>NC_064857.1:75219956-75528706 GCF_024139225.1 Suncus etruscus
TACAGGTGTGTAAATCATACCTTACAAACAAAACACCATCCTAGGAATATCTTTAGAAGAGTTTAATTTGAAATTTATGGAAAAAATAACAAGACAGAGTCAATGTTACTATTGTCTTTTATTATTTGTGTGAAAATATTTTATTGATTATATTTATCAACTAAATTTATTTATTAAATACCTATTAAGCAACTACTGTGTTCTGAGCACTGGATTGTGTTACTTGATGAACAAAACTATGAAGCGTTGACTTTTTCAGATCACACGGAATGCAAGGGAGACAAACATTAAGTGTTATCACTATTAAATTTCAATTACTCCTGAGATACATGCTTAAAATTAAATATCTAGAGATGGAAGTCAACTTCCATTGGGACCACTTAGTTGGAAAAACAAGAAAAACTTTGATTTTTAAAACTGACATAAGCAAAAGGGAAAGGAGTTAACTAACTTAAAAACTCTGAGTGCCCCTATAAGAGCAGTTTCAAAGATATTAGTGGCTAATCTGTCAACTGACATTCAGTATAAATTATAGCCTTTTAATGTCACTCACTTTAGAAATCTTGGAGTAAGCAGTGAGGAACTTTATTGTATTTTTTCTGGTAAATATACACATTGGCTATTCTTTATCATTTGTTCTTGAAAGGAAAGAGATCTGTTATGCAGGAAAGTCAGCATCAAGTTACTGAGTTTGTTTGTTTAGTTTTGGTTTTGGGGGCCACATCCAGTGACGCTCAGGGGTTACTCCTGGCTATGCGCTCAGAAATTATTCCTGACTTTGGGAGACCATAGGGGACTTTGAGGATTGAAGCCAGGTTGGTCCTGGGTCAGCTGCCTGCAAGGCAAACGCCCTATCACTGCATTATTGCTCCAGCCTCAAGTTACTGAGTTTGTGATTTGAGGGTTGAGCCCATGTGTTCTCAGAAACTGCAATAATGTTGTTCCATTTAAAATCAATTAAAGTTTAATCCAGAGGCCTGAGAAATAGCATAGAGGTAAGGTGTTTGCCTTGCATGCAGTAGGACGGTGGTTCAAATCCTGGCATCCCATATGGTCCTCCGAGCCTGCCAGGAGCAATTTCTGAGCATAGAGCCAGGAGTAATCCCTGAGCGCTGCTGGGTGTGACCCAAAAATCAAAAAAAAAAAAAAGTTTAATCCATGTTTCAAAAGAAGGAGGTGAAGGAGGAGGACTGGGTGAAGAAAAAGGAAGTTCACAGAATGAGCCTTCTTAATTAGAATAAAATAATAACCACAAAAATATGTCATAGACTTTAAATTACAACACACAAACATACTATACTACAAAAATGGATGAATCCACAGTGGGGCTTTGGTTCAGCAGCAGGGCACATGCAACTAATGGAAGAAGCTCTGGGTTAAAATCCCAGCAGCACCTGAAATAAAATAAAAGCAAACAAGAGAATAAACAAAACCAAGACATTTAAAAAAAAATCAGTAAACGGGGCTGGAACAGTGGCACAGGCAGTAGGGTATTTGCCTTGCATGTGCTAATCTAGAATGGACCACAGTTCGATTCCCATCCCATATGGTTCCCCAAGCCAGGAGCGATTTCTGAGTGCAAAGCCAGGAGTAACGCCTGAGAGTCACCGGGTGTGACCCAAAAACAAACAAACAAAAAACAAACAAAAAAGGGCAACTTTGAAAAAAAATAAAACATCAGTAAAATAGATAAATTTTACTGAGTTTTTGGATATAAAAAGAACAAAGTACAAAAACCATTTTAAAATACTTTCAAATATGTTTCTAGTATCTTAAAAATTATTTTTTAAAAATAATATCTTTATTTAAGCAACTATGATTACAAACATGTTTGTAGTTGGGTTTCAATTATAAAAAGAGCACCCCCCTTCACCAGTGGAACCCTAACACCAACCAATGCCCCCCATCTCCCTCCTCCTCCACCTCCTGAAACATTCTATTTCTCTACTATCATGGTCATGATAGTTGTTATTGTAGTTATTTCTCTAACTGAACTCACCACTCTTCGTGGTTAAACACACATCTGAAATATCAACACATAGGTGTTTTCCCAATAAAAGTAACAGTGTATGAATTTTCAGAGCAAGTTATGTTCTAAAAACTCAAATGATCAAACTTGAAAAGGTGTTGGTTTTGGACACACGGAGGATGCAAGAAGGTTGGCCTTGGTACAGGGATGCAAACGCTGGTGGAGTCAGAACATCATGTGCCCAAACATCTATTGTCAATGACTTGTAAACCATGATATTTAAACCAGAGATTGAAAATGTAAAGCAGCCCAAATACCCATCAGAGGAAAGGAAAATGTGTGGTAGATCTGTACAGAAATATCCTGCATAGAACTCAATGGATAAAAAATTTGAAAGAAAAATTCAGACATAAAAGGGTATATAATTCATTACTGCATTTACATTAACTTCTAAAGGAAGCAAATTCATCTATCATTACAAAAATTAGGCCAGTGGCTACAAAGGAGCAGGAAGAGGGTTGCACTATTACAGAGGATCAAGAGAGACAGTAGCAAAGATAGCTGATGTATGTGTTCATTATCTTCATTGTGGTACTAGTTCCAGAGTTTTTATATAGGTCAGATCTCACTGTGTTAGACCTTGTTCTCACAAAGCAGTGCCATGACAGATTAAAGGAATTCGTTGAGGGAAGGCTTGAAAGGGGAAAAGTAGGAAGAGAAACAGAGAGGTCTGAGAGAGCTATCAGACCAGAGAACTGACACAGGTACAGGAGACCTGTGAAAGGATAGCAGGAAGTTCTTGGGATAGACAGTAGTTGTTTGAAATTCAGGTGAGGCATCTATGGCATTCCCGGGGCCTGGAGTGAAATTTTGCCTCAAGCATTCTCTGTTGCGCTTGGTTGTTAGTTGGAACAGGCTGCAATAAAATGTAGCCATTGTCTAAATATATACATATATCTGAGGCTTAGTAGTCAGCCAGACTAGGAAAAGTCTCTACTAAATGTGGATGGTCAGCCCCTAACAAACTTTTCAAGGTTAGTATAGTCCTCTGGGAAAACATCTTAGGTCTTAGAATATGAGTGGGCAACAGTCAGGAGAAAACATAAAACTGTTTAGGGTATTTTAGATGTATAGCACAGCATCAGCAAAATAGAATAGGAAGTGTCATAACTTTATTCTGATTGGCTGTGAGAAATATCCTAGTCTCTATTCTTCAATTAACTACTGAATTCTGATGTGTTTATAATGGCCCCTAATGTCAACTGAAACAATGGCTCACCTGTTGGAATTGGGGGCTGCAGAGTGATATTGTACCGAATAACCAGCCAGTGAGCTCAATGATGGATTCCCAGGTGATCCTAAAGTTTCAAGTTCTGTGTTTGTCTACTGATGTGTTGTCTTGTTCTCTAAGACCAACCCCTGCTAAATGGAGGTCAAAGGTACCAATCCAATTACTTTTTGTATGGTAAATGTCCACAGGCTAAGCAGTAGAAGATCAGCATTACCCTCTCCCCAAATTAGACACCTGACATATGTGCTCTAAATCATCAGTTTACAATGATTCATAAACATAAAAACAGAAAGGCAGGGTGGGGAAAGTGGTTCAGGTGCTTTGGGTTCAAATCCAAGCATTACACGCCCACATGGTGTGACTGCTATTTAATAGAACAAAATCAAACAATAAAGGTATATAGCAGATAAAACAGGGGTTATTTATATAACAAGAGAAAGTATCAACAACTGTATGTCAATTGATTGGGAGACATAGTAATAGACCATTTTTATCAACATGGATTTTTTTTTAAAAAGTCTGGCTAATTCTGGTACTATTAAGAGTGAAAACAAATACCATATGATCCAATAATCCTGTATAGTAGATAATACACAAAAGACATAAAAAAAAATTCGGGGCCGGAGAAATAGCATGAAGGTAAGAAGGACAGTGGTTTGAATCTTGGCACCCCATATGGTCCCCCGAGCCTGTCAGGAGCAATTTCTGAGTATTGAGCCAGGAGTAACCCCTGAGCACTGCTGGGTGTGACCCCCAAAAATAGCCAAAAAAAAGGGGGGTGGAAATTCACTTATTTTGACTTAGAAGAACTTGTACCATTAAAATAAACATAAAGGGCTAAATAAACCAGTCTTTCTCTATTAACATAAAAATAACAATAGTAAAAATGTACCATCTAATGACAAATCAACATTTAGAAATTTAACACTAACTAAAAACATAAATTCCAGAAGACTAAACATGATATAAATGTTATAGATTGTTTTTTTTTTTTGTGGGGGAGAGCACATCCTGGGTGGTCAGGACTCTCCTGTGCAGAGCACACAGGGATCATTCATGGTGAACTCAGAAAACCTTATGAGGTGCCAGATCTAACCTGGGCAGGCTATGTTCAAGGTAAGCACTCTACTCTCTGTACTATGACTGTGGCCCCAGTTTTATAGCTATTTTAAAAATAGAAGGATTATGTTATTCAAGCACACATAAAACTGTCAGTGTCATTTTAAAAGTAAAAATTTATAATCAGGCTAGTGATCACTTCTAATTTGGGTGATGATGGATGGCAGAACATTATTATCTAATTCTTGGGATTAAGCATATTCATTATCCTACAGGATATTTGTCCTGTGTCGGTTGCAATGGTATAGTATATATCTTTTTTTAGAGTATAACTACAACATAGAGAAGTGCTGTTTCATACAAAATAGGCATGTGTAAAATACTTTTGAATTGTAACATGGAACAAATGAAAGAAGGAAGATTACTAAAGTAAGTAAAGAGGACCAGTCCATGAATTATCTACAGAGTTCCAATATAGATATCATAGCTAGTATCTGTCATCTTGTTTAAACAGAGATATTTGTAAACTTTTACCTTTTTTTATATAGCAAATGCTAATTAGTTATGTTAGGGTTAAACAATTCCAAACAGAAAGATCCTACAAAGAAGATTTTTAGTTTATATACCTGTAAGTCAGAGTTTATATATCAATGGATCTTTTCAGTTCTTCAACTGTTGATTTATTTTATATAGGGAGCATATCCATTTATAATCTAATCTTATTGCTCTCACCAAAAAAGTTATTAAAATATAAATTTTCTTGGTTCCATAAAAAAAAACATATAAGCATTAAAAGAAAATGAAACCTATAGAAAAGCATTAAATACTTGCAAAAACTTATCTGAAGCCTCATCCCCCACCCATATTTTCTAGGTAACTTGACCTTACCTGCAAGACCCCGCCCATTCCTGGGAGGGGTCTTGGAAAAGGTAGATAAGCCTTTGAGCCATGGGATTAGGGCCTTTTTGCCCTGCTGGGCTCTCTGGCATTTGGGCCTCTGCCTTTTGGTCTTTGACCAGCATGGAGGTCAAAGGGAAGATGGCTGAAAGGAGTTAAGATGCAGGGCTACCTAAGAATGGCTGTGCTTGAAAGGTTATGAGATAGGCCACACACATGTGGTGAACAGGGCATGAATAAAGCTGATACTTCCTGATGTCTGTCTCTGGATGAGTCTGATTCTGGTGTTCACCTTAACCTGGGACCCGCCGGCTGGATGGGGACCGCGGAGCCACGTGGCCTGGGATGGCAGAGAAGAATCTCTCCATCCTTCACCATCCACCTCCATCCACCACTATCCAGCACCATCTTTAATTATTTGATTCTATACTTATCATGATGCCAGGACTCAAAGATGCTCTTTGTTTCAAGATTGGCATGCATATATATATAAATATCTATTACATTATATTTTACAAAATTGTAAGTACTATAGATGCCATTTAAAACCTACCTTCTTTAGATTAACTTTTACTGTTGATATTGTTCAAGTATCTAACTCATTGCATAATATTCAAATATAGTGGTTGGCAAATCTTTTTTTGTAGATAATGTTTGAGTGGAACACAGCTGTGTTCACATATTTGCATATTGTCTATGGCTTTCTCAAAAGAGTTGATTGACAGAGAGAGACTCTCTACACCACAAACTATTTGGTCATGCCAACTCTTGCCGAAGGGCATAGTTTGAATGGCCATAAAACAAACATGCATATCATTCCTTTTTTATGTTTGGTTCGGTTCTGACTTTGGAGATAACACCCTATTTAATGACTAGATCATCAATTAACTGATTCCTGGATCTGAGGCAGTTTTGTTTTCTTGTTCTGATTATAATTGGCTTCCAAATCTTTACAGCTATCCAAAAAATGGAGTCCTTGGATCAAAGAAGATGTCATATTTGGGAAACATGTGACCAGATCATCCTCCAGAAAACTGCACCAATTTCATCATGCCACTATTCACAGCCAAATTTTTGGAAAGAATATTTAAAGATGTATTTATCACAGCCAATCCTTCCCACCTCTTTTACTTGGGCAATGACTAATTATCTCTTAGACGCAGTATTATCACTTGTTTTCTTCTTATCTTTCTGATCTCTCTCATTTGAAATACTGTATTTTCTGGTGTATAAGACGACTTTTGAAACAAAAAAATGTCAACCAAAAATTGGAGGTCGTCTTATATGCCGAGTATATCTCGAAAAATGTTTCAATATGCCGCTAAACGAAAATTGTCTGAATATTGCCACAAAACGAATTTTTCAACTTGATCCTGCACCAATCACTGCAAGGCTGCTCGACCGCCTTTCTAACTCAGCCAATCCAAGCAGGCTTTTTATGCATGCAAATTAGGCAATGTTCTGGACCCGAATCTACACTGTAAAAAGCCTGCTCAGATTGGCCAGTCAGAGAGGAAGTCTATTACAGTATAACCTTTGAACCTTTGCTTGTTGTGATTGGCTCACTGTGGTACATGAGCACAGGAACACATGCAGCACATGCAGCACAGGAACGTTCTGTCTGATACAGCAAATATAGGCCTAAACCTATGTTTTAACTGCAAAATTAGGGGGTCGTCTTATACGCCCAGTCATCTTATACGCCGGTAAATATGGTAACTGGTTTTCTCTGACGACATTTTCTTGGTTCCTAGTTTTCTGTAGTATCTCTATTCACCACTTTTCTTGTTCCAGCTTGGTAGAAATCCTCCCAAAGTCAGCTTTGGCTCTTCTCTAAATTCTATTTTAGTATTTATACTTTAGCTTTTTTCTCACATCCAGACATGTGGACTATCCTGTCCTCAGTCCCCTGCCTTGGTCCAATTTCTGTATAATGCATCTTATCTTTTATAAACTTTAGCCAGGTTGTATTTCTTTTGAAGTTCTAATCATACTAATTTCTTGCTATGTCTTTAATGAATTTGTACCATTTATAGCATAAAGAGAAAATCCTTTCATTGGTATTTAATACTCTTCAAATAGACTCCCACTTTGGTGTCAGATAGTAATTTCTTTAATAAGAGTTTTTAATGTCATGCTTTAAAAATTTATACTATCAATTATGTATGTCTTTTTAACATAATCTAATAGGCCTTTTGCCCAATCTATCAAATCAAATGCCATCCTCAAGATTTACATTTAATGGGTTATTTTTGTTGTTACTGTTTACAAATTTGGGAATTTATTTACTGCCAAGAACATGCACCTTTGAGACTTTGGATTCTGTGTCACTCTGTGCAGAAAGTGGAGAGCAACATCTCAAAGAAACATGCTGAAACTACCACTGAAAATATTGTACTGTGCTACTGATAGAACAAGTACTAAAACTTTGTTTTTGGAGGATGTACCTGGACTTGACTCTCCTTAATCAAAATAAAACTTATTTTGTCCAGGGTTTAAAGAAATCATGTTTCCTTGGATAGAACTAAAAGGCAACTTGGTGCTTTGGTTCAAGGAACCACTGAGCTATAAAAAAAACTCTTCAAAAATGAAAACAAAACATAAAGATATTATTTTACTTAGAAATGATTGAGCTTTGATCTTCTTGCAATAAGATATAATATACCAATGAAGGCATTAATTTATAAGAGTATGTGCTTTTATTCTATCTAATAGTGTGAGGTACTTGGTGTGCAGAACTGGAATAATGAGATGGAGACTCAATACAGAGTAGCCTGGACTACTGACTAAATAGTAGTAGGTCAGGAGCAACTTTATTAAGGCTCCCTCTGCTATGAATACTCAATTCTATTTGCCTGGCCTATGTGACTATTTCCATGTGACTATTAACAAGGGTAGTTAATCCCAAAGGTTGAAAAGGACAGGGAGCAAAGCTAAAAGAGCAAAACTAAAGCTAAAAGAACAAATTAAAGTTAAAACAAAGCTAAAAGAACAAAACTAAAGATGTTTGCCTGCTGCAAGGAGGTGAAGCTAAATACTTACATAAGAAAATCAAGATGTGTGTCTGCAACTTGGTCTAATTGTAATAATTATATTGGGAATGATTGGGTTCATATGGGTATGTGTGCCAAGCTCAATGTCATGCTGGGCAGGTTGTCTCCAAGGCAATGGAGTTTAAGAAGTGTTTTCATAGATGATCATATAGGAACTGTGAGCCTCAGTCATGCCCTTCTCTTCTTTGAACACATCTTCTTTTCTTTGAATTGCTGACAGAGATGATTACATTTTAACATATTTACTCACTTAGTTATTTAAATTTAATTTAATTATTAAAAATGTAAAAATTATGTAAAAATTAACTTTAAGAGTATTATTTATTTTATGAAGACAAAAATGCAAAGGAAGAAGACAAGGTAAAGTTACAGTGGGAAGATGGTCACCCATAAACAGAATTATCAGAAGAAATCCCTTTGCTGACATCTTAATTTTGAACTTTTAGTCAAAAACAACATTAAGAAAAAGAAAACAAAACACATGCACAATTGCTTTGTCCCTCAAGTCCCCAGATTGTGGTACATTATAACATTTCTTGGCAGTACACAAAGCAATCTTTTTTTTTTGTTGTTAAAAGTGTTTCTTTTTTTGTTTTCTTTTTAATATTTTTTTATTTAAACACTTTGGTTACAAACATGATTGTGGTTGGGTTTCAGTCATATAATATGACACCCCCCATCAAAAGTGCAACCAATGTCCCAAATATCCCTCCGCCCACCCCCCCCCCCACATCTGTACTCTAGATATACTTTCTATTTACCTCATACATTCTCATTGTTAGGATAGTTTGCAATGTAGTTATTTCTCTAACTAAACTCATCACTCTTTGTGGTGAGGTTCATGAGGTGGGCTATAATGTCCAGCCCTCCTCTATCTCTGAAAATTGTTGAGAAATGTCTTTCATTTTTCTTAAAACCCATAGATAAGTGAGACCATTCTGCATCTCTCTCTCTTTCTCTCTCCCTCTCTCTTTCTCTCTCTCTCTCTCTCTCTCTCTCTCTCTCTCTCTCTCTCTCTCTCAGACTTATTTCACTCAGCATAATAGATTCCATGTACATCCATGTATAGGAAAATTTCAAGATTTCATCTCTCCTGACGACTGTATAACATTCCATTGTGTATATGTACCACAGTTTCTTTAGCCATTCATCTGTTGAAGGACATCTTGGTTGTTTCCAGAGTTTTGCTATGGTAAATAGTGCTGCAATAGATATAGGTATAAGGAAGGGATTTTTATATTGTATTTTTGTGTTCCTAGGGTATAATCCTAGGAGTGGTATAGCTGGATCGTATGGGAGCTCAATTTCCAGTTTTTGAAGGAATCTCCATAAAGCTCTCCAGAAAGGTTGAACTAGTCGGCATTCCCAACAGCAGTGGATAAGAGTTACTTTCTCACCGCATCCCGCCAGCACTGTTTGTTCTCATTCTTTGTGATGTGTGCCAATCTCTGTGGTGTGAGATGGTAACTCATAGTTGTTCTAATTTACATCTCCCTGATGATTAGTGACGTGGAGCATTTTTTCATGTGCCTTTTGGCCATTTGTATTTCTTCTTTATCAAAGTGTCTGTCCATTTCTTCTCCCCATTTTTTGATGGGATTGGATGTTTTTTTTTCTTGTAGAGTTCTGTCAGTGCCTTGTATATTTTGGAGATTAGTCCCTTATCTGATGGGTATTGGGTGAATAGTTTCTCCCACTCAGTAGGTGGCTCTTGTATCCTGGGTGCTATTTCCTTCAAGCTGCAGAAGCTTCTCAGCTTAATATATTCCCATCTGTTAATCTCTACTTTCATTGTTTAGAGAATGCAGTTTCCTCCTTGAAGATGCCTTTAGTCTAATGTCATGGTGTGTTTTACCTACGTGTTGTTCTATATATCTTATGGCATCAGGTCTGATATTGAGATCTTTAATCCATTTGGATTTTACCTTCATACATGATGTTAGCTGTGGGTCTAAGTTAGCTTTTTTGCAAGTAGCTAGCCAGTTGTGCCAACACCACTTGTTGAAGAGGCTTTCTTTGCTCCATTTAGGATTTCTTGCTCCTTTATCAAAGATTAGGTGATTGTATGTCTGGGGAACATTCTCTGAGTACTCAAGCCTATTCCACTGATCTGAGGGTCTTCTTTATTCTAATACCATGCTGTTTTGATAACTATTGCTTTGTAATACAGTTTAAAGTTGGGGAAAGTAATGCCTCCCATATTCTTTTTCCCAATAATTGCTTTAGCTATTCGAGGATGTTTATTGTTCCAAATGAATTTCAAATGTGCCTGATCCACTTCTTTGAAGAATGCAAATATTATTCTCAATGGAGAAAAACTAAAAGCCTTCTCTCTTAATTCTGGCACAAGGCAAGTCTGTCCTCTCTCACCACTTCTATTCAACATAGCACTGGAAGTTCTTGCTATAGCGATCAGGCAAGAAAAAAATACCAAGGCAATTCAGATAGGAAAGGAAGAAGTCAAGCTCTCACTGTTTGCAAATGACATGATACTCTACTTAGAGAACCCTAAAGACTCTACCAAAAAGCTTCTAGAAACAATAGACTCATGTAGCAAGGTGGCAGGTTACAAAATTAACACATAAAAATCAATGGCCTTTCTATACATCAATAATAATAGGAAAGAAAAGGACATTAAGAAAGCAACCCCATTCACAAACTCAAATATCTTGGAGTCAACTTGACTAAAGATGTGAAGGACCTATATAAAGAAAACTATAAAACTCTGATCCAAGAAATAAGAGAGGACACATGGAAATGGAAAAACATATCCTACTCATGTATTGGCAGGATTAACATAATTAAAATGGCAATACTCCCCAAAGGATTGTACAGATTTAATATGATCCCTCTAAAGATACACAAAGCAATCTTAAGCCACAAAATTTATGTAACTCCTTTAACATTTAAGCATAGTATATTTTACAGTTCCATGCACACACATATTAATTTAAGTTAACCTCAAAAGTTTAAGTGATAAACCTTGAGACTTCCTGATCTGAGGTTTAATACTATTATATTAGTCTGCTTTTGACTTTTCTTTTTTAATTTATTTAAATAAATTATATCACATAGTTGACACAATTAGTTATAATACATTTGTTTCAGGAAGAACAAAGGCAAAGTTATTATTTTCTTCTTCTGTATCTCTCTCTCTTTTTTTTTTTTTAAATAAGGGTCTTAAAATGACACTGAGGGAACGGAACCTCAAGAACCACAAAGACTGACTTCATCATAATTCCCACCACAGGATCCGTGCAGATACAGAGACCTCTAGACACAGAGGTCTGATTGTATCACACAGGACAGGGCAGAAGTCTTCCACACACCACAAAAGCACCACCGGGAAAATAAATGATCCTGAGCAGAGTCTATAGTTGATCCCATGACAATATACTCCAAGGACGGAGAAATCCCATATTTCTTAGGCCAAGTGAATTCCTCTTTGAATGACCCCAATATTTACTGTGCCAGGGCAGGAGGGAAAAAACAAAAATACAAAAAGTACAAAACCTCGGTTATTTTTTTATATATATTATTTTTTATCTTCATTTATTATTATTATTATTATTATTATTATTATTATTATTATTATTTTTATTTACCTACCTATCTTTGGTAGATTTCTCTGTTTGGGTGTGATTATTGAAATTGTTGTCCCCAGTTATACTTATTTTTTTTCTCTTCTTTTCTTTCCTTTCTTTATGTGCTATGCCATGTTTCTTATTTCAAGACCATAGCGGTTTTTGTTTTGATTTGTTTTTGTTTGTTTCTTTTTTGTTTTTGTTTTTGTTTGTCTGTTTTTCTTTGTTTTGTTTTTTTTTTTCGCTTGCTTGTTTCTTTGTGGTGCTAATCGATATAGCCGGAATTCTCACTGGATATTTGACACTTCTTTTGGTACTGGGGGAGTGTTTCACCTTCTTTATCTCCTTCATCTCTCAAAGCGTTGATGAGAGCCCCTAGAAGGATTCCGCCCATTTTCGACATATTAGTCTCTTACCCCAGCTTATTTCTTTTCTCTTTTTCAAACAAAACCATGCATCTTGAACTAACTAGTCCTACCTCCAGTTAAATGGGGAAATAAGGGAGACATCAAGACCAAACAGGTGCAAGACTACTAAGTAGTAGGTCAGATACAGAGGGGACCACATATTCTAGCCGCCCTGAGGGTGAGGGAAGAGGAAATGGGAGGGAGGACAAAAATGGAGGTATAGGTAAAGACAATCTGGTGATGGGAATCCCCCTTGCTTTTATGTAAATATGTACCTAAAATAATATTGTCAACAATATGTAAGCCACGATGATCAAAATAAAAATCATATTAAAAAAAATAAGGGTCAAAGGAGCACATCAAAAACGATGTTAGAGTGGCAATTGTTATCTGCATAGGCCCAGCAAAACATGAGGGACATGGAAAGGAAAAGCCTTGGCATAAATACAAGGAGACTTTACCCCTGAAGTTTTCTGGCACAAGACCAACTCTAGGCTCCAGGCATACTAGGTTGTCCAACACAAGTCATTGTCCATAGTACCAATTTTTTACACAGTCGCTGTTGTTGCTTTTATTTTTCACACAGTCACTGTTGTGTTGTCGGTGTCAGGCCTCAATAGTTAAAGATCCTGGAATCTGTGCATATCCTACGTCGAAGTCAGGATGATGTGGAGCATCCTCTAGTTTCACTTCACAATCAGAGGGCAATGCAGAGAGCCCTATCCTGAAAGCAGGTCCTTGTTCTTGTTACGTCTTCTGGTGTTAAGGGAAGTCTCTTTTGAGTAGGTCGATGCCAGATCAGTGGTAGAGTCTTCCCTGGTAGAGAATTGCTTCCAGGTAATGTTATAGACAACCGTGGTTGTTTCATAGATGGCAACCCTGGGGTGAATGGAGAATGCTGATTCTTCTGAGGCCTGAGTCAGGTCACTATGACAATGTTCAGGGTGTAAGGTCCCATTGCATTAAAAGATTTGTGTGCTCCCATCTCTATTAGATAAGAACTTATTTGTATGTATAGTATTTTCTCATTTTACTGTGCCTATGTAAAAGAGGAACAATGCCACATGGCGTTATTGGTGCATATGGGGGCCACTAGAACAAGTCCAATAATCCCCGTGACTTGGTTCTAACATAAGCTTTAAACTGAGGGACTCTTCTACCAGAATTCCTTATTGAATAGATCACAAAGAGAAGAACAGACAAACAGTGAAGAAAATCCTCACCATATAAGAGAATATTTTGTAAGATTTATAGCTGTTAAGGAAATACATATAAGATATCCAAGGTAAAAAGGGTAAATGAGGGGTAAAGATGGTTGGTGATGAGGGAGTGAAAGACTAGAAATGATCTTGTATTGTAGGGCGGTGGGCAAGGGCAGAATACAAGATGGGCATTCTGCATATGCAAAACACATTAATCACAGGGAATACTATTAATATAAACTGTTCGCATGGGGGAAGAAGTGTGAAGCAAAGCCTGCCCCTTAACCCTATTTCCCCATCCATGCATGTCTCTCCACCTCAAGGATGAACCACCCTAAATCTCCAAAGCCCTCAGGCTTCCCCATTGAAGCCTCAGTACTCAGTACTCAGGAGCACTAGCCATGGCCTGTCTAGGTACTACTCACCCCCTTATTTATATTGGGTAATATGGGGGGGTGATAAGATAAATTTGGGACAAGATACTCCCTGCCAGAGACATGAGCAACTGGTGGCCAGTAGCTGCCCCAGTGCAACCCAGCATCTCCCAGCACCCCCAAGCTAGGGAGTAGGCCTTCTGCCTGGGGTCTCCCCAAACCCCATGCCAGCAAGAGCTAGCCTCCAGAACAGAAAAGGATTTGAAACCAGAAGCCAGACATCTGCCCATCCTCCTCTTTGTGCCCCTCCCCCTTAGTGGAGGGGGAGGGGTGGGGAAAGCCCGGGGACCCCTTTAAAGTCCTCCCAGCACCCACCTTTCTGGTTGCCTGGGCTGTTATTTTTTTTAATTGAAAAATTATTTAAAAATTTAAATTTAGGGGCCAGAGTGATGGTGCAGCAGTAGGGCGTTTGCCTTGCAAGCGACTGACCCAGTATCCCATATGGTCTCCCAAGCCAGGACCTATTTCTGGGCACATAGCCAGGAGTAACCCCTGAGTATCACCAGGTGTAGCCCCCCCCCAATTAAATTAATTTGAAAGAATTATGTTTACAACAGTACAATTTCAGTGATTTTACTGGGAGCCATGATTAAATAATTTCTTCATTATTAGTTATCAAACCAGACAGTTTGTGTAGTCTGTGTATATATGTGTGTGGTTATAATGATCTTTTTGACTTGGTTGCTTTAGCTTATTTTCTTCATACTTCTAAAATAACAACTGTGCTACCAGGTCAACCACCTACCAAATACTTTATTCAAAATTTAAGTAATTAAATTACAATAATGATATTAATTCTTAAAAATATTATCAAGATAATTAATTAATTTTCTTTTATAGTTATTAAAATGGTTGACCATGAAGATTTAAGTTTATGGCCATTGTATCAATGACATTTCCTAGAACAAAGATCTTAAAGTAAAGCTTACATAGTAATATTTTAAAATAGGGAGAAAGTCAAGATAGTGAGAAAAAAGAAAGAAATATAATAGAAAGATAGAAAATGTGCAATGATGTTGATTACACTGGCTACCCGATCCCAGTAGTTTAAATTGGTAGTTAGTTATATATGCTCAGTTCCTGGCAGCTATGTCAAGCCTCAAAAGTGTCAACTAGAGAGAGAAGAAAAAGAAATATGTCCTTGCAACATTTGTTTCTGACCCTGTCTTGTAACTTTTTAAACTTTACTCCAAGAGGATGGGGTTAACTTCCTCAATCTTCCAGGGTATGTTACCTGCCCACCTTGGAGCATTTTTGGAAACAATTAAATCTTATGCCCTATAGCATGTTATTTGGAATTATAGGTTTTGTCCAGAGACTCTGAATAAGGTGATAATAAGTCTAAGGAAATAGAAACATTAAAAAAAAGGGGGGGGGTGGTGGTGGAGAGATAGCATAGAGGTAAGGTGTTTGCCTTTCATGCAGAAGGACAGTGGTTCGAATCCCGGCATCCCATATGGTCCCCTGTGCCTGCCAGGGGCAATTTCTGAGCATAGAGCCAGGAATAACGCCTGACCACTGTTGGGTGTGACCCAAAAACCAAAAAAAAAAAAAAAAAACGAACTGTAATTGGTTGCTACTATCATTTGTAAGCAGAACAAGGGATTGTTCTGGAACCAGACAAAAGAAAATATGGGTTCAAGTTTATCACATAGCCTCATAGTGGCAGTATCAAAACTTTGGAATTCCTACATGAAGTGATTAATGGCCAAATTTTTCGACTTTTAAGAGTCTCTATAATCTTTAGTGTAATTTAATTGTCAGTTTATTGTGAAGTAAACTACTTTATGAATATTAACATTCTCTGCATCAAAACTAGTCAACTTTAAAGATTGAGAACTGAGCACACACTGGCATCAAAATGACTTAACTCTTCCAAGAAATTATTGCCCAGTAGATAAGAACATGAAGCAATTTTTAAGGCAGTGTTTGCTTTAGAAAATTCTTACAAATCCATGTGTCCAGGAGAACAGCTTGCTCATCTGAGCAAACAGCTTGCTTATCAAACAACAGATTGCTTATCTGCAGGGTCCACCAATCCCAAATGATGACTTCACATAATTTGCCCAACTCCAGTCATACACCTTGGAGGACCTATTTTATATTCTTGATCCCAGATGTTTACTTTTTGAGATAAGAGTTTGATTGACAAAGTTGCCTTAAAAAAAAAGATGAGAAGTTCATTAAGTTCATTATAAAAATAAGGTGATCATTGTCTGAGTTTCCAAAATAGATCATATAAGGTTTCAGCCTAAAAGAATAGGATAAAGTATTTATTAATTTCTAAGGATTTTCATTTTTATAAAATAAAAAACATGATTATGTGAGTAGCATTCAATTTTATTATACACATTTCCTAATTTTTATGAACATATATATTTTATTCAGCATTTTTCTCTGGGTAAAAATTGTCAAAATGTTTTCAAAATTTGATTGTATACTAAAGAAATAGCACAAAGATTAGAGAACCATGATCTGATCCCCAATACTATATATAAGTTCTACTTCTACCACAGCTAAGCATAGCTGTGCAATACCTCCAGGTTTTCTAAGTACGGTCTTGGAGTTACCCCAGCATCTCTAGGTGTGTCCCTGAAAGCCAAGAGCACTTCTGGGATGGCCTTGGTGGTTCCCAGAACCACAAGGCCTTACAGCACCACATCCTCAGGCTATAGCTTCAACCATCTGGCCAAACCAGTTGGCTGAGAATCTCTATAAAAAACTGCAGGCTTCTGAATACTGCTTGGGAGCACCCAACCCAAAAGGAGGCATTGAAATAAATGCCAATAATTTAATAAAAACTTTAAGCTCTGAATTCCTATATTATCATCAGATTAATTGAGCCATTATTTTGCCTTAGAGATTTGTGGGGTGCAGAACTAGTAGAGGTGTCTTTTCTCACATGTCTTCAGCCAAGCCTCCTAAAGAAATTTTCACACTGTCAGGTTAAGAAATATCTTTATCTAATAGCATTTCTCTGGCCATTTGACTAGTACCTGTATAAATGAGACAACAAACCAATCTTATTTACATATTTTTTGGGGTCACACCCGGCTGTACTCAGGGGTCACTCCTGGCTCTGTGCTCAGAAATAGCTCCTGGCAGACTCGGGGGACCATATAGGATGCCGGGATTCAAACCACAGTCCTTCTGCATGCAAGGCAAATGCTCTACCTTTATGCTATCTCTCTGGCCCCTATTTACATAGTTTTAATAGAGCCAATTCTATTGGGAATAGTAGTAATTGAACTGAGGTGAAGACTTGTTCAACTCTTAGTGAGTTTCCTCATTTTTCCCCCTCACTGAAAAAAAGCTTACCACAGTTTTGCAATGCCAAAATATTTATTAAAGCTATTTCCTCATTTATAGTCTTTATAAAGCAAATGGCACTAATGTAAGTAGGATATTGATTGGAAGATGAAGAACTGCATATTGAAGTGGTACAAAAAGAAGGGTTGGGAGCTGAGCTAGAGGCAGACTTGAAGGTTATAGTTAGGGAGATGTGAAAAATCAAGAAAAGCCAAGTAAGTCAGAAATGTTGGCCTGATTTCAGCAAGCTCACATGCCAAATGATATTAACCTTTGATAACTGGTGATATTTAAAAGTAATCACTTGTGATATCTATTTATAGTAATAATGAGATCGCATTAAATTACTAAAATAAGTTGAAGTGAAATTGAGAATACACTACGAAATTACATAAAAGTACCATAAATCACACTAAAGGACTTAAAAGAAAATTTTAGCCAGAGAAATAAGGAGGGGGTGAAGGCAAGATTTCTATATCGAAAATAATCTAATATTGTAGGTATAGTCCGTCTCACTAAAATTAGTCTCTAAATAAAACCTCATAAATGCCAACAGAAAAAAATTTAAAACAATTAAAAACTACTTTAGAAAATAATGAGTTTATTAGTTATCAAAAGAAGTCAGTATAATTTTTTTAAATTGTAGCCTATATTCAAGATATAGACTTTTCATAGTGGAGCAATTGAGAATAACAGATATGGTATACATAAAATGTAATTTAAGAAATTAAACTTTACAGTAGGTAAAGAACAGGCTATTTAGAAAATATTGTAGGGGCCAGAGCGATGGCCAGCAGTAGGTCGTTTGCCTTGCATATGGCTGACTCAGGACGGGCTGCAGTTCGATCCCCACCCCCCATCCCATATGGTCCCCTGAGCCAGGAAAGATTTCTGAGAGAATAGCCAGGAGTAACCCGTAAGCATCATCAGGTGTGGCCCAAAATAAAAAAATAAAACACAGGAAGATTGTCACAATGAACTATCTATTTAGGAAAAAATGTCAGTTACCTAATACAGCCTTTACAGGAAAAAAAAAACCCACGAATCATGTAAAATTTAAAAGTAGATTAAAATTTTAGAATATTTTATAATATAAATATTATTTTAAACCCAGGCCTTAAAAGTGTACATTTTAGTATAAGTTTAGGGCACTTGCCTTGCATGTGGTCAAGCCAGGTTCATTTCCCAACACCCCATATAGTTGGTCCCCTGAAAACCACAAGAAGTGATGCCCTGACTTAGAATCAGAAATAAGAACCAGGAATAGGGACCGGCAAGGTGGCGCTAGAGGTAAGGTGTCTTGCCTTGCAAGCGCTAGCCAAGGAAGGACCGCGGTTCGATCCCCCGGAATCCCATATGGCCCCCCAAGCCAGCGGCAATTTCTGAGCACTTATCCAGGAGTAACCCCTGAGCATCAAATGGGTGTGGCCCGAAAAAAAAAATCTAAAAAAAGAACCAGGAATAAGACCATGCACCACCAGAAGAGGCCCAAAAACCAAACCAAAAAAATAAAAAAAGAGAGAGAGAGAGAGAGAAAGAGATAAATTTTAAATACACAAACATTTTAATGTATACTAAATTTATTACATTTATAATAACAAATGTGAACATCTATAATTGAGCAGATCATCAAATTATATTAAATAAAAATAGGCCACCAGAGATATAAGTGATCTAATCAGGTGAATGCCAAATTTCCATAAAGATGTACAAATAAATGAAGTGATTGGTTTTTGTTTGGTTTGGTTTGGTTTGGTTTGGGGGCCACACCCAGTGGTGCTCAGGGATTAGTCCTGGTTCTGTGCTCAAAAATCATTTTGGCAGGCTCGGGGGATCATATGAGATGCCCAGGGATCAATCCTGGGTTGTGGAATGCAAGACAAATGCCCTACTTCTGTGTTCTCCAGCCCCATAAATGAAGTGTTTAACCTCATTATTAATCTGGAACAATCTAACAAAAAACAGCTACCATGTATTTCCACATATTGTCAAAAATTAAAAATGGATTAATATATATATAAGTGGCAAGAGGTAGCAGACATCACTCACTATCATGCTTTGTGGATATATGTCATAATGTATATATTATAGCTAGATTTACATTAGATCTTAATTCTCTTAAAGAGAAATTCTATGTTGTTTAAGGAGCATCAAATATTTTTCCATTACTTTTTAAAATTCTGTTATTTGGCTATTCCTATGTGTGAAAATGATCTGGCTAGGAAAGGAAGAAAACCCACAAAGCCATTTATATAATTATTTAGATGAAGATGGGAAGTAAGACATGGTTTAATTCCAAGTTTTGTGTTTGGGTGTTTGCTTTCAATTTGTCTATTAATTTTCATCTTGGATCCATGATTTGCATAAAATTTATTGTCAATAGCTAAGGTATTATATTCATTTTATTGTTGACAATAAAGTTTAGGCATTTAGTGTTCTATTACCATACTCACTACTTGTGTTAATTTCCCTTCTACCCATCACCTATCCCACTCATCTATTCTTGGATACTTGGTTTGTTTCCATATCCTGGCTATTGCAATTAGTCCTTCTATGAAGATAGGAGTGCAAATGACTTTTCAAAGTAGTGGGTTTGGGGCTTTTAGGGTAGAAGCCAAAGAGTGGAACTACTGGATCATATGGAAACTCAGGTTGGTTTAGTAGCATGTGGTTCCCTTTTTTAAGGTTAGTATGCAGCTTAGACAGGTCACAGTGTCTGTCTCATTGTATGCAACTGGGTTTGCTAGACAAAGATCCATGGTGACAATCTAATTGGCTCTATTGTAATAAATTACCACAACTATCAATACAATTATCACAGTAAAAGTCAGCACATTGATTGGCATAATTTTACTAGTAGGAAATATATCAATCCTACTTAGCATTATAAACTTTAATTCTACTTCAATATTTGTAAACATAATATATTTCTAGTCAATTGTAAGACTGATGATTATAAAGCAGGATATATAGTTCAGCAGTGCCTCTGGCTTCAATCTTCAGACTTACAAAGTTTAATAACTATAGCAAGTAGGTGCCCCCAAAAAGGGTAAATTCAAAGAAAATTAACACTTTAGGCATATTCATATTAATATTTGTTATTTTGATTAATTAGGAAGATAAGCTCTTCACCTAATAGGATTCAAATGATACAACGTGCTTCTGTACTAAATTGAAAAATTGCGGTTGGATTTAGCTAACATAAACTAGAAAACTTATTCTGAATATTATTTTAAACACATTTTATTTATTTTTTTCTTATAAATTTCCTCTATTTTCTTGAAATAACAAAAGGAATATGACTGAGATAATCTTTACTGAGATAAATGAAAAATTTTCTGTTCTTCTTTTCCTTTTGTACCTGATTCCTGGGAATATTTTCATTAAGAGTTTCCATATTTATAAAGCTCAGAAAAATTTAAAGTCATTCTAACCATCTTTCAAAAATCCAGGCAATCTGAGAACCAGTCCTGATATTGTGACAATTTGCCAAGCCTTCAGCTATAGGGACACAATCATCTGGTTTTGTTTTTTATTTTGACTAAACGAAACATGGAGATTATAAACAATACTAAAAAAAATCACTGAAGAAAGATAGAAAAATGGTTTCATTCAATGTCAGTTCTTCTTATAATGCCATCTACTACTTCAAGTTATTAAATGATCATTGCAAAGTGTTGCAAGATTAAATATGTTCAATGTCTTAATAAAGATCTTTACTCTCCTCAGAGTTTGGAAAGAATGATTATTGACTTTCTCCCTTTCACATGTATGTTGTTTCCATTCTGTATCTTCCCTTCAAAAAATTTACATCTCATTATTTAAAGCTGAAATGAATAAGTTGAATTCTGTACTAATTGAAATAACACCCAACTACATTTCATCTCAAGTCTCCTATGTTTCCAATCTACTCTACTTCAATTTCATCTTCTTATCTTATTCATTTTATTTTGCTTCCCTCTCTGATCATTAAATTTTTATGGCTTCCTAGTACTGAAGGAATAAAATTCCATGTCTAGCATCAATTGTTTTTAAAGAGCTGCTTAAACTGACCTTCACAACCAATTCTGACAGTCTCTTACACAAAGTTACTTATCTTCAAGCATCAATATGCATGCATTTATCACTTTGCACTTATGATCAAATAATTTTCTCTTTCTGGAATTTCCCCCTATCTCTATATTTTGGAGCAGGTAGATTAGATAATGCTCAGCTGTACTCAGGGCTTACTTCTAACTCTTTTCAGGGCTCACTCCTAGAAGTGTTTGGGGAAACACTCTGCAGGATTAGAGATCAAACTGGGCTCAGGGAATGTGAAAGGCAAATATGTTACCCATTGTACTATCTCTCTGACTCCTTGCTTCCCTAACTCTTATCCTTGATCATCCACTTCTTTTAACACTACCATTAGGTCATCCATGACATTTTATCAGTCTTCTCAATAAATAAACACATCCATAAAAAAATGTTGGGCTATTTCAATGTATTTGAAGACTGCCAAGAACTCTTCATCCATTTAGTTAATGAATATATGCTTATCACATTCATATAATATAGGAAACTATTACTATATCTTGGAGGGTATGGTCATACTTAGTACTATTCAAGACTTAATTCTGGCTCAGCACTCAATAATCAATCCTAGCAGTGGAATGCTGGGGATCAAATCTGGTTGGGCCTCTTGCAAGCTATGTGTCCTATTCACGGTACTAGTCACTCCACTCCCTATTACTATATTTTACTCTAATAAAATTTTATTTAAATGGCTAATAAACATTTTTGATGAAGTAAAGAAAGTATGGTATTCTTCATAATTATTTATCCTATTTTGTCTGAAATTCCTTTCTCATTATGATGGAAAGGAACTCTGGCCAGTGGGCTGAAGAAAACCTCATTTTGGTTAATGTTACAATCTCAGTAAATTAATATATATATATATATATATATCTTACTACTGTCTAAACTATTGAGTTCATCCATTATATCTCAGTTAATAAATATTGTAATGGAGCTATTTCATGAAAAGATGTTCAACAAAATAAAAAATGAAAAAGAAAGCAAAGCAAGCAAAAACTGGATCTAATCAGTGCCCAGGGTTTAACCTACTTACTTGTTTATGTTTGTTCAAAATTCATTATTATAATTTGCTAAAGCACAAAATGTGTTACAATGGGAATGATCTGTTCTGATGTGAAAATCTTTTATTTTTCTAGTAGAGAACATTTCCCTATTTATTATCTGCTATATACTCAAATAAATCTAAAGTAACCTAATATAACCTTCAAGAGTAATTCTCTGAGATTCTTTATGAAACTTCCTATTGGACAAAAATGTTTCAAAGCTAACGGTTTCTGCAATTACATCGTTAGAAGTTATTGAAATGAGATTCTGAGGCAATTTGTAGGAATTTTTTAAAATCAGAGGCATTTTTTTGCATCTCCTATATTTCTTTTTTGTTTCATTCACTTTAGTATTGAGTCACCAGGCTTGCTCACATCCTGAATTAATTTCTTTTCATTTCCCTTCTATGTTGAAGCTATCTGTATAATTGTTAGTACGTCATTACTCCATCTTCATTTTTCAGATGACTAAACTGGGGTGAATGACTCGGTTTGGGACCAAGTTGTTAGCCAGGGTATACTTTGAGCTCTCAGCTGGAAAAGCACTAACTGATGTAAGATGTTGTAATTAAAATTTACAGCCCTGATTCTGCAACACGTTGCTTAGTTACTAGTTCGCCCTCCTTGTACTTTGATCTATACTTCTTTTTTTGAGCTAGTCTCTCTTATCAAAGCTAGATGTATCTCAATCGCACACCTGTATTTTCAGTATATAAAAATAAATTAGGACACTTTTATTATTTAAAAACCTCCATGACAGAGGCTGGAATGACAGTACTGCAAGTAAGATGTTTACCTTGCATGCGGTTGACCCTGTTCAATACCTGACATCCCATATGGTCCTGTGAACACTCTTAGGAATGATCCCTGAGGGCAGAGTCAGGAGTAAGCCCTAAGCACTTGGGCTTATTAAAATTAAAAATTAATTAATTAAAAACCCATTAAAATTTTATGCTTGCCACATCTTTATTATTTGAGCAATGCTAAAAATATTCTCCAAAAAATGATGCATGTATAATGCTAGGTTCATTCTTATGAGTAAAGCTGTAGATTGTTATTATAGCTTTAGAAAATGATTTTAGAAGAAATCCATACTGCTGACCATCTGTCTTCTAGATTGCAATTTTCAGTAACTGACTCATGAAAAGAAATCACTCTCAAATTCATCAATCTGTGTACATAACACTTGATAATATTTCTAAAAAATTTAAATACTAAAACATCTATGGCCGTTTCTGTCTTCCTTCTGATTGATTAGTATAAAAATAAAAATCTTGTGTTAATAGGAAATCAAGAAACAACATTTTGATGCTCAAATCTGAGTCTGGCAGCAACTTATTTTAGTCATATAAAAACATACACCACTATTAAGTGAATAATAAAATGATTAAGATCTATAATAGTATAAGACAACCAAAATTAAGAATAGCTTCTATAAAGTCAGACTAAAGAGCAAGGATCAAAGAGGAGATAAATATAAATGAGTCTTGAATGAAATATAGGCTAAGGAATAGCAGCAAGTGATAACAGTGTTAGAAAGCAAAATGTTGGGCAAATGGAAAAAGAAATATGAACACTGGCAAAGAAATAAGCTATGTGAATTAAACTTTGTGTCTAAGATGAAATGGGGTCAACTAATAAAAGTTTGTCTATCAGGCAAATTAAAGAAGTTGAGTTTAATTAAATAAGGCACAGTTCAAAGAAAATAATAAGGGGAAAATCATGTTTTATGGCATTCCAAAAGGGGTCATTATTTTTGCCCAGACACTGAGTGGCATCTAGCACAGAGCAATATAAAATGTATTCTATTCATCTTAACAAGTTGAATAGGAGGGTTGTTAGGTTGGGAAGAAAATAAAAGGCAGGATTTAGCATTTTATTAGGCAGTAATCAAAATAAACACAGAAATACTACCAAATAATTAAAAAAATTAGAATTAACTGCTACCCAAGATTCTAATTAAACTTCCAAAATTCTAATTAAACAATGTGTATTTGTTTATTCAGTAATATTTCTAAGGAAAACATTTTCTGAGGTTGTGTAAAAGAAATAAACAGAAGGAAACAATTGAAATATGTTGGTTGCTACCCCTCGAGGATAAATTATTGGCCACTGATTAATTTTTGTTACATAGGTTCTTATTACTCATTATATAACTCATCTGCAGCCCTATACACTACAGGTTTCTTTGTACTTAGGTTACAATTTTATGATTAGTTTCAACCAATGGATTATGAAAAGTGATATAAGGTGTGTGTCACTTTTAGGGCAATATAATTGAGTGTGTGTGCTCTTCCGATTCTTCCTTTCCTTTTGCTATGACAGCCTTAGAAGTCAGAAACCAAGATGGGAACATAAGATTAAAAAAAGCATAAACCCCAAATAATATAATGGAAGAAAGCCTTTCCAAAACGTCATTAGGAAGGTCTTATAAAAATCAACTATGTCACAAAAACCAAACCTGACCTCAAGCTTGCTTTGTGCAGGTTACCATCCTATCATTTTAAACGGTTTTACTTAACTCCTTGATATACCGTGAATGAATTTATTTCACTTGAGAACAAAAAACTACAGCCACTGACCTCAAGAAATCTTTCATTGAAATTTCAATAAAGATTACACCAATATTTAATAGGGAAAAGTCTAGTAAAAATAAGCAATTTTTCATAGAGAGCGACTACATTCCTTTGTAAAGTTCCTAAAATACATATGCAAAGTATAATATAATACTAAAAATATGTTTCATACTTAATTTTCCTTTTTAATAGTTTGATTATCTAGTTATTTCCTAGATGTAATGAAGAATATTTTTGACCCTACATTCCAATACTTATTTGCAGTATTTCTAGGTAGAATCACTACATTTGTGGGGACAGGGATAATATATCATTTGTTGGGGCAGTGTGGAGGGGAGAATTGGACCAAACCCAGCTGTGCTTAGGGATCACTTCTGGCAGTGCTCAGAGAACCATGCTCTGGTACCGGGATTAAACTTGAGTCACCTACATACAAGGTAAGCACTTTTCTGGCCCTGGACTATAGAAATTTCTAAAGATTATTTTTTTATCATAAATTATATAAAGAACAAAGTTCCTTAAGTCTAGTAACAGAATTTCTTAGTTTGAAGTCTATGAAAGTCTTACATCTACGTGTATATATAGATATATACACATATTTATAGATATATATACATATTTACACATATTTATAGATATCTATATATACACACATATTTGTTGTTTTCTTTATAGAGGACTATAATGTTACCATATTCTCAAGGAGGTCCATGATTCAAAACAATTAAAAATGTTGATCATTATCAGCAGCAGAGTGATTGTATAAGATGCAAGGCACATAGTTTGCAAACTGCAAACCCTAGTTAGATTCCATGACAGAGGATGTTCTCCCATCATCACTAGACACTGTACTATTAAATTCCTAATATCTCCAGGTGTGACCCTGAGACCTCCAAGTACTGCCAGTGTGTAGTCCATAGCACCTCAGGGCCCAAGTAGCACAACATCCTTGTACTCTAGTATTGTACTTCATCCCAGTTGTATAAAAATTATCCAGAGTGACCCACTAATCACTTGCGCACTGTTTGGCAATTCTCCCTACTCCCCAAAAGAATCATTATAAAGACCAATGAGAAGTAAACTAATCAGAGTACAAAAAACATTTGATAAAGGTTGATTCACATCTTTCCCTACCTTAATTTATTTGATCAAAAGTCTCACTTATTTGTACATTATTATCCTATTTATATTTCAAATCTATGAAAGGCTAAAATTAATTTTTAATTGCTTTCAAACATTCATTGCACTTTAGAATAGTATAAATGAATATTTTTGTCTACTAAAAATACATACATTGTCAAGGAAGCCATTGGAAGGTGATTAGATTATGAGAGTAAAGACCTCAAGAATAGAGTTAATGCTCCTTAAAAGAAACCCGAAGAAGCTTCACTTCCTTCACTTCTTCCAACACAAGAGAATATGGAGAAAAGAAAGTTGTTTCTGATCCAAGAAGTAGGCCCTGGCTGGCCCAAGTCTGGCACAGGTACCAAATATGCTGCTATTTTGATCTTAAATTTTCTTTTTACAGGTTAGAAAGAGAAGCTTAAGCAGGACCAGAGAGCATGCTTTGACACCAGAAAGTGCAGGTTTAAATCCCAGCATGCACTGACAGAAGCAACCCCCAAATACAAAATTGGGAATAACCACTGAGAAACACAGGATGGCTCCCAAACTCCCAAAATACTATTTTAAGTTTTTTAAAGTTTAAGTTTTCATGTAATGGCTTGTTTTGGTTTGGAGGCTAACCCAGCAGTGCTCAAAGCTTACTCCTGGATATAGGTTGCATTCACACAGAAGAAATTTTCTTGGAGGCTAACCCGGCAGTGTTCAAAGCTTACTCCCAGATATAGGTTGCATTCACATAGAAGAAATTTTCAAATATGCAGTGGACAAGATGATTGAACTCTGCTAAGATAATAGAACATAAATATGTCACCAAACAATAATGAAAGAAACATGTGAAGTGATTGATGTGCTAATTATTTAATCTTGAATTTCTTAACCTCCAGAGCTGTGGGAGGAAAATTAGTTCTCTCTCCCCAGTTTGCTGTATTTGTTATAACAGCCTAATGAGATGAAGACAAAAACTATTAAATAATCTTGAAATAAGTTACCCAAAATGTGATTCTTGACATGTATGTCTGTTAAAAGTATTACTTGCATATGAAATCATTCTTTTCCTCCTTTTTCTGTTCTTGCCGTAATTTTAGATACAGAATAAAAAAATTCATCTACGATTGAAATGAAAATCTCACATAAGCACCTCTCAATCTTCAATTGTTCTTACAACAGTGAAAAAACGTGTATAATGGAAAAGATAGGAATTATTTTACCCTAATAATACCACAACTTATTTTTCACCAAAAATTGTTTATTTCTGTGGGAATGCAAATGTTTTCAGCAGCTTTGATTTATACCTGTGACTGCTCTCTGCTCTAGACCCCCAGGGACTTCCTGCTGAGTTATTTCCCTCAGAAATGCTGTTGTTGCTCTGTTGCTGTGGAAATTTCCCCCACCACACCCACTGCCACTGACCTGCTTCCTTCTTGGCTTCGATTTTTCCTGCTACTACATCCCTACGTAGTTGCTATGCAACCAGTCCTCCAAGGCAATTTTATTGTGCATGTGCTTACTCTCTGATGGATGATTTGTTTTGCGTGTTTTTATTCAGCCATAATTTGAACCTAATTTTCCCATCATTCTTTCTCAACTCTGGCACTGGCTCTAATCTTGGATTTTGACAAAGCATTATGCTACACAAGACTTGATTGGTTATTTATTTATAAATAATTTATTCTTTAGAAAGCCTTATTTTACTCATGATTTTTTCTCTTCTTTTTCTCATGATTTTTCTTCTTTCCTTAATAAAAGTCCTTATGAGCCTCACTGTCTACCAAGCTTTACCAAATATACATTTTCTCTCTGAGTTTGACCATTATCTACCTAGTAATTGAATCACAAAGTTGTAGTAAGAACACTAAAACTTATATACTTTAAAAATCATAAGATAAACTACTGCCCTTTGTGTTTTATGTCATAGTCTAGGATTTTTCTAGGCTTAAGATTGAATTGTCAATAATAAAATTCATGTATAGGTTAATTTTTTTCTTTAAGAATCCTAACAATATCTCCTAAAACTTAAGAAAATATGCTGAAAATTATATGTCAAAAGTTAAAATTAACTGGAAAAAAAGCTAAAATTATTGTATCTTCCCCAAATAAATTTACATTGAAACTTAAACATAACAGGGGCAAAAGCGAATGAACAGCAGAAAGGGTGTTTATCTGGCACGTGGCCAATCTGAGTTCAATCCCTGGAGTCCCATATGGTTTCCTGAGTGATTTCTGAGTGCAGAGCCAGGAGTAACCCTTGAGCACCACTGGGTGTAGCCCCCAAAATAAACAAATAAAACCTTAAACATAACAAATATAATAAAATTATTTATTCTAAACTAGATATTTTGCACATCTAAAACAGAATTAAAATATATCCCAAAAAGATTAAAGAAAAACATTCTCAATACATTTTTCACATTTTGTACTATACCAAGATAATTACAAAATCAAATAACAAAGACATAACACTCTAACAAACTGGCAAAGCTTTCTGGAAGAAAATAGTAAGATGGTTGTATTATGTGTTTTGAAGCTTGGTAAATTATTTTATTTTTCAACTTTGTCCCCCCCACCTACAATAAGAATCAAATACATTCCAATTTGTTGATGCAGAAAATTCTCAATATACTTTCTAAAAAGATAATACAAGCAGACTAAGAATTGTTCAAGCACAATAAATAAGAGTTCTAGTAGTGAGCACAGTGGTTTTGGATTTGTCTTCCCGTTAGGTCTCCTGTTTTTCAACCCTCTCTTGCTACCACCCTTCCAAGGGTCCATAACCCAGACCTTGAAGGAATTTCCTGGAAGATCTTTAGCTTTAGAAAATCAGTGTAAACACACTGATAATTGGATGATATCTTGTAGTGTCCTTCAGCTAGAGAGGTTAAACTATACCAACTGTTTCTGTCAGCTGCCTGTGCTACTATCTTTCCTAAGATTTGTGTATTTAGAGGCCAGAGAGATAGCACAGCGATAAGGTGGTTGCCTTGCACACAGCCAACACAGGACAGATTCTAGTTCTATTCCTGGCATCCTATATGGTCCCCTGAGCCTGCTAGGAATGATTTCTGAGCACAAAGCAGGAGTAACCTCAGAGTCGGATGTGATCCAAAAACCAAAAACAAACAAAAAATTCTGTATTTAGTTCTTTTTACTGCTTTCTTGGGAAGACTTTATTTTTGTATTATTTCAATAAAATCACTTTCTTTGAAAGTAACACTTATTGAAAAATCAGGACCATCATATGCATTAAAAGTGAATTCACTATGAAGACTGAAATATTTGGGAAGGGTTAAACAAATCAAGACAGCACTAAAGGTAAAGAAAAATTTAAAGATACTATGGGGAGGGAAAATGGCAACCATAGGTATTTAGTGGGATGTAGTATGTATGTAATATGTATGGATCCACAAAAAGCCTGGGAAGGTCAACTAATTTTTAGGCAATTAGTAAAGCAACAAAGACATTCTTTAAAAAGGAATGTTGAAACGCAGAATGGTCTCACTCATCTATGGGTTTTAAGAAAAATGAAAGACATTCTTGCAATAATAATTTTCAGACACAAAAGAGAAAAGAGCGGGAAGTTACAGCTCACTTCATGAAGCTCACCACAAACAGGCATGAGTTTAGTTAGAGAAATAACTAAGTTTCTAACTATCCTAATAATGAGAACATATGAGGGTTATAGAAAGCCTGTCTAGAGTACAGGCGGGGGTTGGGTGGGGAGGAGGGAGATTTGGAACATTGGTGATGGGAATGTTGCACTGGTGATGCATGGTGTTCTTTACATGACTGAAACCCAAACACAATCATGTATGTAATCAAGGTGTTTAAATAAAAATATATATATAAAGGAATGTTGTGTGTCTCATTGTAGCAATGATACTTTTGTATTTAGATTTTATTTTAGATATTGGGTTATAGAAAGAACAATTTACCTCATCTCAAGAATCAAGGATGATGCAGGAAGAATACCAGTTACTGAAATTACTCTAGATATCTTAGAAATGATGTCCAGTCTGCCTTTAGTGGTGATGATGTTGTCATACGTGGCAGTACTCAGGAATCACTCTAGGATCATATGGGGTGGTAGAGACTAAGCCTAGGGTAGCCATGAGCAAGGAAATTCTCTACCTGCTGCACTATCTCTCTGGCCCCACAGTGTTCTTTAAAAAAATTATACATATTTTATTTATTATGAAGTTCACCACTTCATGGTTTATGTTTCAGAAGCTTTTAGCATAATCACAAGATGATTTAACCTTTATTTTTTACTGCTAAATTCCAGAACATTTTGAGGAAACACTGTTCTCACTCTTTATTACCTGATTGCCCAGGTCTTACTCTTCTGGTCTTTGAGGATTTGCCTGTTCTAGAGATTTCATAGAAATTGAATTCTACAATATGGAGTCATTTGCATCTACATTCTGTCACTTTTTCTATTTTCAACGTTTACCCATGGTATAAACATACATTTATATTATCCTTTTGTATAGTGAATAACATTCCATTGTATGAACATAATATGTTATATTCTCCATTTTCAATCGTTAGACATACGGATCATTTCTACATTGGACTATTATAAATAGCATGTCAGAACATTATTGTGTGTTTTTGTGTAAACATTTTAAGTTCTCTTGTGTATATACTTGAGAGTAGAATTAGTAGGCTATTTGGCAATTCTATAGTTTACTTTTTGAGGAAATTACAAACTTCTTTCCACAGCAGCTGCAGCATATGATATACCTAACCAGTGAAGTTTGAGAGACCTAATTTTTATACTTTTGTTAATGCTTACTTTTATTTTATCATTTTTAAATTATATAACTATGGCCAAAGGAATGGAATAGTATCTCATTAAGCTGTGATACTCATTTCCTGAATAGCTACGGCATTGAGCACATTTTAATGTGTTTCATGACTATGTTTATTGACCATTTGCTTCACTTCTTTAGAGAAATGTTTTCATTTCTGGATATCTGGTTTGAATCAGATACTCTCAACAACTGTATTTGAAAATGTTTGAACTATTTTAAATTTGTGGACTATCTTTTCACATTCTTGTTGATGAACTTTTTAATATAAAAGCTTTAAATTTGAATTCAGTTCACTAGATCCATATCTTTCCTTTGGTTGCTTTAGGGTAGCAGAGCTTAAAAATCATTGTCTAACTCAAGCTAATGAGGATTTATGCCTGTGTCTTGTAATAGTTTTATAGTTATAGATTTTACATTTAGGCCTAGCTCCATTTCAAGTAAATGTACATGAAGTGAGTTATCGATTAAATTAATTTTCAGACATGAATGGAATTAGAACTATTGAGCAGGAAGCAAAGTTATTTTTCTTAGAACAAGTATCTTTCACTGGGACACATTTTCTAAAGGTTTTATTTGTTTTTCTAGGCCATGTCTTGTGCTGCTCAGAGCTTACTCATAGTGTTGCATTCAAAGAGACTACATGAGGTTCTAGGGATTGAACCCCGATTGGCCATATGCACAGTAAGTACCCTGACCACTGTACTATGGTTCTAACTCCTCAAAATTATTAATATAATCATATTGCAAAAACATGTTCAATCATTCAAAACTACTCATCTTTTCAATTTAATCTACTTTTGAAAAAACAAAAATGAAAAGAACAGTGAGAAGGGGAGGCAAGGAATGGAGAGAAGAGGAAAAGAAAAAAAAAATCCGATGTGCAGATTTGAATGGCTAGGCTTATTTTTATATTATTGAAACCCCGTTGTTGAATTTTGGCATATTCCTAAGGTACTCTTGGCTCTTTTCCCTTGCCTGCACCTATATTAAAGGTGCAGATACTTGTATCACTGCATTCTTTTTGAACCTATTGACGTGTGGTTTTCACCCTAAAATAAGACTGAACTGAAGCACCACAGAGACATCTACTGGCTGATTTCTTTACTTCTGGTCTGGCGTTTCAGAAATTTTTGTGGGGTTTTTTTGCATGTCACATGGAATTGTGTCTAAGCAGAACCGTTTATCATTGTGTATAAGCACTGTAGACATAGTCATGTAGACAATTCTGTTTCCCAGTAATGCGATAATTGGGAACATGTAGGGAAAGTTGTGCTCAGAATTGTGTCTTCCCAGTTCAAGTACTGACTGGTTTTTATAGTTAGTTCCTCAGAGAGGTAAGATGGCAAAGAGGCAACTCTGTTGAAACTAGCATACAAGGCCTAGGATGAGTACAGACAGGGCAATTTATAACAAGACCCAGCTGGAAAAACAATCTGTGGATACTATTCTAGCATTTTGACAGGCTAGTTCCTATAGCTCGGTGCATAGGTGATTATGGAGACAAAACAATGATTACAAATGTTTGAGACATTTTTCTAGACTAACATCTGAAGCTGAGAAGTGAAGGTTTATTTTAAGAGGAAGAACTCGTAATAAGTCTTCAACTCTTCAGACTCTGTTGTGGAAAGGGTCGACTGTTGGACTGAAAGGGACGCAGCTGTGCTGGTTTTAGCTTCATGTATGTTAACTTTGTAAGCCTGCTTTGGCTTCTCTAGAATTTTTAGACTATTGTTCTGTACTTTCATACTTTATGAACATCCTTGAAAACCTGAATGTCTTGGGTTTTACTAAATAAACGAATTTGTCTTAAATCCAATTGTGGAGAAGAATATCATACACCGAGCTTGTATATTTGATTGTATTTTGGTTCAATTACAGAATGGATTGGAATATATGAGGTTGACACAGAGAACCATGGTTGATCCCCAATGCTGTCCTCACTTCCTTTCCTGTGTGAAGAATGAGCTTACATTTATGCTAGAAGTAAAAAAGCATAAGTATAATCTGTCCAGCGTATTTCATATAAAATACACCCCCACTGGAATATAACCAAACAATATTGGTGTCCATTTGCAAAATGAAATAAAGAGGCAGACACTAAATATTTGCTTTGTCTTGTCAAAATTAATTTTAGAATTTATTTTACAGTAGTTACGTATGTCTTAGATTCAAGTTGTTTGTGCTAATTATTAGAGCAGAATGTACCCATTGCAAATAATCAAAGTTTTTATTATCCAATCAATATAAAGGAAAGATAAACACTGACAAAAATATACTGAATATTCTTTGGTTGTTTATATGCATATATAGGCAGCATATGTATATACATAAGTACAACCACATACCATAATTCTGGGTCATCTGGTGTTTAATTTTTCCTAAACTGTATTTAGAATTTATTTTCTTATAATGCTGATAATGTTGTAGTGCCACGTCTTTTATTAATGCATTAATCATGCATTTAGAAAATGGTGCATTTCTATATTTATCAGACAATTTCCCCTTTTACATTTTTTTTGAAAGAATGTTATTTGAGCCATATCTGTGTAGTCAGATGGTTTGATTTTCTTGTTGAGAGGGGCCTTTTTTTAGTTCTCCCTGCTCTGATATGGGCTTCCTTTTCTTAGAGTCTGTTGTCTCTGTCCACTCTACCTAAACCCGGCAGGTAAATAGCCAATCCTTTCTTCTCACTATTTTAGGATTCCATTCCCATTTTGTATCCCAGAGTCAACCAACAAATTCATTATGCACTGTTTATATGTCAGTCACTGCATAGGATAGAATCAACAAAATAAGCATGAGTCCTGCCCTCTTGAAGTTTATCATTATATATATATATATATATGTATATATAAATGTCTTGATAAAAACAAAGTATAATAAGGTCAGAAAACTGAAGCTTAGAATAAATAAGGCATTGGTTTAGAGTTATTGGAGCTACTCTCATAAACATCACATTCCATTGAATTATATATCTTAATTTGAAATATATCCTAATTTTCTTTAAGAAAATATCAAAGGAACATATATTTCCCCCTGACAGTATATTCTGAATAACTCAAATATCCAATTTCCTTCCAAGACTTGCTTGGACTTTTTATTTATTGTTTGGACTTCTTTATTGGGGCTGATAGCAGCAGATTACTCTATTTTCTTTTTTATATTTATTAAAATGTTTCTTAAGGCATGTCGTTTCTTTTTATAGTAAGCTACTTATGCAAAGTGAGTTTATTTACTAGAGAGATAGGAGCTAAGAAATTTCCCTTACATGTAGCAGATCCAGTTTGATTCCCTGTCACCTCTGATGTGTACCTGAACCATGCCAAAAATTATCCCAGTGCACAGGAGTAATCCCTGAACACAGAGACATCACTAATCCTTGAATACTTCTGGGTTTTCCCCCAAACATTTCTTTCTGAAACAATTACCAAAATCTAGTAATAATAATAAATAATAATCTTTTCACTTTTATTGTCAGTTCTGTATAATTATTAGTGACATTAGATGCCATAACGCTATTTGTACTCATTGTATTTTTCTTCTATGACTAAAACATTCATGATTTGTTCTCTCTCTTTTGGAGGGCCACACCTAGCAATGCTCAGGGGTTACTCCTGGCTCTGCATTCAGGAATCATACCTGGCAAGCTCAGGGACCATATGGGAGGCTGAGAATTGAACCCAGGTCAATGGCATGCAAAGCAATCAATCTCCTTACATGCTATACTCTCTTTCTAATCCCCTTGTCTCTCTCTTTGACCATCTCTAAGTACTCGTTTGATTTGTAAGTACTTTAAAATCTTCTTAAATGCTGAAAATATTTCTACTCTTTTTTTCTTGACTTTGCTTGAGTATGTATTTTCCAGGTAGAAATCAAAAATTGTATCCAATATCTTTTTTGCCAATTTATCTTGATAACATCTGACATTTGGATATGGAATATATAGTAACTTTATACAAATGTAGTTTTGTCCTGAAATTTTAATTAAGAAAAAATTTTATTACATGGTTGGCTTATCTTCACATTTTAGCTATTAAAATACTTAGTAAATTGGTGGAGCAATATGGCATGTGGATAGCAGACATACTGTGATAACATCATAAACATTTGCAGACTTGTGAATGAATGTCACCTAATTTAAAATTTTTTCAAATTAAAATGAAAGGGCTTAGCAATTTTTAGCAAACTTCACTTAAATTCTTTTCAACAACACATGGACATGTAGATGTTGGCTGACATGAATTTCGGTCACAACCTTAAATCTAAATAATCTGGGGCCGGAGAGATAGCATGGAGGTAGGGCATTTGCCTTCCATGCAGAAGGACGGTGGTTCGAATTCTGGCAACCCATATGGTCCCCGGAGCCTGCCAGGAGTGATTTCTGAGCGTAGAGCCAGAAGTGACCCCTGAGAGCTGCCGGGTGTGACCCAAAAACAAAAGCAAAAATCTAAATAATGTTAAAAAACTTTAAAGTCTTAATTTACAGCATTATTACTAGAATTAGTAACATTATTTTTAGTTACTAACTCTAGTTAGTAAAACTGAGTTACATACATTGAATTTGCTAAGGGTATATTTAACTGTTTTTACCATGTAATAAACATAGGAAATGATGGACATATTTATTGACATGCCATAATCGCTCCAGAAAATATGCATATGTAACAAATCATCCTGTTACAGACCTTAAATATTTACCATTTTTGTCAGTTATATCTCAATAGGGCTAAACAAGAATTATGACCATAGGAATTGTTGTGTATGTAAATATTTTTGGGATTATTATGTTACTGACCCTACCCTGATCTGGTGATTGTGCCCTACCCTAGGGTGTGACCTGGCATTCTGCCCCCACCCCACCTGATTCTGCTTCCACCATTGGGTGGTATCTGATCCCACCATTGGGTGGTACCTGATTCTGGGGGATAAAAACAAGGGTCTGTGGAAGGCGAGAAGTGGTTGGCTGGAACTGAGGCTGAGACCTGGGACTTCTGTCTTGCCCACCGAATAAAGCTAGTATTTCCACAAGCCTGACTGTCTGCGAGCTGTTTACCCACCGTTTCACCTCAGAATCGTGGGCTGGACAGGGTGGCAGATGCGTGCTCCGAGCTGGAAGGGGAAAGACCTCATCCTCCATCCCTCCATCAGTCAACCTCTTCAGGGTCTGACTTGCAACATAAGCAGAAAGAAAACAAAGAAGTATAAAGATTAATAGAGGAGCTAAAAGCTGTTATTCTCTCATACTTCCTCAAATTGCCTTGTTTGCATGACATACAAAAGCAGCTTGTGTGTGACCAATGAAACTCCCAAGGCATGCTGGGCCCTATGTTGTCAGTCACTTTAATGATAGATTAGCTCACAATTGATTGGATTATGCATGCACTTATCCAAATTGGAAAGTCAGTAATCTGACCACGTGAGTCCCTGTACAACATACAGTTCCTAATGCTAAGGACACAGAGCAGTAATGAAAGAGGCTGCGCAATAAAACCCAGTTTTATCCAGATTAAACCTAGAAAACAAAAGAATATAGAGAATAATAGAATAAGAGCTTTGCTTAAAGGTCAAATTCATCTGCTGCTATACCTGTAACTTTGTTTTTTAGTTTTTAATTAATTAATTAAAAAAAGTTGAGGTTTTTTTGGGCCACACCCGGTGGCGCTCAGGGGTTACTCCTGGCTATGCACTCAGAAATCGCTCCTGGCTTGGGGGACCATTTGGGATGCCGGGGGGAATCTAACTGTGGTCCATCCTAGGCTAGTGCGGACAAGGTAGACACCTTACCGCTTGTGCCATTGCTCCGGTCCCTATTTTTTAATTTTTGGGGGGGATGTCACACCCAGTTGTTCTCAAAGCTACTCCTAATTTTGTGCTCAGAGATCATCCAGGCAGTTTTGAGAGGAACAAATGTATCAAACTTTTTTTTTTGGATCAAGCCCTCTGTATAGTCTCTCCTGCTCCCATTGACAAGTTATTAACATTCTTAAGGCTTTGGGTTTTCATTAAAGAGCAGGAAAATTGACATCTTTTTCAAGATTGCTTTCACTAAATTTGGTACTGATTTTCATGACATACCTAGCTAAAAATAAAATGCTAATAATGCTAATAGCCAGAGCTATAATAAGCAGTTGCTTTCAAGAATCTTTCATAAACTTTATTTATTTTATTATTTCAAAATTTCAAAGTATCATTTGCTTATTAATTAAAAATTTTTGAGTGCCTGGTTTTCATAAGAAAAAATGCTGGAATTTTGGGCTTCAAAACTATTATGAGAAGAAATAATAATTATGAGAATAATCAAACAATAAATGAGAATATAAGATAAGTTTTCTTCTTAAAATAGTTTATAGATCATTTAGAGAAACAATAATATTAAAATAAAATATCCATTGAAAATGTTTCTCTTTTATTTTTTGGGGTTTGGGGGGGCGCCACACACGGTGATGCTCAAAGGGTACTCCTGGCTATGTGCTCAGAAATCACTCCTGGCTTCAGGGACCATATGGGATGCCGGGGATCAAACCAAGGTCCGTCCTGGGTCAGCCACATGCAAGGCAAACGCCCTACTGCTGCTCTATGGCTCTGGCACCTGAAAATGTTTTTCTGTGCCAGATAGTTTACACTCAAATCTCATTGGTACTCTAAGAACCCTAAGCTATTTTTATCTCTATTTCACAAGTGAATAAATAGGGTTAAGAAATGTCTACAAAGCCAAATAGCCTGTAAACATCTGAGCGAAGAAACAACCCAGATGTCTATGATCTCAGAGCCCAGATTTTTAGTCAAGCTCAAATACTGTTATGCCAAAATTTGATCGTAGACCTAGAATGTGATCTGTGATATTAGATGTACATTTCTAGGGAAATTTAGGGAAAGGAGTGACCACATTTAGTTAGCAAGGATTAAGGAACCCTGTAGACAAGAGACAAGACACTAGAGTTGTGTCTCAAATAGCTAGAAGGTATCAGAATGTGGTCTTCTAAGATTATATTTTTTTCTTTCTATATAAATGATTTCAAGTGATACTGGAGCCAATGCAATGACAAACCAATGCAAGTAAAATACAGCCTTAAAAGTTAAATACCCACCACTGTGAAATAAATGGTCTTGTCTTCAGCCTCCAAATGCTAAGCCTTGAAAGTGAAATTTTTCCATAGAGGAGCAAATACTATTTCATCCTTGACTAACCATGGGTGGGAGCAATCTGGGATCTCTCTCAACATTTTAACTGTGAAGAAATACTATGCATGAACTCATAGTGATCTGACAGCCCAAAAACTAGATGAACAAATACTTTTGAAACCATACAAAATAATCTTTTTGAAACCATGAGTCTCTGTGAAGCCTGGAATTATACTATCTACTCCAAGGGAAGGGGGAAAAACAAAATATCTTTAACCAATTATAGGCCAATGTTTTTGTGACAAACAAAATATGTAGCACAAGATTTTTAAAAATCAGTATCATTCCAAAGCAAAATACAATGCTACTAATTTTTCCCCATGTGAAGTCTTCCAAAGTCTAACTCCTGGGACAGACATATGCAATAGCATGCAACTGACCATAGTCCACTGGGAATATCCCATGAGTGCACAGCCATGAGTAACCCTTGAGCTAGCTGGATGTACCTCAAATACTAATCCCCTCCCAACTCTTCCTCCCACCAGGGCTAAGATTAGATCCTACTAGGTCACTCTTAATGAGTATGTGAGGTACTTTCATCCCAGTCTGATTCCTACTCCTTCCTGAACTACGGATCTTTAGAATCAGTCAGGATCTGTGCCAGGGTTTTCACTGCCTCTGCATTTTCAGTGTTCATCTTACTGATAATGTCCTATAGATATCTTACCTCAAATTGCTAAAGACTGACTCTTATTTAGACCCTGGATTGCCTGACTCTTATTTAGATCCCAAATTGACTAATCTTAGATCTCAGGTTTTTAAATAGAGATAGTTAGATAGATGATAGACAGACAGACAGACAGACAGACAAACAGATGAATGTTTGGCTGGATAGATAATAATCCACTTCTATAATTATCTGTTCTCTTATTCCTGAAGCCCCTAACTTTCAAAGACAATATTTGTGACTATTTCCCACTTACCCCAATCTCTCACTGCCTGAACACTGCCATGTACTTGCTTGCCTAGTTCTGTATTGATCTCTTCTTGTTTGTTGAATATCATGTTGTCTTAACTACCTAATGCTGTGGTGGCCATTGTTCTCAGAAGCACAAATTTTTTGCCCCTCCTTCTGTTTATTCACAGACTATATGAAGATATAAATAAAGGGACATTGTCCACCTAACAGATAATAAAATCAAAGTTAAGATTTCACTGCATAAAGTATTTTCAACTTAAAGGTTCATGATGTCTTAGTTTTGGATATCAAATACCCATGTAAAAGATGTGATGTTACAAAAACAAACTCAGATAAGCAAGAAATACTTTACTATTTTATATAACGTATGAAGCTAAAGTAAGATAAAAAGAATTTTTACCCAGAGATCTTTGAGCACTTTGCCTGGTAGAGAATTGGATTTTCATCACTAATGGACTTCTATGTTTTTCACTTTGGTTTTTGCATTCAAACTAAAGGTAATTAATGAGACATTATTATTTGTAGTTGAACTAAATATAGTTTAATGAGCATAGTATAAGCTTGGGATATGCAAAATATTCCTAGTATATTAGTTGAACTCGTATTAATGGATGCCAAAGATCAGTAAATAGGAGAAGACAGAGTGAAGGGTTAGAGAGTATAAGATGCCCAGTGCAGATTCTTGACATTAAAGAATTCTTGCAAATTAGATCTAGGGTACTTTGTATAACATGGAGTCTTGAGACTAATTTCTTGAGAGTCTGTCTTTTTGCCCTATCATAAAGTCCAAGAACTGGCATTATTAAAACACATTGCAGTTGATTTGACACTGGCCAGAGAGAGAAAAGACAATAATTATTTTAGAGCAAGGGTTTGACATAAGGAAGATGTGTCTGAAAGTCTAAAAGTATGTTTCTGATACAATTACAAAGAATTTATATATGGTGAAACAACTCTATAGAGGGAAAATTAGTTGCCAATAACAGAAAAAACCACAATGCTTTGTAATATTACATTTCAGTTTTCTCCATAAATAAAAGAATCAAGTTGGAATTTAAAAAAATGTATGTTTCCAAATAAATTAATGCTAAGGGTCAAAGGGTCCAATGTAATACAATTTAAATTTTAGATTAGTGTAAATGGGAGTGATATATGAGGTTGGGGAAAGAATTTGCTTAAATTTTTATTTTAGACAAAAATATCTTTGAAACTGTCACAGTCCTATTCCTCTTATATCACCAAATATATGGTAAGCCTTTGATAAGTGCTTGAGAGCAAACTAGTTTCAATGTTCTCTATACATTTTTGTGTAACAATCTCCCTTTATATGTTTTTGTTCCAAGTTATTACTTTTATTAAACATTATTTTTATAAAGAATTTTTTCTAAGTGTCTGGTCTTTTGTTTCTATTTTGTACTTAAAGTCTTTTATTCCAAACTAATTTTGAACATAGAAAAGTTGTGAAAATAGTACTAAGAGCTTCAAAATATCCTTTACACAGCTTGAAATGGTGTAAGTACATCAAAGAAAGTGCTAGTACAACTCAAGAAAGATGTTGGAAATAATATTATTCTAGGGCCAAAGCAATAGTACATTTGATAGGGCACTTTTCTTACATGCTGCCAAGCAAGATTCTATCCCCAGCATTCCATATGGTCCTCTGAGTACCACCATGAGTAATTCTTGAGTGCAGAGCCAGAAAAAACCACTGAGTATCACCCAGTGTGACCCCAAACCAAAAGCCAAACCAAAATAAAACAAACAAAAAAGAAAACAAAAGAAGAATTGTACTAATCTTAAATCCCAATTTATACTTTTAGACTATCTTGTACTAAAAAGAAGAAATATTGAGGAATTGGAAATAACTGTGAAGTTGCTTCCTCCATAATAGAAGTAAATGATTATCTTCATGTGTTTGCTATATGTTTATGCATTCATTTTTATACCAGGTGTTGATGAAAATTATGAAAATTTTGAGTCTTTAAATTACTTCGATCTGAGATTATTAAGGTAGTCACTGCAGTTATTGCTATTTTAAGTTGGGGAAATGGAGGCACAGAAAAGTTAAGTAACTTGCCTGATTTTTCATGGTAATTAGAGAAGAGATTTATTTAAATCCAGGTTGACTGGCTCCAAGGCCACAGTCTATACTATAGTACATCATGTTATATTGCCTCTTATATTTATATATCTATCTTTATATATAGTACAGATATATAGTAGTCATGTAAATTGTAGATGTAGTAATGTAAATTGTTACATTCATTAATCTAAAGTCCTAAATACCAAAGGGAAAAAATAATCCTTTTGCCTTTCACTTGCATAACCTGAGTGTCATATTCTATAATAGATTTAAAACAAAACAATAATAATCACGTTGTGAATAAAAGAAAATTATCATTTTCTTCCGAGATGTATTGCAATTATATTATTGTTATATTAAAAATATCTCTAGTCTAGAATAGTAAATCAACAAATTTCTCATAAAATTTCTTTCTCTTACACTACAAAATTATAACTAGTTATGCTTACATTCTATAACATGACTTATTGAAACAGCAACAAAATAATCTCTGATGTGGGTAAATATAAGTAGTTGTAGGAGTCACTGTTTATATTAGAAGTGAAAAGTCAGTCAGTGCAAGGAATAACACTGATTCTGACTATCGTCAACAGAAATACAATTTACTGTCAACATAGTAGAGGTTCACAGAATTAATGAGAGGTTGCCAGAACCAGGCTGGTTAAAAAAAAAAAAAAGACTAAGTAACAGAAACCATATCAACCATGAGTAGCCCTGCTCACAAAAGCAGCTTTCTCTAAATGCCATGATAAACAATAGTCATCATTTCTTCTTTTTATTATTTTATCGTAGCCCAGAGTCCCAGGTGAGAACATCCAAGTAATACATACAGCATTGATCCAAGTTTCTAGTGCTAGTGTAGTTGATAAAGCGTAGGTTTACAACAAAGCCAATCTCCAAGCTTAGGAAATAGGTCAATTTCCTGATAACTCAGGTGTTGGTAATGTCAACTACTCATCTTATTTTCAAGTCCTGTGGCAATTCTTAGTCATAAATGGAATTCTATATTCGAGGGAAAAAACGCAGAATAGTCTCACTCATCTATGGGTTTTAAGAAAAATAAAAGACATTTTTGCAATAATTTTCAGAGACAAAAGAGAGGAGGGCTGGAAGTTCCAGCTCACTTCATGAAGCTCACCACAAATAGTGATGAGTGTAGTTAGAGAAATAACTACGTTGAGAATTATCCTAACAATGAGAATGAATGAGGGAAGTAGAAAGCCCGTCTAGAGTACAGGCAGGGGTGGGGTGGGGAGGAGGGAGATTTGGTACATTGAGGATGGGAATGTTGCACTGGTGAAGGGGGATGTTCTTTACATGACTGAAACCCAACCATAATCATGTTTGTAATCAAGGTGTTTAAATAAAGATATTAAAAAAGAAGAAGAAAGGAGAGTCAAATATTTTAATGTTTAACATGAAAAACTCTATCTGTGGAAATGACATTTTAGAATTTCCAGGGCATTCAAAATCAACATGTCCCTAGAAACTCATTTAGAATTGAATGAGTTAAAATGTGTTAATAAAATTGGAACTCATTTGTAATTGTTGCAGCTGGCAACAGAGAGAAATCGATAGTATAGACATCAGATTTCTCCAGACTTGGCTTCACATCTTTCCCGTACTCTTTCTTATGTGACTCTCATCTTCAATAAACTGTTGAACAACACTGCTTCATTTGCCCTCTGGTCTACACAATGGGAAAACAAATACAATCTAGAAAGTTACATATGAAGAAATTAATTCATTAAGATAATTCCCTGAAATCAGTAAGAACAGACTTTGGTATAATAATGGCAACTTCCTTGTGATTTATGATATGCATTGTTATCATCACTATTGTCATTATCATCATATTATGGACTACCTAGTGGAAAAGCCAAATCTTATGAAGAAGTCATTGTTGAATAGTTCTTATCACCAGGCTCTTACTGGTTGAGGAAAGAAGACTTTAAAGATTTGCCAGGCATATGAACGTTGTTATCTGCATCCTTCCATATTTTCCATTGTGTTTAATCAACTAATATCACTTACTTATAATTTATCTATATCCTTCACATAGAATACTCTTTTTCATCCATTTGATCACTCAGTAATACCTCCTTTCAAAAGCTAATGCTGGCTGTCTAGCATACCTCCTATTTAGTGTTGAGCTGCAAAAAAATACTTAAATTGCATTTAAGAATGATAAAATATATATTGTGCTGTTTCTAAAAATTATGAACAAATAATTTTTTATAAAATCAGCATCACAAATGTTATGCTAAAATACTCTGTTATTTCCCTCAAGCATTTATTTGTAGCAAATCAGATGCTCTCCAAATTAAGTAGCTTGCACAAAATTACTTTCTTGTTATTAGCTCTTGTATATTTAATTGCTCTATCAACTCACTTCTTCTCATAGTATAACTTAAAATTGTTTTATTTATGATAAATATGCATTGTGGAGTTTTAAATTAGGTTTAAGACCATTAATGTTTCAATAAAAGGTGATTTCAGCTATTTAAACTATCTTAAGTCTGTTTAGCCTGTTTCTTAGCTAATCAAAAACTAGTTACTTAATGTAATAGTAAACAATTCAACATTTTGATGACTTTATTATATCATAACTTATACATATTAAAATTAAATTATATATATTCTGTGCTTGAATAAAAAGACAGAACATCCAACAAGTTTTTAGAGTAAAACAGGATTTTAGAGGTTTCGTCCACAACAAAGTCCCCACTAGATGGCACTAAATAACTGCCTGAATTCATCTGACAATACCAAGTCAAGAAAACTGCCTTGATTCCAATGATCTATGGAACTGTTTTAGACAATATATGGTATCCACATTCCTAACCTATAAGGAAGGTTAAAGTTAAATTACATTGTGAGCTTTTACTAAGAAAACGTTAGTTATAACAGTCACCTAATAAATACAGGGTAATAGCTAGAATTAAGATTTAACAAATGATAAAATATAAACAATTTTTGTTTGTTTTTTGGGCCACACCCAGTAACACTATAGGGTTACTCCTGGCTATGCACTCAGAAATCTCTCCTGACTTGGGGGACCATATGAGACACCGGAGATCAAACCTGGTCTGTCCTAGGCTAGTGTGGGCAAGACAGATGCCTTATCACTTGTGCCACCACGCCAGCTCCTATAAACAATTCTTATGACTAAATTGCACTAATTTGAATTCTACCAAGAATCCACTAAGATTGGCATTTTATTATTATTTATATATATAGAGAGAGAGTTGTCTTATTACTAATAAGAGAAATGTAATGTGAAGGTATTTCAGAACAAAATTTTGCACAGAATTTTAACTGAAAAATCTAGCTACTCTCTTTTCCCAAACTTTGGTAGATTTCTCAAAATGTCTCTCTTTTTTCCCAAAGTTTAGCAGAATATAAAAACGTTTTCATCTCTTTAGGATATTCTTTCAAGGAATCATATCAAGAAAAGGGTGGATAATAATCTTTAGACAGTTTGCCAATCTATGTTAATCTAAAAAGATTAAAATTTTTTATATCCAAGGCTTGCATTTTGGGACAAATATTTTAGGGCTTATCTCAGGGGTCTCAAACTCAATTTACCTGGAGGCCACAGGAGGCAAAGTCAGAGTGAGGCAGGGCCGCATAAAGGATTTCACAAAAAAAAAAAAAAAAAGTCCTTAAACGTCATTATTAACAGTTTTAATTATTTCTTCTAAACATGAATAGAACATTGAGTGAAGATCATGAACAGTTCTTCTGAACATGACACGTTTTGCCTATCTCTTGCTGCCAGAGACTTGACAGAGCCTCTTCTCACAAATCTGAACCACATTTGGCTTTAGAGAGGAAGCAGTTGAGATCCTCAATATGGCTTGAATATGATCATCATTAAGTCTAGACCTGTACTTTGACTTATTGAAGTTCAATGTGGAGAATAACTTTTCACACAAATATGTGCTCCAAAAAAGGCACATGGTGCGCTTGAACATTCAGGAAAGCTCAGGGAAGCTGGGGGGAAATTCTCTCAAAAATGGTCCATGCATGTCTGCTTTTCCACTAATCTCCCTGAACTTGGCTTTGAGATCAGAGTTGCATTGCAGGTCAATGAGCTCCATTTGAAGCACAGGAGGGGCATCTTGCACATCAAAGGAAAAGGGGTCCACAAGAATTGGAAAGTGGCTCTGTGCTTTTTGAAGTCTGCAAATCTGTGATCAAATTCCTTTTCTAGCTTAAAAATAGCATCAACATATTTCTCACCACTGAATTGTATGCCTGCATCCACAAGTTCCTTGCATGCTAGGAAATGGCAAAGGTTTGTCTGAGAGAGCTGGGATTTCCATAACACAATCTTTGTGGAGAATGCTCTCACGTTGTCATAGGCAGCACTGATAAGCTGCCCCGGACCTTGTAACATCTTGTTTAGTACATTCAGCTTATGTGTGATGTCAACAAGAAAAGCTAAGTCCATGAGCCATTTGTGATCACTCAACTCAGAAACAGCATTCCCATCCTTCTCCATGAAGGCTTTCACTTCTTCTCTCAACTCAAAAAAGCTTTTCAGGACATTTCCCCTGCTGAGCCAATGTACCTCGGTGAAATAGAGCACATCTCCATATTCTGACTCTATTTCCTCTAAAAAAGCACAGAACCTCCTGTGCTTTAAGCCCCTGGATCGGATTTGGTTGATGCATTTCACAACAACAGACATCACATTGTCACAGGGCAGGCATTTGCTGCAAAGGGCCTGCTGATGGAAAATGCAGTGAAGAGCAATGGCCTTCTCTACACCCTCCTCTTTAAGTTTTTTTTGAACAAGTGCCACCAGTCCATTTTACATGGTTAGTTAGATGATTGCTACAGCAGGGAAACCATTCACAGAGGAGAGTTAGTTTAAAAAAATGCACGTTACAGGCTGCACATATTGTCTGTCCAGAAAAGAAAGGTCAGTTTAGCAAAATCAGACTTTCTGCCAGCACTGTGGCAGAGCGCATTTCTGCTAATGTCAAGTGACATTTATCATCATCTGTGTGAGAAAGCCAAATGTTTTGATGCATACTCAGTTGCTCTTGACGAGGGTACAGATACAAGAAACACTGCGCAGCTCACAATTTATATCCATGGTGTTGATTGCAATTTTGAATTGACAGAGGAGCTGCTCACAATAATTCCAATGCATGGCCAGACCACCACTAATGAGAAATTTCGGCATCTGTGTGATGCCATTGAGAATGCAGATTTGCCATGGAAGAGGTTTGTTAGAATAATAACCAATGGAGTGCCATCGATGTCAGGGAGGAAAAATGGACTGGTGGCACTTGTTCAAAAAAAGAAAAACTTGAAGAGGAGGGTGTAGAGAAGGCCATTGCTCTTCACTGCATTATCCATCAGCAGGCCCTTTGCAGTAAATGCCTGCCATGTGACAATGTGATGTTTGTTGTTATGAGACCACTGGCTTATCTCAATGGTGGTCCCTTGGGAAAGCCATCCCAAGACCATTGCTTCAGTGGCTTGCCAAGGGCAGCACAGAATTTGAGAATTCTGGGTCCTATGTTCTGCCCATTTTAATTTTCTTATTATTTATTTTTCCTTTCCTTTCTTTTCCTTTCCTTAATTTTTCCCTTTTCTTTCTTTTCCCTTCACTTCCTTTTTACTTTCCCGCCCCTTCCCTTTCCTTAACTTCCCTTCTCTTCCCTTCCATTCCTTTCCATTCCCTCCCCTCCCATTTCCCTTCTCTTCCCTTTCCTTTTTCTTTCCCTTTCCTTCCTTTTCCTTCCTTCCCCTCCCTTTTTCTTCCCTTTCCTTCCCTTCCCTTTTATTCCCTATTATTTTCCTTTTCTTCCCTTTCCTTCGCTTTTCCTTTCCGTTCCTTCCTTTTCCTTTCCTTTTCTTTCCTTCCATTCCCTTTCCTTTTCCTTCTTTTCTTTTCTTTTCCTTTCCCTTCCTTTCCTTTCCTTCCTTTCCTTTTGTTTCCCTTTCCTTTCCCTTCCCTCCTTTTCTTTCCTTTCCTTTTTCTTCCCTTCCCTTCCTTTCCTTTCCTTCCTTTTCTTTTCCTTTCCTTTTCTTTTCCTTCCCTTTCCTTCCCCTTCCTTTCCTTTCCCTTCCTTTCCTTTCCTTTCCTTTCCTTTCCTTTCCTTTCCTTTCCTTTCCTTTCCTTTCCTTTCCTTTCCTTTCCTTTCCTTTCCTTTCCTCTTCTTTCTTCCCTAACCCCTCCTCTCACCTTGCCAACTCTCTTCCCCCTTTTCTCCCCTCCCTCCCTTTTTTCCTTTCCCCTCCCCTTCCTTCTCCCCTCTCCCCTCCTCTCCTATCCTTCTCCTCCTCTCCCTCTCCTCCTATCCTCTCCTCCCCTCCCTTCTCTCTTAGCCTCCCCTCCCTCCCCTCCTATCCTCTCCCCTCTCCTCCCCAGCCCTTCTAACCTCTCCCTCATCTCCTTCCCTCCTCTCCTCTCCTTTTTCTCCCCTCCTCTCCCCTCCTCTCCCCTTTTCCTTTCCTTGTCTTTTCTTGCCTCTTCCCTCCTTTCCTCTTACCCTCCTTTTCTCCTCTTCCTCCTCCTCCAGCTCCTCCTCCTTCTCCTCCTCTTCCTCCTCTTTCTTCTTCTTTCACCTTCCCTTTCCTGTTTTAAAAGTTTTTTTGGACACATCCAACAGCTCTCAAGAGTTACTCCTTGCTCTGCATTCAAAAATTAGTCCTGATAAGCTAGAGGAACTGTCCTGTATAGGTGTTGGGGATCTAACCCAGGTCCACTGTACCAGGACCCTCCTAATTTTATCTTAATCCTTTGTTTCCAACACAGAAAAAAGCCATTTGAAATAATTGTTAAGAAAATTTTAGCTTTGGAAATATGTGTCAGAAAATTTCCACCCTCATTCAAAGGCTTAAAGGCTTTATTAAGTCCCAAGATACATAATCAGATTCTAAAGGACTTTGATACTGGTACATTATACAATGAGTCCTCTTTATTAGTCCCAACTGTTATTAGGCAAAACCTCAAAATAATGGCAGTACACTGTGCTTTTGTTATATATAGAGATGATATCATCATTAATATTAACTTTGATGTCATTTTATTTCTGTTGAGCTGCTTTTTTATTTTATTTTTTATATACTTTTTAATTTGGGGGCAGTGCTCAGAGCTTACACTCAGGAAACAATCCTGGGTGGGCTCAGGGAACCATCTTGGATACCTGAATTTAATCCAAGTTGACCTCAAGCAAATCAAGTGCCCTGTTTGCCGTTCTATCAGAATGGTAAACCAGACAAATGTATATGTATAAATGTACATACATATATCTATATATATCTTTCCTTGAGCACTTGTCAATATTTATGATTTCTCTACCTTTCTCTGTGTTTGCTTTATGATTATAAGTAAATCCCCAAAGAATGTGTAACTTCCATTAAATTTCTCACTTGTATTGCAATAGAACAGATATTTAAGGCATGAATGTTCTCTTTTGAATCTAGATTAAATTCTGTTTATAAAATCTTTAATAATTTTTTCTAATTAATACATAATGACATACATTTATTTATAGTAGAAATTTTGAGGTAAGTAGTTAACATACTCTTAAATATCCCAAATCCCAGAGATAATTACTGATAATTATTCAGTAAATATCCTTAACTAAGAGACCTGCACATGACTGTATATGTTATCATTTTTGTATGTGTATATTTTCAGTCCAAATCAGTATGAACCTCTAGGGCACACTGATAATATGATTACTTCTCTTTTCCCCTATTATGCTACCCATTCCTAGCCATTTCTACAACATTCTCAAATCTCTTTAGTTTTTCCTGCATAGAAGTTTCTGTCTTATAGTGGCTTAGATAAAGAGCTCCTTAGCTAAATTAATTGACACTTCAAATTGTTTATTTTCTAGAAAGTCAATAAGATTTCTTGGTCTTAGTTTCCCTGCCTTCAAATTATAGTGTTTGAGTCAGAGGAGATTGAGTATTTCAAGATTATTTCACAGAGCTCTAATGAGTCAAATAATTTAATATCTTATTATATAACATGGTGCATTACAGAACAAGTATTTCTCTTTCCAATCATCCCAATCATTTAAGGATTTCCCCCCCGTTCTGGGTAGATTTAAATTTCATCTCTTTCTAAATCCAGTTAAAACCTGAAGGGAAGAGGGCAATCATTTTCTTTTATTCCTCCCTCTTCTTGCAGTTCTAGCTCTTTTATCATTAATATAGTCAGAGAAGAAAATAAAATTTGACCATAAAAAATTGTCTTCTTTAGCAGAAAGTCTACAAATCACCTATATGATGCTGCTTTTCTCTTGGGAGATGTTCCCTTGGATAAATATCCAAATAAGCTCTTTTATGGGAGCATATGCAGGACTTACAGATGGGGGTAAGTATTTTGGGGGAGTCTAATTCTTGTGTTGATGAAAGTTGTTGTTGTTTTTTTTTATCAACACTCAGCAATGTCATTCACATATCCTTGTCCTGCCATCCTTTGCAGGAAAGGCCACCTCCATACATTTAGGCAAAATGTTCAGGCTTGACTTCTTCATCTGTGTAAATTCTGGGCATAAACCCTTTCTACCATTACAGTTAAAGACAGTTTAAATAATGGGCATGCCTGTTTTTTTGTTTAATATTTTATTTTATTTTTATTATTTTGTTTGTTTTCTATTTATTTTTGTGGAGGGTTTATTAACACTCTGGTGGTGGAAGTGACATAACAGTGTTATTAGTATAAACAAATAATACAGTAACTGCATATACCTTTTTATTAATAAAAATTAGGACATAATATTTCTTTTTTTAATATCTCTATTTAAGCACCTTGATTACAAACATGATTGTAGTTGGATTTCAGTCATTTAAAGAAAAAAAAACTCCCTTCACCAGTGCAACATTTTCATCACCAATGCCCCCAATCGCCCTACCCCCTTCCCCGCCTGTATTCGAGACAGGCATTCTACTTGTCTCATTCATTGATGTTGCCAACATCAATGCCAGTGTAGTTATTTCTCTAAGTGCACTCACCACTCTTTGTGGTGAGCTTTATATTATGAGCCACTCCTTCCAGCCTATTAAACTGAAGCTGTTCTGTTCTATCTCTTTCTCTCTCGCTTTCTCTTTGTCTGTCTCATTGTTTCTGTCTCTCCGCATCTCTCTCAGCTTCAGCTTTACCCTCTTTTTTCTTTTTTTTTGTTTTTATATATATTTTATTTAAACACCTTGATTACATACATGATTGTGTTTGGGTTTCAGTCATGTAAAGAACACCACCCATCACCAGTGCAACATTCCCATCACCAATGTCCCAAATCTCCCTCCTCCCTACCTGACTCCCGCCTGTACTCTAGACAGGCTTTCTATTTCCCTCGTACATTCTCATTATTAGGACAGTTCAAAATGTAGTTATTTCTCTAACTAAACTTATCACTCTTTGTGGTGAGCTTCCTGAGGTGAGCTGGAACTTCCAGCTCTTTTCTCTTTTGTGTCTGAAAATTATTATTGCAAGAATGTCTTTCATTTTTCTTAAAACCCATAGATGAGTGAGACCATTCTGCGTTTCTCTCTCTCTCTCTCTCTCTGACTTATTTCACTCAGCATAATAGATTCTGTAAAACCCTCTTTTTTCTTTTTCTCTCTTTTTCTTTTTTTCTCCCTCTCTTTTTTTTAAATTTTAATTTAATTTAATTTAACTTCTTAACTTAAAAGCATGATTATAAGATTATTCGTAATACAGTTTAGTTTTCACAGATAAAGTTATTTATGTTGAGTTACAGTCACACAATGTACACAACTTTCACCAGGGCACATTTTCCATTCCACCACCAATGTCAAAAGTTTCCCTCTCACCCTCCCAGGTGCCCTCTTCTGTCCCTCCCACACTCTGGGATGGTATTTTACTTCTGGGGCAGGCATTTTATTTCTCTCTCTATCTCTCTCACTTTTCTTTTTTGACACTGTAGTTTGCACTACTAATAATGAAGGGGTGCCATACATGTCCCTTTCATAGTAGAACCCTCTCTACCCTAACTGCACTTTCCACTATTTTTGCAAGCTTTCTACCATGGATTAGTTCCCCTAATCTTCATCTCTATTGTCCCTGGATATCATCCCTACACTGTCTTTTATTTATATCTACATTGTCCTTTCTCCCTCTTGTACAGAAATTATCACACTCTGCTGAGACAAGTTTTCTCTTTCTACACGATTCTTACAGGGACCTCTAATATATATGACTTTTTCTTTAAGCTGGTTTTGAGATGGTAAAGACTAGGTTTTCATCCAATTGAAAAAAGAATGGAAAAATGTTTCATTGTGACTGTACTTCCTTAACTCTAATTGTGACTCTGTGCTTCCTTAACTCTAAGATGTTGACCATATTTTAAAGTCGTACATGTCTTTGGAATTTTCAGTCCTATCTAGGGCAGAGATCTTAAAAGATTGACCATTTACGTGCAGTTAAACAAGGTCTTTCACGATATCTTTGGAAGCAGAATAGTTATTAATGAAAGAAATTTAGAGACATGAGGGGAGAGAGATTGGTAGGAATAAGTGCTCATGAGAGAACACACACCTTCTCTAGAGGGTGAAAAAGCCACAATATTTTTTAAAAGAGATCAAGACTTAGATGCTGTTGATACACTTTAAATTAACAAGAATTCATGGAAAGCAGCTAGTGACTACCATTTGAATTTGCTTTTCTATATAATTGGGTGTTTTGATGTTTTTAGATCTAATACACTGAATTTAGGAAAATATAACACTTTTATGGCCAGCGTGATAGCACAGTGGGTAAGGCCTTGCACGTGGCCAATGGGGTTCAGTCCTTGTATTCCATATATCTGAGCCTGCCAAGAGTAATATCTGAGTTCAAATCCAGGAATAATCTCTGAGCAACTCTGGGTGTACCCCCCTCAAAAAAAACAAAACAAAAAACAACACTTTATGAATAGGCTTAGTCATGAAATCACAAATTCAACTGAGTTCATGTTTTGACAGGATACTTGAGTATAATAGACTTTTGTAGATGCTAAGTATTGAATAACAAGATTATTTGATTTTATCTAAAATTGTTCTTGTCCTTGACTAGTATAACCTGTTGGATACGGTATTTGATATTTGGTATTTGGCATTTGAACCTTTCTTTGGATTCCCAGTGCTTCGACTGTGCAATAGAACACTTACCTTAGAGAGGAAAGAACATTTCAGCTTTTAAAAACTCAGGCACTAGATAGCAGAGTACAGACTATTCTACTTATTTCTAATTCCATGTCAGAGCTTCTCTAATCAAATTTTAAGATTTGATTCTGTGTCAAGCTTAGTGAAAAACATAATATACTAGATTGTTTTTAATAAGATTTTAAAAATAAACAGAGAAATGTATACAAATTACAAATGAATTTAATTCTCACAAATCAAGCACAATATAACTTCATAGGCCAAGAAGTAGAATAAAACCGATCTCTCTGAGACCCATATCTTGTGTCTTATGAAAGTTTCTATCTCTTTTCTTCCCAAGATATCTAGTTTGACTTAGCTCAATTCTATAAAAAAAATAGAAGATGAGGCAAATAGTAAATAACAATGCCATATTTGGAATCTCAAGGTAGCAGGAGTAAGGAACAATGAAGTTGATAGTTGAAAGGAGGAGAAGTAAACATAAGGCAGTACTTCAAGAAGCTTGCCACAGCTTGTCTCAGAATGAAATTTCTAGTTGCTCAGACACAGGGATTATTTCCAGACAGGCTATATATCTTGCATGACAAGGATACGTGAGCTTCTCAATAGATGCTCCAAAGGGTAAGCAGGTAAGAATTCTTTCAATTATGTTCCACCCAGATGTCCTGTTTCTGGATCAAGGGACTCTGTCATTAGTGATAGTACAATGTTCAAAGAGATTGAACTAGAACCAAAATTTGCAGGTCATGGGTTTGCCAACTATTTCCTAGTTTACAGCAAGCCTCATTGTGGCTGGATAAAAAGTGGTTAACAGAAACTACTTATCTCATCCATTGATCGCTGGCATCAGACCCACTAGAAGAATGTGTTGGAATTCCATTAGTCAAGAGTCCTACAATAGGGGGCCGGGCGGTGGCGCTGGAGGTAAGGTGCCTGCCTTGCCTGCGCTAGCCTAGGACGGACCGCGGTTCGATCCCCCAGCGTCCCATATGGTCCCCCAAGAAGCCAGGAGCAACTTCTGAGCGCATAGCCAGGAGTAACCCCTGAGCGTCACAGGGTGTGGCCCAAAAACCAAAAAAAAAAAAAAAAAAAAAGAGTCCTACAATAAAATAAGGAGAAATTCTAGATTATAGACATGATCTGAATGATAAACTTGTATCAGTTGCAGGAAAATTTGTCACCTTTATAATTAACTGCTATTTTACAGTACTGTAAATATTTTACAGTATTTTATTTGCTTAGTACCATTAAGCCAGATCCCAACTGATACAAGAACAATGTGATGTTTCCTGAAGTTATATCTGTGCCACATAAGATTGCCACCATTTGAACACCTCCCAAAGAGAAGATGTGAATGCCAACCAGGCAAGAATAACCAACCACAAACTAAACCATTAACTAAGTAGTTAAACGAATATTTGCAGTATATACCAGCATTGACTGTATCCCACCTAATGCAAAGAAAAGTTTGAACAAAATAAATGGACAATGAGGTTGACATAAGATTCGACACTCCTTTACTTTCTGGCCTCAGATATAAAGAAGATAAAGTTGGTCTTTTAAAATGAGTCATTTTATTTTAGAGATTAGCCAGTGGTGTTTTTAATGTAATAAGAACAAAAGGTTCCAACTGAACATTGTTGTTGGAGGTAATTTTCATTGCTCTTGATTTACATGTTCAATAACATACTACTAGCATTGAAGATTTGTTGGATCCTAGAAGAGTTATTTTGACCTTATTCACTGTCAAAGAGAATATGTTCCCCAAACTTATGAAATGATGATGTTGCATTTGTAGTATGTAAACTTGGTAACAGTAATAGGTAATAGGTAAGCATAGTATTTGTACTGTAGTTGGAAATTCTAAGTTGAAAATACTGTTGATGGAAGCCTTTCTAAAATGGTTCTCCAAAAGGAATAGTAATCATAAAGAAATTTTTGATTTGTTCTTCCTCACTGAATGATCACAAAAAGACCACCAGGTCCTCTACTACTCTCTACTATTAATACTCGTATTGTTCCACAGAGACATAAACAATTACATATAAGTATTATATTAGTTGATATGTTGGCCAAGTTTAATATAGGGCTATACTTTTAAATTATTTATAACAGCTTTTTGATAAATAGCTAATTTATATGACACTCAATGGATCCATTTAAAACAGTTAAATTTTATTTTTTTATTTAATATAATAATTTTTATTGTGACCAAATTGTGAATAACAAATCTTTCACAGTAGTATTTAAGGTACATAGTGACAATGACTCAGGACCATTCCCACCACCAGGGTTGTCCTCCTCCTTCCACCCCTTTTCCCAGCATGTATCCCATATCTCCCCTTTGTCCCCTGGAGTTCTAGTGAAACTGTTCCCCTCTGTGTATAGCTTGTTGTAGATAGGGTATCAATTCTGTTGTTAACTTTAGGTTTGATGTTTAAGTTGGATCATTTTTTAATTCCACTCAATGTTCATATGGCTGTTTGGTCCTGGTACTGTTCATTTCCACACACACACACACACACACACACACACACACACACACAATTCATGAGATAAAACAAGATGATTCATGTTGTGTGGTTCTGCTGGAAGAAGACAAAGAAAAAAGAAAAAAAGATAGCAGCTACCAAAAAATAAAGAGCACCCATCAGCACAGAATCACCAAATAATAACCACAAGAGTGAAAAAGGAAGGAAAAGAAAGAAAAAAATGAAGAGAAAAGAGAAGAAAGAAAGAAAAGAAGAGAAAATAATAATAATAATAATAATAATAATAATAATAATAATAATAATAATAATAAAGGAGTGTTGGTGTGGCAAGGTTTTGTCTCCCCCACTTTTTTGCATAGGCGCAGTAAGTATTAGGGAAGTAAGAAAAAGAATTCCCTTGGCGTAAGAGATTCAGGGATTCTTCATCCTTGAAGCATACTGTCATGGGAACAACTACTGGCTCCGTACATGCTCATAACTTCACCCCAAGGTCTTTTTGTGGTGCCAGGAAACTTTCCGCTCAGTGGTAGATAATAAAAATCAGTCCTCTGTAGCTAGAGATCTTGGTATTTGCACTGGTCATAGGACAAGGTCTAGGATAGAGTCTTTATGGTTTGAGAAGTTCTGTTCCATCATTGTTGTTGAGTCTTCCTTATGGTTTCAAAAATTCTGCTAGTCTCCATTGTCAAAGACGAGGCTCTGTGATTAGAGATCTTGATTTTTATCCCAGGATAAATTCTGCCCAGTCATGGTTGTCACAGTCAGTCTTTTGTAGTTAGCGCTTTTGTAAAACTGTTAAATTTTCATGGTTTTAGTGCTTTCACAGGGTGATGCAGTTTTCATACCAACTTAAAAACAATTTTATAAGGGGCTGGAGAGATATACATCAGGTAAGGCTATTGCCTTGTATGTGACTAATCTGGGTTTGATACCTAGCATCTTCTAGGGTTCCCTGTGCACCACCAGGAGTTAATCCTTAAGCATTTCTGGGTGTGCCCCCTGAAAAAAATCTTTTACTCATCAGCAATCATTACCCATTTCTCACTTCCAAACTAACTATTCCTCTACATCTTTTTTAGAATGTTTCTGAACACTTGAATCATAAGATATGATATATATTTAATCATAAAATATTATATATTTGTAAGTAACTTATTTTGCTTAACTTAACTTTTCTAGATTCATCTATGATGAAACAAGTATTAGTTTCTTAACTTCTTTGTAATATTGCTGCCAATAATATTCCATTGCTTAATGGTTACACCTTCTTTCCATTCAACAGTTGATGGAAGTAAAAGTTGTTTCCAGGAGGTTAATATGAATAATAGTACTTCACTGAAAAATACGTATCTGTTTTTATGCAGACATATTTTTTGTCTTGGATATATATGAAATTTGAAATCATGTGGTAACTTCTTGCCTAACCATGTACAAAACACCCAGACTGCTTTCTAGAGCATCTGTACCATTTTATCTCCCCATCAGAAGTACACGAGGATTCCAATTTCAGCACTATCTTTTAATGAAGCAAAAAAAATGGAGATTCTGCAGGTGTATTTATTAACTCCTGTAAATGAGACATGCTTTTTTCTAGTTGCAATGAGAGAAGATATTGGAATTCTTTTAGTTCATCAAGAGGAAGATTGTGCCATCCTAAAGTTCCTAAATTGCTATCAGGGAGCAGTTTAGATCCTGAAATAATCTGGCTCAAAGACAGAAAAAAATGAACACGTTCACCTGTTTTCATTTGTAACTTAATTTTAACTTCTATTCAGCAGTTTTGGTTAAATAAGGACCTGAGAACTATTTTTATTAAACAATTATCACTTGCATTTGTGTAATAGTGAATAACACAAACTATTTATCAGATGTGACTTTTCTTTGAAGTTAAAAATGGAAAAATGCCTGAGTCTTAATACATAAAAAATTCACTAATACTTTACAGCCATAAGATCTAATTCCTAACGGATCCTTGTGCCACTTTGGAAATGAGTTTAATCAAGTGTCATAATGATTTTTACAGCCTTTAAAAGAGGAAATCAAATATAGCATCTTATGGGCCAAGACATTAGAAATCAATATAAAAGGGTACATCTATGTATTGTATAAATGGTTATGAAATTATAAGTTCATTTATCAACAAAAATTACCTGTTCATGAGTCCTAATGAGAGATCCCATTTGGTGAACATTTGGCTAATAACTCAGCAGCTGTGGAGCATTATTATTGAATCTCATTATTTTCAGGGATATGTAATCTATGTGCTACAAACAAAAATGCACACAGAGAAAAAAATGGGTCTCCGTGTTTTTAACTCCTTCAAATTAACCACAGAATATACAAAAACAATATTTACCTATGGGCCACCTGTATTCCCAACATAATGCTAAGTCCACATCATCAGTGACAAAGCCTGGAAGAGAATGAAAGCAATTATGCAAGATAATGAAAGGCAAAGCAATCATTTGTCCCTCATTCCCACCTTTATCCTTCCAATTGTCGGGAAAATTGCATAAAATATTCCTCTTTTTAAAAAGTAACTCTATGAGCAATTGTTTTTAATATCCTGCCTGATTTTTCTTGATGGTCCTGTCCGATGGGAATTCAGTTACGATGATTTGTTTTCTAACCAAAATGGTTGATTTAAGGACAGATTCCTACACCTCTTTCCATGAGTAGAAAATGATATACAGAGTCTTCCTCTTCATGGTAATCATGTGAAACTAGAACTACAATCAAATGCCATCTATTGATCGTTTTCTGGAGCAAAAGTTAAAGTGATGAAAAACAATTTTGTGGCAATTGGGAAAAAATTCAACATGAATCAGATACCAGATGACATTGTGGCAGTATTTTTAAAATATTCTTGGGAATGAGTGTTTTTTTTAATATTCTTAGGTAGAAGATTCTGAGTTTCTGTCTTTGAAAATGCATGCTGTTATTTCATATATTTTAACTGTCCCTATCTGAGTTACAGTAACACTTGCTGGCTATCTGCTGAATTGACAGTTTGTCCTGTATTTCTCTCAGTAAACATCTGTTCATTTGGCTAATTGACAAATTTAAGAAGTTTCTTACAAAGATTTTGTAAGAAATGATTAACAAGATAAATAATAACAACTGCCACTTCTCCCATAATCATGGTGTACTGGACATAAGGTTAAAGAGTTCACAGAAAGCACTAAACCATATCAGGATGTGAAATCCTAAATTTTCTAATGATTATTAAAAATACTTTTAATTTAGAAAAGCAATTTCTAAAAAGGAAAAAAGCAATTTCTAGTGCTCTGTGATTTTAAAATTTAATGAACCTGGAACTTTGTGATGCCACACAACTGGAAGATGTTTGATGGAGTTTGTAGAGGTTTGAAACTAGACAATAATCCACTACCAGAGCAAAATAATCAGAAAACCATTTGAAGAGGTTAAAATAGTATCTATTATTTATATTGGATGATCCTATTTTCATTAAAAGGATCAGTGGAGTAACTTTGGATGAGTTAACACAACTAGCCTAGGTTGCTGAACCAGAAGCTTAAGAGATACTGAATTTGCCAAGTAACCTGATAAATTCTTTTTCAAACGTATTTCCAAGATGTAAGATTATCTGTTCTCTGTACATATAGTTGTTTAAAATGATATGCTCTGGTTTTTATTTTAGGTGTCCTTGACTCATGACTTTCAGGGAAGAATTTGTTAGGCAATATATTGTGCATAAAACTGTAGACATTTATAGAGATAATTGCACATGTAACTACTGGCAAGACAATTTGTCACAGCAGCACTGAGGCTAACCTAAGGTTGGACATGGCTATTAGGAAAATCATCAAAATGGAGGTTGTAGAAATGCAAAGCCATTGGCATATTAACAAAGAGACAAAACCTTAGTATCTTAATGTGATCTTTGGGTAATCAAATAAGAGAAACAGTAAAGCAATTAAAATGAGTGATAATTTGTGTCAATAAGTTATAATGAAACACTGACAAATTAATTCAGGAAGAGATGTGCTTATTCTTACTTTTGAACAATTAATTGATAATTATATGACTGCAAAGCAGAGTAAGAATATTTTTCATAGGACCTAATTCTTTCATTTTATAATAGTGAATAATCCAGATGACTGAATGTTTTACTCAAATAGAATCAAATATGTTGGGTCACTTCGATTCTTGGCCCTGCATTTCCTTTACAGTGGCATCTGTATGCATAGGACCAAATAATTGAGTAAGCAAATAGAAGATGTGAGCGTCCTTCAGCTAGTCCAACAATAGATTTATGATTTATTAGATTTAGTAGGGGCCAGAATGTTGCCACGTTTATCTAGCTGGAAAATGTCTGGGAAGCATGTTCAGCATTACTCATAACAATATCTCTCATTTCCTGTGCCACACTGATCTATTTTCATGTTTCCTACTAGCCAAGCTGTTTCCTAATGTACACACCTTTATTCTACAATCTTCTACTAGAAATAATGTAAGTTCCAGTATTCAATTTGACAAGTCTTTTTCATCCTTGTGTCTTGTTTTCAATTATTACCTTCTCTTCTCAAGACTTATTTACCAAACATCTCACCATTTATGTTGTCCTGGTGTTTACCTTTTATTATGTTTTCATATGCTATTTAATTCCTTCCTAGTATTTTACCATCACTTAGAAGCATTTGGGTTTATTTTCATTGTGATTATTATCTCTTTCCCACCATTCTTATACTGCCCATGAAGGCAGAACTCAGACCTTCCTTGCACACTGTTGTAATTGCAGCCCACAGCAGGGAATGTGGCACATGTCAGAGTCCTCAACTGACACTTCTAAAAGGATAAATGGATGAGTCCTTAGACTTCCATCTCTAGTTGGATCTGAATGATCATAGAGGACTAGATAATTTAGACAAGTCAATCCCCCCTTTGACCAATTTATTAAGGTTGGCAGGTACACATTAAAAAAAAAGATATAGAAATGTTTTCAAAACACAAATTTATTTCTCACTCATGAAGTCAATCGGACTGGGGTAGAGTTCAATACATTAAGTTAATAGAAGCTCTGTCAATCAAACATAACTTCCATGCTCACAGACAGAGCTGAGGCTCAATCAGCCAGAAGATGTAAGGTGGTCAAGAAATGAATATGGCAAGTTTCAGGGCTCACCAAGAATATGTGTATCATTTTTTTTTTGCTAGGACTTAGTCACATGTCTACCCCAGCTGTAAAGGATGCTGGCAAAGAAACTTAGTGGTCATTTTTCAAAGATTCTTGATTGTGATAAGAAAAAATTTTTATTCTTTTATTCATATACCCATATACCCAATTATACCGTTATAGGTCTGGTTTTATATCCATAAACAGACCTATCCCTAGAACTTATAGATAAGCAGAATACTTTTAAGTATGTAATATATTTATATTTAAATCTATTGTGTTAATTAGAAAACTAATAATTGTATGTTATATAACTATACTTTAACTATCTCTATATATGTATATCTTTTTTTGCGGGGGGGGGGTCACACCCGGCAGCACTTAGGGGTTACTCCTGGCTCTGTGCTCAGAAATTGCTCCTGGTAGGCTCGGGGGACCATATGGGGTGCTGGGATTTGAACCACCATCCTTCTGCATGCAAACCAAACACCCTATTTCCATGTATATATTTTTAAAATTAAGAGCAGTGCCCTTTCAGTGATGAAATTTTCTTTAAAACATCTGAGACTGGGGCCGGAGAGATAGCACAGCAGTAAGGTGTTTGCCTTGCATAAAGAAGGAAGGTGGTTCGAATCCCAGAATCCCATATGGTTCCCCCGAGCCTGCCGGGGCACTTTCTGAGTATAGAGCCAGGAGTATCCCCTGAGCACTATATTGGGTGTGACCTCCTCAAAAAATTTTTTAAAAAATCTGGGACTGAGACATTTTTATCAGACAAATGTCTGAAATGTAGGAAGATTTCAGAGACTTAAAATTTGACTTAAGTCAATAAGTCAAACCCTTCCCACAAGAGCTTGATAGATTGAAGAATTGATATGGTTGAATCAATATGCTAGAGCACAAATAAGATCTCTCACTCCATGTGAGGTCAGAGATCTGAGTAGAACAGTTCTTAGCAGTAACAGTGGATGAACAGGCTCAATAATTTGTTATCTCTAACTACCACTGAGTAATTGTTGCCCTCTATATTACATTTTCTGCAGCTAGAAAACTTTCCAATAATCCATAATCCAAAACTTTACATAATCCAATCCATAGTATTTGTTTTTGTTTTTTGGGTCACATCCAGCGGTGATCAGGAGTTACTTTAGCTCTGTGCTCAGAATTTGCTCCTGGCAGCCTTCAGAGACCATATGAGATGCAAGGAATTAAGGTTGGGTCCGTCCCAGGTTGGCCACATGCAAAACAAACGCCCTACCGCTGTGCTATCTCTCAGGCCCAAATCCATAAGTATTTGTTAAGCAAATAATGAATGAAAGTCTGAGCCACTTCCTCTGAACATCAGAACCATCAAGTTCTACTTTACGGTTTTTTGTTTGGCCACACCAGGTAACACTCAGCTATGCGCTCAGAAATCACTCCTGGCTTGGGGGACGATATGGAACGCTAGGGGATCAAACTGCTGTTCGTTCTAGGTTTGCAAGGCAAATGCCCTACTGCTGTGCCATCGCTCTGGCCCCAAGTTCTACTTTAATTTTTATAAGATCATATGGTCACAATTTCTACATTATATGTATATTGCATGTGACTATCCAGATACAATATTTTCCAAATTATTTATTAGTTTTTGTTTGTACAAACTATACTTAGCATATATCTTTGTGTACTTTTGATAACATATCAGTACCACTTTTCCAGAACTGACATTGATATTTCTCTGTGATAGATTGTTAACACCAATACAAAAAGTCAATTATGAAAGTTTTTCTCTCACATTTTTGTAGCCCATCATGTTTATATCACCCTTCTCAAAATGTATTAATAAATGTATCAGAGCTATGAACATAAACATTTAGAATCACTAGCTTGCTATAAAGCGCATTTATAATTTATAAGCTCAATTTTAAGATACTTTTAACAGCTGTTATAGAAGACAAAAAAGCTTTCAAATCTTTAATACCTTTTCCTCTATTTTAATTTATTCATATTGGTTTTATGAAGATGAATTTTACAAGGGCCAGGTACTTGACACACCAACCTTTTTTCCAGCTGATGTCCACCAGATGTCTCCCCTCTCCATTTAGGTATTGCTTTTCAGAAAGTTTTAGCATCTATTGGCTAAGTAACCTTTAAAATATTTCCTCATAAAGTTGGTTTCCTTTCTGTCCAAGGAAGAGGTCACCTTAAATAATACATAGAAATTCTTCTTTCACTAACTCTGTCTAACATGAATAAATACAGTTTAAGAAAACAATCATGCCTTCCATTTTAAGAATGTAAATTGTACCCATTATAAAGTACATATTTTCCTAGGAAATTTTTATTTATATTAGTGGAATGTATCTTAATAGCATAAAGATAATTTACTTAATATTTTTTGTAAACTGAACTGATTTTTCTGGTATAATTATTAGGGAATAAATATTGAAATAGGCTTGACATTTCTCATATTTTATGAAAGGCCTATTAGTACATTCAAATTTTCTCAAGCATGAACTCTTTCCAGTACATCCAAATCAGAGACAATATGCATTTAATAAGTGATTTCAACTATACTGTAAAATTAAGTAAAAGCAGATGATTTATAAAACAAAAATGACCAAAAAAGAGGAACCCGACATTTATGAAGAAACTATGCAAACAGAAGGGGTAGGTAAAAGGCAGAGTCTTAAAAATCCTAAGGAAGAACTCAATAAATTCAGCAAAAGGTTCATTGTGCATACACAGAACTCTATCAGCCACCCATCTGTATGGACACACATAGGCAGGATCTTGTCAGGTCATTCAACTCAGTTTCAACTTCAAAACAGAAACATAGATATATCTATGGTCATTACTGAATCTCAGAAACACAATTAAAAAACTTGCCTACTATTGGAAGTCTCTAGCAGCATGGGGTTCAGCAGGCTTCCGCCATGCCAGACGCCTTCTTAACCAGGCCTAGGGGGAGTGTGGGACTTGGGTGACCCCAGCACTCCTCTACCGCCTTGCTCCAGATCTCCAGGGCTTTCCCGGGCCACATGCCTGGGCAAGCCAGCGAGGTGGGTCCCTTGACGGAGCTTGAAGGTACCCTAGGCTTTCCTCCATTCCCCACTCGGCTCCTTAGGAAGGGTCTGGGGAGGGGGGACTGAAATTCCGGCCTCCCAGCTTCTTCAAGCAGTCACTGGTAATCTCTTACCAGTCTATATTTTCAAAACCTAGATACATTAATAGTACTCACTATCATTGAATTATGTTTTTATGTATGCAGAATGTCCATTTTGTACTCTGCCCTTTCGCACACCCCTACAAAAATCATTTTTCTCTTTAATTCTCTCACCCCCTATCATCATTACTCCACGTTTACCCTTTTTAACTTAAGTACTGTAGAGTCCTAAGTCACAGAACAAAGTGGTGCCCTGGATTTAACACCCCTCCAACTATTCCAAAAGGTAAAAAAGACACGTATGTCTTTTCAGCATTTTATGTGTGTTTTCTTTGACGGCTATAACTCTTGCTGAATATTTTCTTATACAGTGATAATCCCCCCCCTTTTTTTAATCTTCTCTTTGTGAACTGTTCAATAGGGAATTTGGTGAAAGAGTCCCTCAGTTTAATGCTTATGTTTGAACCAAGTCATGGGTATTGTTGGACGTGTTCTTATGCCCCCATATACTCTGATATGCCACGTGGCTTTATTTCTTGTTCGCATAGGCACATTAAAACTGGAAAATACTATACATACAAATAAGTTCTTATCTAATAGAGATGGGAACACACAAATCTTGTAGTGCAATGGAACCTTACACCCTGAACATAGACATAAAGACCTGGCACAGGCCTCAGAAGAATGGGCATTCTCCATCCACCCCTGATCTAGGGAAGACATCTACAAAACATCCAAGGTTGTCTATAACATCACCTGGAGACAATCCTCTACCAGGGAAGACACTACCGCTGCTCTGACATTGACCTACTCAAAAGAGACTTCCCTTAACACTGAGAAGACTTAACAACAACAATGACCTGCTTACGAAACAGGGCTTTCTGTATTGCCCCTTAATTGTGAGGTGAAACTAGAGGATACTCCACACCAGCCTGACTTCAATGTAGGATGTGCAGATTCCAGGATCTTTAATACAGAAACCTGATGCCAACAATAGAGACTGCATGAAAAATAAAACTGTACTGGCACTACAGACAATGACTTGGATTGAATAAACTAGTTTGCCTGAAGCCTAGAATTGGTCTTATGACAGGAAACTTCAGGGGTAAGTCTCCTTGTATTTAGACCAAGGCTTTTCCTTTCCATGTCCCCCATATTTTGGTGAGCCTATGCAGACAATATTTGCCACTCTAACACCGTTTTTACTGTGCTTTTTTGACTCTAACCCTTAAAAAAAAACTTAAACTTTTGATGTTAACTTAAACATGATGTGCATGAAAATATAAAAAAAAATTCTATGCCTTCAATGTCTAAGGAGTCACATAAATCTCATGGCTTTAGGTTGTTGTGTACTGCTAAGAAATGTTATAATGTACTACAATCCAGGACTTGTGGACAAAGTTATTGTACATGGGTTCTGCCTTATTTTTCTTAATGTTCTTTGACTGTAAGTTCAATATTTAGGCATCAGGAAGGGGATTTCTTTTGAGAATTCTGTTTATGGGCGATTGTCCTTCCACTGTAACTTTACCTTCTCGTCTTTGCATCATTGTTCTCATAATTAAAAATAAAAAAAAAAATTAAAAAAGAAACAACTTAAAAAAACCCCAAAAACTTGCTTACCACATACTTTGGGATATATATTTGACAAAAGATCAGAATGGAATGTAGAACTCTCAGATGTTTCCACTCTTTTAGATAATCTTTTCTTTAGGTGGTCTTTCTGACTTTAATACCTCCAAGTTCCTGAACAAAATACACCAATTAAGATAGCTGAATCAAAATAAACCAAAACAAATTTGGACAAATATAAGGTTATTAAAAGTAAAAAGTGGTACATTAAGTGAGAAGAAAATGCATTAGAATATTTATATATTCTTTAATATTGGAGAAATTCTAGTACTGAGCCTAATTTTTTAAAAATTCTAGTACTAACAGTTGAAAATTAAAGATAGATTATCTGCTGATACATTTTTTTCTTCTAACTTCAATCACAAAAATTTGGTCAAAGTATACACTGTAAGGCAAGGAAATATTATATTTGATATCTAAAATTTTTATCTTTTCAATACTTAAAAATTGTTTACAGGGCCAGAGAGGTAGTTCAAATGGTAGAGCACATGCTAGGCTTTGAGTTCATTACCCTGAATCATATGACATCTCCAGCCCCACACTGCCCCAAGCATTCAGAGGTGCCTCTGAGAAGTTCTGGGTGTGGCCCCTATAAATATTCATGACAAATAAGTAAGAAACAATGAAGACTTTGTTTAAATTTGGAAAAGTATTAGTTCTAGCTAAGAATATAGATAATATACAAACAAAACATGAAAGTATGTCCAGAATTATTGGTCATAAAATAAAAACACTCAGACACTACTTATTTTTAATTTTTAAATCTCACATGACTGTGAGATTACAAAGTTATTCATGATTGGATTTCAGGCATACAACACCAGTACCTCCTTCTCTATGGTCCTTTTCCCTACACCAAGTTCACCTCTCTCCCAATTGCCTCCCACCGACCAGCCTGCCTCTAAGAGGTGCACTTATATATAGGTATAAAAATTTTTGCTTTGTGGTTCATAGTAGTGTTGCCGATAGGGTTTCCTTCATACATGACACTTAGCCACCTTTCAGCACCACCTCCTCCTCCCAGTTAAATGCTTGCCTCTATCAAAATCATTGCACCTCCCTATCCTATGGCTCAGACTCTCAGGTGGCTTATTTCCTCCCAAAGACCAGTTCGCATGTTCTTTGTTTCCATTATCTTTATTTTTTGTTCCCATTACCTTTGGGTACTCATTATTCCAGCATTGTTTCTTTATTCCCACAGAGGAGAGAGTTCATTTTGTAGACATGAATGTTTGTTTAGTTGATGTTCTATTATCAATTTGGGCAAGATTTTGTAATGAAGTATACTGTTAAATATGATTAATCAATCATATAAAACACTTATTGGAGACTTATTTATTATTTGTAAGAGAAACTTCGTACAAACTTTCTGAAAAACGGTTACATATAATGTCTTAAACCTCTGGCCCTTATTTTAGATATAAGAATCTATCTTACGTTAAAAATTATTCATGTGTTCTATATCATGCATTTGAATGCTCAAATATCACAAAATAGCTTTCTATATACATATAATTGTCTAAATTTGGATGAATCCATATAATACAATATTTTAGAGTGATTTAAAAAGATTGTGCTGAAGAATAATATTTTTGGTGGCGCTAGAGGGAAGGCGTTTGTCTTCCTTGAAAGCTCTAGCCTAGGACAGACCTCGGTTCCATCCCCAGCATCCCATATGGTCCCCCCAAGCCAGGGGCAATTTCTGAGCTCATAGCCAGGAGTAAGTAACCCCTGAGCATTAAATGGGTGTGGTCAAAACAAACAAAAATTAGTCTCAAAAAAAAAAGAGGCTTTTTTTATTATATTGGTGTGGGTGAAGAAGATATTTATGGGAAAAAAAAAGAAACAATACACTGAATTGCTAAAAAGTTTATAGTGATTCCTACAGGTGATAAAATATATCTAAAAATTTTAATACTATTTTTGAAAAATATTTTAAATAAATACAGAAGCACTAATCATAACAGATGCTTGAATTTATTTATTTTAGAAATAACTTACTTCAGGTTGAGGCAGATCAAAACTCCTATAGAGCTTATAAAGATATTTAGATCATTTCCTATTTCCTTTCTTTTCAACGCAGAATAGTAACTTCAGGGGAAGGACACATTTTATTTGTTAGTGCTATCATACTTAAAAAAGCTTCTTTTAGAATAATGATACTCCTGTTATTATCACAAAATAGCAAAATAGGTTGGGCTGGCTCTCTAAAGAGCCTCAATTGACATAGGTGCTTAGAGAGTAGCTCTTTCATCTTCAAAGCAAAATTCTCTGAAAATCTGAAGAAAAATATTCCTACTGATTCAGCATGATTGTTTGAAGTTATTGCTCAATGGGTTGGATTCCTCTAATAATCTTGATGGTAATTCAAAACTAAGCCTCAAGTTACTTAACCATTTAGTGAGAGCTGATTTTTTTTTTCATCTTTCAGAAACCCTGAAGATTTTTGATGGTTGGAAAACAGCTAGAAGTGAGAGAAGAGTAGGTCAGCTGAGCCCTGCCTCCTAAGAATTGCAGAGGGCCCTTCATACAAAGAAGCATTTTGTAGGCTCTCACTTGAAGGTGCCCTGTCTTTCAAATGCCATGTCAGAATCAAAACATATTTCCTCTGTTTCCCCACCAGATATGGCTTTATGCCATCAATGGTTGAATTCAGTATTTTATGGCACCAACCTCTTAATTTTACAAAATTATTTTAGTGTTGAAAGACATACTGTAAAATTATTTTAGTGTTGAAAGACATACTGAATTAATTTTTGGATTCACTTTGAGACAAGAGTGGGAAAAGGGGTTAACATGACCCCCACGTCCAAACTCAAATCAGAAGAGCATGTTGAGATTATTCAGAGGTGTTAAAGTGTGGATTTTGACTTTTTTTGGTAAATTTTTATTCTAGTAACTGACTTTAAGAAATACATTATTCTTTATAAAGAAGTCAGTGATCATTCACATACTGGGAAGAAGGGAAGGTATATCCAGGATGATTCAGTAACTGAATTTCTTCAAATTCTCTAATTGTTGGTTTTATAGTTTAAGAATTATTATTTTGAATGTTTAATTTTTAATTTTTTGTAAATTTAAAATTTTTTAAATTTTTAAATTTTAAAAATTTTAAATATTTTGAAATTTTTAATTTTCAGAAAATTTGAGCATATTTATTACAAGTAGGTTGGATCTTTTCTTTTCTTTCTTTCTTTTTTATTTTTGTTTTCGGGTCACACTGGTGACACTCAGGGGTTACTTTTGATTAGACTCTCAGAGATCGCCCCTGGCTTGGGGGACCATATGGGACGCCTAGGATTGAACTGCGGTCCATCCTGTGTGAGCCACCTGCAAGGCAAACACGCTACCGCTGTGCCATGGCTCCGGCCCCAGGTCGGATCTTTTCAACTACATTTCATATGAATCTTTAGCAATATTTTCTGTTACCAATTTAGAAATTAATAATTAATATGGGTTACATTTGTTAGCAGTGTTTTAGGTCTAAGAAAGCTCAATCCTGTTTACAATTTTAAAATTTGGTTTACCTACTGTTTAGAAGGATTATTCTTTTTTCTTCAGTGCTTCTTATAAACTAATATTGCTAGTATGTCACTAAAAATCCGTGTGTACAACTTAATTTTTATGTATTTTTATTATTTTATATATTTATATATAATATATTATAAAATTTTATATATTTATATATCATACAATAATATAAATTATATAATTTTATATGTTTTTAGTATGTCACTAAAAATCTGTGTGTACACCTTAATTTTTTTTATCAATTTTCAGTTCTCAATTAGTTTACAATGTATTCGAATCCACGAAGGGTGTATCTAAAGAAAGCACAGTTTTTGTATAATAGTCACAACTTTATAACTCTCAACTTAGTACATATGGCCTTTCAATATTTTAAAAGCATTTTGCCCTCATTTAATCCCCAGTACCATGCATGGTTGACCACTCACCAACAAAAATGATCCCTGAGCACAGAGCCAGGAGTAAGTCCTGAGCACGTCGAGGTGTGTCTCTCAGAACAAAATAATAATAAACACTTTGCCCTTAATTGATGAACAAATTTCCATTTCCTTTTCATTTATTTATTGGGAAATGAGAGATTATTATAATCCAAGAGAGAATATGCTGTTAATAGAAAACAGATGGAGTCAGTATGCTAAAAACCTCTGGACCAAACTAACGACAATTTTTAAATTTAATTCTAAGTTTTACTTCAATGTTTTGCTCATGATGAATTTCAAGAAACAATTCCAACCTATTTTAAGGACATAACTGCAAAAACTCATGAAAACGATGTATCCCACTATAATTGTTTTCTAAAAAAAAATGTTTATCTCCATCTGTCTACAAAAACTTTCTATCTACCTTCCTTCTTAACTATGAGGAATTATCAGTTGTTTACATTTTAACTTTGTTTATATTAGCTATTTTAATTGACATTATAATTTTTATATTGAGTAATTTTTGTCTGGAATAAATCTTACAGATTTGGTATATTGTCTGATCTTGTTATTTCTTTCCATTGGGTGACTAAATGAATAGAGCTTCCCTGACCCTTGATTTCCCTTCTGTTTTTCAGTAAAAGTGAAAGATAAGTGGTCATGTTCTCTGATACATGGATGTATTCTCAGTACAACAGGGAAATGGATTCCTTTTTTCTATTAATTCCCTTGCCTTTCCCTATTTCCCTTATGCACTGAGTGAACAGTGAATTCAGGAAACCTTCTAAGTGTTTGTGTCCATGTGAATGTAAAGCAATATTGCCTACATTCCGTGGTGGTACAAGGCTCGTTGCTACTAAACCAAGTCTAAATAAATGGCCCAGTTTCAAGCAAAGAGATGGTAGTAGGTGGAGCCCTAGATATTACAGGACTAGGAAAGTCATAAAACATACAGACACACAAATCTCTCAGGAATGTAAATTCAGGTTCTTCCTGACTCTTGTACTCATTTCTGTGTCTATCAAACTTAATGATGGAAAGCTTTCAGCTACCTTGCAAAAGCAAAAAGACTATCAATACAGACATTAAAAGAAGGCTTATAATATTTTCACCTATAACTCTACTAAACTTTTTGGTGATGTTCCACAAGACTCAAAAATAATTGAGTATACCAAGTGTTTCTTTGGTTGCATGGGAAACTGAATAATGTCCTTGTAAAAATGTCTCCAACCTAATCCCCTAGAATTCTGTGACTTAGTAAAGTTAATATATTTTTATTATATCTTATATCATTCTTCATATTATTGAAGTTTTCTTTACAATCAATAGCAAGATAAAGATGCCCTTTCTAATAGTTTATTCAGCATAGTACTGGATGTACTAGAAAAAAATTAAAGTCCTCTTCCCCAGATAAATTGCCAACACATCAGAAGGGAAGAAGTAAACTATTTTATTTGCATATGTCATGGTATCTGGAGAAAAGTCATAAGATTCCACCAACACCAAAAATAATTGTTAGAATTTTAAAGTTGGAGTGTAGAAGAGTCTACATACAAAACTCAGATCTTTAGGGTCAGAGAGATGGTAAAGTGGGTAGGGCACTTGCCTTGCTTGAGGCTGACCAATCAATCCTCAGGAGTGATCTATCTCTATGAGTAACTTCTGAGTGCAGAGCTAGTAAGGATTAACCCCTGCACATTGCCAGCTGTAGCCCCCAAATAAACAAAAGAATCATATCTTTATCTTTATCATTAATAATCAACTATCAGAGAGAAAATATTCAAACAATTCCTTTCACAGTTGTATTTAAAAAAGACTACAAGTCTTATAGATTAAGTTAAGCAGTGAAAGATTTATAAACTAAAATCTGTGACATTAACATTAAACTGAAGAATACAAAAAGAAGTAGAAACATATTCCATGGTAATAGGTTGTAAAAATCAATATTGTTAAAAACCTTTATATGACTAAAACAACCTAAAAAGTTAACACAATAACTATCTCAATGGCATTTTTACCTCACAGAAATTAAACAATCCCCAAATCTGTATAAAATTACAAAAAGGTCTTTCAAATCAAAGAAATCGAGGAAGATTAAATTTAAATATTTCACTCCCCGACTTTAAAGTCTTTCAAGACTACAGAATTGGAACAGCATATTAAATATATATACATATATATACATATATATATATATGACTGAGCATTAGTATAGCTGTATAGCAGATAGGTCATTTGCCTCGCACATGGTAAGCCTGGATTCAATCCTGTTATCCCATATAGTTCTCTGAACCCCACCAAGAGTGATCCCAGAGCAAGCACAGAGCCTCGAGTAAGCCCTGAACACAACAAGGAGTGGTCCTTCCCCACAAAATAAATTAAATACATGTATAAGTACATATATGTTTATGGAAGAGTATAGAGATCCTAGAAATATACTGATGCTAATATTATTGTTAATTTATAACAATAGATTAAAGAACATATTATAGGAATAGTTTCATCAATAAAGTGTTGGTAAATCTCATCAGTCAAACATGCAAAAGAATTAAGTTTAAATTTTATATTTCCCATACACACAAAAAAAACCCTACTCAAATACATTAAAGTTGAACAAAAAGGTTGAACCATAAAATTTCTGGAAGTAAACAAAGGGGTAATATTTTTAATATTAGCGGTGATCTTTTGTTCTAAAAAAGTAAAAAATAACAAGAACTAAGTAAGAAAAAATACTAAACATAAAGCTTTCTCTACAGCAAATAAAACCATCTATAAATTTAAATATATATTTACAGATAAAATAGTATATTTTTAAATCCTATATCTGAGGAGTTAATGTTCAAATTATATAAAGAGTTTGGATATCTTTTCATTGAGTTTATGCAACTTAATGCCAAAAAAATAGATACTCTAAGTTTAAAATGGATAAGGAATGAATGGACATTTTGCCATAGAATTAGGAAAGACATGGGCTGGTAAGAAAAAGTAAACCCAGATTCATAGTTAATGAGAATTTATTGGTGCCACCCCTACCAAAAATATAATATTCCTCAAAAATTAAAAAAGAACTATATACTCAACAACCCTACTTCTGGGTATATATCCTTAGGAAATAAAAATAAAATTTGAAGAGATATATACATACTCTGAAGCATTACATACTTGTTAAGATACAGAAGCAGAGATGGAGAATGAAAGCATCAGGGTAGGGCATGTGCCTTGCATGAAATTGACCCAGATTCAATCCTCTGAACCATATATAGTCTCCTGAGTTCATTCCAGATTATCCCTGAATGTTGAGCTAAGAGTAAGCCCTGAGCCTCACTAGGTGTCTCTACAAAATAAAGAAAAGATATCCAAATAACCTAAGCATCTGTAAATACATAATAGATAGATCAGTTTTATTTATTATAATATAATAATTTTTCATTGTGTAATATAATGTCTTATTTTATAGTGGACTATTACTAAACTGGGTAAAAAAGAGATTCTGACATTTACAAAAGCATGGATGAGCATTCAAAGACTAACCTGACATTAGGCTAAGTAAAAAAAGACTGACAGAAGAGAATAAATGCCACATTGCATGGTATCATTTACAAGTGAAATCTACTTTTAAAATGTCAGACTAATAAAGATAGAGAGTAGAAAACTGGTTGGAGGGGCTAGAGGGCGAGGAAAATAGGGAGGGGTTGATAATAGCATCCATACATCTATCATGTAAGATGGATAGGAGCTATAAGATGAATAGGAGGTAAGTGAAATAAGGTCAGTCTAGTTGATACTGATGTATTATGACAGATATTTTCTGAAAGTAGTACTTAGTTATTCACATAAAAGTATGAATAGGTGAGGTGATGGATGTGTTAACTACATGGGCAAGAATACTTTCACAATATTGTTACACATATCAAATCACCATAGTGTTTGCCTTAAATACCTACTAATTTTATAAGTATATTATACTTCAATATAGCTGATATTTATTAGGAAAAAGAAATAGTACTAGGGTTAAAGTGCTTGCCTTGCATGCAACTAACCTCAATTCAATCTCTGGCACCACCTCTGGTCTCATGGGCATTTCTAGGAGTAAACCCTAAGAAAAGGAGTAAGCCCTGAATGTAGCCCACCAAAATAAATAAATTAATTTCAGAACATTACAAAATAGTACAAGAAATATGTAAAATAATTGAAGCCCTGGATGTAGCCAAAATAAATAAATACTTTCAGAGAATATACATGAAGATAAAACATATGATGTAGATTATAAAGTAGATACAAAGCCTTTTTCACAAATAAATAGGAATCAGGCATAGAGTAGGTAAAGAACATTCTAGACAAGTGGGAAATCATGCTTAAATACTCCAGAAGAAAAAGATCTAGGAAGAATCAAAGTGATGATGGAAAGTCAATCTGGCAGTTGCATATGAGCAAGATCAGAGGGCTGGAAAGTTGCACTGGAGAGGAACCTTGGGTAAGGGAAAAATTTTTAATCCACAGAAGGATTTGGTATTCCATATGCACAGTGGAGCATGCACACTCAAATCTTAGATGACTTAGTCTATCCCTCCTTTGTGCTGATCCTCTGATGACGCAAAACTTTCACAGTCAGATAAACTAAAAAATGGAAGCAATGAGCAAAATGGCTTAAACCCAAGCTCCATAAACCCTAAGGATTTTGCAATTTATGTGTTCAGGGAACAGTCGAGTCATTATGACCTTTATCTTTTATGCCATTTAGACTGAAAGAACCAAGACAGAGAAACCTCTTCTACCACATATCTTTATTGTTTAGCAAAACCCCTCCCACAGTTCTATTTGCCGTAACTAAGCTCTATGAATTTGTGTTTCCACATTGTCTAGAGTAGATAATGAAAGAAAATTGTTCTACACAGCCTAAAGTAAGGCAGATTAATTTATTTATTTAAAGAATATTATGACCATGAGTCTTTTGCATTGGGCATGTCCTGAACCATATTTTCTAATGACTCTTCTTAGATCTATTCATGCTCTTATTTTATCCCACTTTCTGCAGAATTCTGACAATTCTTCACCAAAATAATTAATAAAGAAACTAACTTGCTCAAAGGGATCCTTTTATTCTGGAGGTTAAGGGTAATTATTTTTCTTCAAAATTGACCACTGACATTATTGGCCTACTACTCCAGAAGCAAGATAGATAACAGGTAATTTTTGACTGATTTCAAATAGGGGAATAGAGAGAAGCCCTTTCAAAAAGAGAAAGATTAAAGATAGCCATATAGATTAGTTATGAATTGTTGCTGACTTGAAGTAGAGGTTCTTAAAGGAGAATTGATAATATTCATATCGCTAGAAAGAACACTAAGTTTCTAAGTTACTACATCTATAAAGAACTGTAGGTATTTATATTTCTCACAAGTTCAAGATTCTGCTGCTGCTGCTGCTGCTGCTGGTTGTTGAAGAGCCAATTTTGTGAACTTGCTTCACTAGAAGCTTCCACCATTTTGGTGCCATTTCTTTTAGTCAGATGTCAATGCTAGTTGTAAACTTCTTCATATATATCCATATATATGTATGCATATATACATATAAATTATTAATTAAAGAAAGAGGAAAAAAACAGAAACATACAAGGGAGCAAGTTAAAAACAGCTTTGACATAAGAACTTACCCTTTTTATTCCACTCTTGGAATCACCCATGTCACAACTTTTGGGGGCCAGTGTAATTCTTTTTGCTCTTTTTTAAAGAGCTTTTTCTCATTTCTCTGGAAAAACCTGCATTCTCTCATAAACATGGTTCCTTAGAACATATGACCTCTCTTCTCCCTTTTAATAATTTTGTACACATAAAAGAAGCATTAGCCATGAGCCTCATATTAATTAACACCCACTAACATTTGCCTAACATTTCTCAGATGTTCAGCGAACTACTTTACACATATTAATCCATCTTTTTAATAATTACCCTTTGAAATGGGTGGCTATTTTATGTCCATTTTTAGATTAAAAAAAATTGAGTCACAGAGAAGTCAAATATTTTCCAAAGGTCACACAGTTACTGGAAGAGCAAGATTCCAAGTCCAGACTGCCTGGCTTAGAAGCTACACCCTTTGTATACAACAGTGACAAACAAAAATATTCTTTTAGACCCAGAGAGAAAATGAAGAGTAAAATTGTGACAAAGTTGAGACTAAAATGATACAACAGAACTTACCTTTCTTCCCAATTGGAAATAAACGAGATCATTGTTGATAAAACATAAGTTAATTTTATCTATGAATATCGAAAATAAAACTGCAATCTAGAAAATATAATGAAACAAGTTCTATGTTCCTGCAAGACTTGAGCCCACGTCATTTTGGCTTTACCACTAATGCACTCCAGAACAGATAACAGGATTAGAGAGTCCTTTATACTGTGTCTGAACACACCCAGTACTTGCCCAGGTTTATTCTAGCTTCAAATCCTTCATCACAAGGGGGAAGCTTGGGATTGGATACCAATTTCCACTGACTCTTGCTGCTTGATGTCTCTGGGAAGTAGTCAGTGCCTTAACACATCAAATGCTTGCGTGAAATTTCTCCACATCATGCACAGGGCTGCTCACAAGCATGAGGCACGATCTCATTTTCACAGGAGCAACTCCAGGCTCTCATCTATGCAAGGTGGACCTGCTGGAGCTAATTTCCCAGAGGTTGTGGTTGGCACTTGAGGTCAACTCACTTGGATGCTGTAATTACCTAAACGTGAACCAGAACTAATATATACTGCTAGAATTCTGCAACTGTCAAATATCAATAAAAGAAATTTCCAGATAGCACTGAGATTAGGATTTGGGCAGCCCCTGGGACCCGCTCTGCCTGCCATCAAGCCAGCTGTTGCTAATTTAAATTCACCCAAGCTTGGAGCAGTGACCCAACTGGAAATCCATCTTCCCCAACTCCACCCCATTCCAACAAGAAAAAATCTTATATAAAAGTTTGGTTTTCTTTTCATTTTTTTGTGTCTTAGATTTATACATATGAAATATTTGTCTTTGACTTATTTTGCTTATCAGACTATCTCAAGATCCATTTTCTTTGTCAGCAAGGGAAACATTTCTTCTGTTTATTTTGTTGTTGTTATTGTTGTTGTAAAACATTTCATATATTTCTTAGGCATTTCTTTTTTTTAAATAAAATATTTATTCAAGCACCATAATTATAAGCATGATTGTAGTTGGATCTCAGACATAAACAGAACACCCACCTTCACCAGTGCAACATTCCCACCACCAATGCCCTGATCTCCCTCCTCCCTTACCCTTGTCTGTATTTGAGACAGGCATTCTACTTCTCTCATTTATTAACATTGTCATGCTAGTTGTTAGTGTATTTACTTCTCTAATAGCTTCACCACTCTTTTTGGTGAACTGCATATTGTGAACCTGTCCTTCTGGCCCTTAACTCTATTGTCTCTGGGATTATCACAAAATGTCTTTACTTTTTTTTAAAAACCCATAGATAAGAGAGACTATGCTGTATCTATGGCTCTCCTTCTGACATTTTACTCAGCATAATAGATGCCATGCACATTAATGTATAGGAATATTTCATGACTTAATCTTTCCTGACAACTGCATAATATTCCATAGTGTATATATACCACAGTTTTTTTTTTTTTTAGCCATTCCTTTGTTGAAGGGCATTTTGGTTGTTTCCAGAGTCTGGCTATTGTATATATCGCTGCAATGAATATAGGTGTGAGGAAGAAAAAAAATTTTTTTTGGTTTTTGGGCCACACCAGGAGGTGCTCAGGGGTTACTCCTGGCTGTCTGCTCAGAAATAGCTCCTGGCAGGCACAGGGGACCATATGGGACACTGGGATTTGAACCAACCACCTTTGATCCTGGATCAGCTGCTTGCAAGGCAAATGCCGCTGTGCTATCTCTCCGGGCCCGAGGAAGGGATTTTTGAATTGCATTTTTGTGTTTCTAGGGTATATCCCTAGGAGTGGGATAGCTGGGTCATATTGGAGCTCAATTTTCAGTTTTTCGAGGAATCTCCATATTGTTTTCCATAAATGCTGGACTAGATGGCATCCCCACCAGCAGTCAATGAGAGTTTCTTTCTCCCCACATCTCCACCAGCACTGATTGTTCTTATTTTTTGTGATGTGTGCTACTCTCTATGGCTTGAGATGGTACTTCATAGTTGTTTTTACTTGCATTTCCCTTATGCTTAGTAATGTGGAGCATTTTTTCATGTGTCTTTTAGCCATTTGTATTTCTTCTTTGGCAAAGTGTCTGTTCATTCTTCTCCCCATTTTTTAATGAGATTAAATGATTTTTTCTTGTAAAATTCTGTCAATGCCTTGTATATTTTGGATGTTAGCCCCTTATCTGATGGATAGTGGGTGAATAGTTTCACCTGTTCAGTGGGTGGCTCTTGTATCCTAAGCATTATTTTCTTTGTAGTACAGAAGCTTCTCAGCTTAATATATTCCCATATGTCTATCTCTGCTTCCACTTGTATAAAAAGTGTTGTTTCCTACTTAAAGATGCCTTTAGTCTCAACTTCATAAAGGTTCTTACCTATGTGCTGTTCTATATACCTATGGTTTCAGGTCTGATATCAAGGTCTATAATACATTTGGATTTTACCTTTGTACATGGTGTTATCCAGGGGTCTGAGTTTGCTTTTTTTGCAAGTGGCTAACCAGTTGTGCCAACACCACTTGTTGAAGAGGCATTTCTTGCTCCGTTTAGGAGTTCTTGCTCCTTTATCAACAATTAAATGATTATATGTCTGTGGAACATTCTCTGAATACTCAATTTATTTATTCCAATACCATGCTGTTTTGATAACTATTACTTTGTAATACAATTTAAAATTAAGGAAAGTAATGCCTCCAATATTCCTTTTTCTAAGAATTGCTTTAGATGTTCATGGGTGTTTATTATTCCAAATGAATTTCAGGAGTGTTTGATCCACTTCTTTGAAGAATGTCATGGGTGTCTTTAGAGGGATCACATTAAATATGTACAATGATTTGGGGAGTATTGCCCTTTTAATGATGTTAATCCTGCCAATCCATGAGCAGGGTATGTGTTTCCATTTCCGCATATCTTTTATTTATTGAAGTAGGGTTTCGTAGTTTTCTTTGTATAGGTCCCTCACGTCTTTAGTTAGTTGATTCTAAATTTGAATTTGTGTGACACGAATGTAAATGTGGTTGTTTTCTAATGTCCATTTCTTCTCTATCATTATTTATGTATAAGACAACCATTGATTTTTGAGTGTTAATTTTATAGCCTGCCACTTTGCTATATAAATATATTGTTCCTAGAAACTTTTTGGTAAAGTCTTTAGGGTTTTCTAAGTAGAGTACTATGTCATCTGCAAACAGTAAGAGCTTGACTTCTTCCTTTTTTATCTGGATGCCCTTGATATCTTGTTCTTGCCTAATTGCTATAGCAAGTACTTCCAGTACTATGTTGAATAGGAGTGGTGAGAGAGGACAGCCTTGTCTTGTATCAGATTTTAGAGGAAAGACTTTTAGTTTTTCTCCATTAAGGATAATATTTGCCATTGTTTGTGGTAGATGGACTTACCTATCTTGAGAAAAGTTTCTTTCATTCCCATCTTGATGAGTTTTTATAGAAAATGCGTGTTGGACCTTCTCAAATGCTTTCTCTGCATTTATTAATATGATTATATGGTTTTTATTTTTGTTGTTAATATTGTGTATTATGTTGATTGATTTATGAATGTTAAACCATCCTTGCATTCCAGGGATGAAACCTACTTGATTGTGGTGAATGACCTTCTTTGAGAGGCATTCGATCCTATTTATGAGAATTTCGTTGAGAATATTTGCCTCTGAGTTTATCGGGGATATTGGTCTGTAATTTTAGTTTTTGGCAGCATCTTTGTTTGGCTTTGGGTTCAAAGTTATTTTAGCTTCATAAAAATTATTTGGAAGTGTTCCCATTTTTTTAATTTCATGAAAGATCCTGGTAAGTATTTGTAGTAATTCCTCTTAAAAGGTTTGAAAAAATTTGTTAGTGAATCCATCTGGGCCTGGGATTTTGTTTTTGGGAAGATATTTGATCACTTTTAATTTCCTCAATAGTGATAGGGTTGTTTAGATATGCTACATCTTCCTTATTCAACAGTGGAAGGTTATAAGAGTCCAAGAATTTATCCATTTCCATATGCATTTCATCCATCAATGGACCCTGTCTGTTGTTTCTATGCATCCACTATTCTGTGAAGCATGCTGCCATGAATGCTGTTCAAGTCACTGTTTTCTCTTTCTCAAGGTAAAGATCCAGAAGTGGACCAACATATCATATGACATTTGAACTTTTAAATTTTTGAGGAGCCTTTGTTCTGTTTTCCATCAAATCTGTACCAAACTGCATTTCCACTAACAGTGAACAGAGTTCCCTCTTGTTCACAATTTAACTATGTCACAATTCTAACAGTCAGGAGATGATATCTTTCTGTGGGGTGATGTTCATTCCCTATATAATTCTCTTTATGTCAGGGACAGCACCAATGACTAGTGATGTATGTTAATAAATAATGACAGGGACACTGTTAAACTCTATTTTCTTCTTTAGAGAAGGGTCTGTTTAGTTTCTCTGTCATTTTAAATCAGATGGTCACTTGGAATGTTTTGTTTGTTTTCTATTGAGTTGTTTGATTTTTTTGAATTTGGGGGGTATTAACCCCTTAACAAATGTATGGTTTACAATTTTTCTTCCATTCTAAATCTTGCTTTTTCATTTTGTTGATAGTTCCTTATCTTTTAAGGAAGATTGTCACAGACCAATTGGTCTTGACACAAAGAAATCTTCTGGGGTCCCTTGAAAGTTGTATACCAGAGTTGGCGAATGAGGCCAAGGAGTCAAGTTGGGTTCATGCTCTGTTCCGTTTATTCAAAGCACAAAGTGGTATACTTATACTCAATTTCATGGTAGATCATAAGGCTAATTCACAAAAAAAGGCATGGGGCAAATTGTACAAGGTATATTTCTGAGGCAGGATAGTTTCACTTTTTTAGGCTGCTTCTTGCTATCAGTAGTTTCTCAGTAGCAAGTTCAGTTGAAAATTGTTTTGGTTTTATGCATATTGAATTGGGACCTTAAATGTTAACTCGTACTATGACTGCACATAGGCTAAAAGCAAAGTTAGATTTGAAGGTGAGTAATTATTCTGTAAAACTAAATAAAAATACTTGAATCTGTGCAAATGTTCTTCATCAGGTGTGTTTATATATCTGAGTAATTTTAAGAGAGACTTTAAGAAAAGTGAGTAATAAATTATTAAATAATGAATATTTGAATCCATGTAAATACTAAATCTGAGTAATCTTAGAATGTCAGCTGAAGGTATATCTCAACTAATATTTATGCTACATCCCTTTATTTCCCAAATGCCTCATGGATAGGCAAAGAAGATTCTTCAGGGCCCTAATACCTGTGAGTACAGGTTAATTTTTCAAGCATCTTTTCTTAAAGGTGCTATTTTTTTTCAAACATTCTCTCTGAAAGTAGAGACTGTTTTGAAAAAGTTCCTGTAATAGACAGCTTTAAAAAAACAAAACAAAACAAAACAAACAAAAACCTCCCTTTGGCAATTAGAGCCTTTATAAACTTGGTGCTTTCCTAGGTCTTAAGATTTGTTAACATGGGAGTGTAGCAGAAAATACTTTGTTTGATCATGGCTTATGATCATTTATTGTACCATATATGATCCTGATAATATAGTTTAGTTTTCTCTCTTTTTTATCTTTTGTTTCTTTGTTTAGGGGTCACACCGAGAGGCGCTCAGGAGTTCCTCCTGATTCTGCACTCAGAAGTGGCTCCTGGCAGGCTCTGGGATCATAGGGGCCATCAGGATTTGAACCACTGTCTGTTTGGGTCCACCGCATATAAGACAGGCGCCTTACCCTTTAGACCATTTCTACCGTGTAGTTTTCTCTTTTTATCATAAAATTTATTTTATCACAGAAAACAATGGTTTCTATTTTTTTTCTTCTACTCTGTGTTAGTGTAATGCTGAGTTATAAATGAAAATTGGTAGTATTTACTGTTACCTAAATTTTATTTTGAAAATTCTAGGAATTGTTGGCATTAATTCACATTTAAATTCTTAATAAACTTTATCATTGAAACTATATTGCCTTGGAATTTTCTGTGTTGAATGTTTGATAAATAACTCCTTGCCTGCTTGTTATTGGTCTTTTAAGTCTTCTGATTCTTTATGATTTATGCTGATAGATTATGTTGTTAAGGATTTATTCATTATTCTAAATTACCCTACTTGTTGGTTTGTAATTTTTCATAGTAATCTCTTGATTGTTCATCAGTGTATTATTTAATTTCCCCATATTGTAAATTTTCCATCTTGCCCCGATCATTGATTTTTAGTTTTATATCATTATAGTAAAAAAAAAAGATTTGTCCTAATTTCAATCCTCTTCAATTTATTATGATTTATTTATGTGACCTGTCACATAATTTCTCCTAAAAATTAGATAGCACGAGATCAAAAGAATGTGTGTTCTCTGAATGCTAGTGGAATACTCTGTTCATTTGTATTTGGTTCTCTTGGTTTAATATCAAAATAATGTTTCTTGCTAAAATTTTTGGCATAAAATATGCTTTGTTTCATTTAAATACTGCTGTTTTATTTTTGTTACTATGTGAATGAATGTGTTTATCCTTGTCCTCACTTTAGCCCTAGCTATATTCTTAAAACTGAAATGTCTCTTCAACTCTTGAAGAATTTTGTTAGCTTGTTCATTTTCAACCATATAATCACACAATATTCTTTGCTTTCAAAAATTTAATCAATTTAATAATATAGTACAATTATTGATACATAGAGTTACTAATGCTACCTTATTTTTTTCTCATGGTTCTATAATTCCCCTGTTTTTTTCTGCCATATTTTGGGGTAAATTTGTGATTTTCTGTATAAAATTTATAATTTCTTTGCCTTTTGTTTTATACTGTATGGCAGGCTGGGAGCTTTTACTCTTGGTGTTCAAAATTCTGGAATCAATGCTAGTTCCTAGACATTAGTGAGAACATAGATTGGTGATTTAGCTCGAAAGCATGAATACCTATTAGTAGAAACTGAATACATCTCTGTGGAATTGTCAATAGCTATATTGGCCTTAGGTCTCTCTTCAATGGAGAAAACTATTGATTTTATATATAGAACAGGTAACTGAACCATGGTTATTCTTGATGCCTGCCTGCTTTGGTAGGCCTTACTTTTCTATCATTGCTTCCTGCTTCCTCCATATGTCTTATATTTGCTAGTGCAATCAAAGAGATCTCTGCCACAGATCCTCCCCCAAACCTTGGGGAAGCTTGCTGTTTGGCCTGATATTCTTTTTCTAGTACCAACAGCACTTTCTAGCTGAGCAGTTTCCTCTTGGTGCAAAAGGTGCCAACTCAGATTGGGATTATTCAAGCAAAATTAAATTGTCTTTCTTCTATCTATGCTTAAATATGTGAAAATTCCCAGTTTTGTTGAGTTTCCTGTATATGTGTTTGTTAATATTTGTTGGCTTAATGAGTTTTTGTAAGTGGTGTCTAGATTTCCTAATGAACTATTATTGTTCATAGATGCCTATTTATTTGTTGATCTTTGAAGAGAAATGGTGACTAGATCTCCAGTGTTAGCATCTTGGTGATATCCTAAATTCATGAATAGTCATTTTCAATTCCTTTAATTTGTACTATGCATAGAGGTATATTATGGCTTTATTTAAACTCTTCATGTATGGAAAAGGCAAAATCAGTGAGGAGAAAATCTCATCTGATGTAAATGTAAATAACAAAAACGTTCAAACTGGTAGAAGATATAATAAATGTTGCATATGGTTAAGAAATCATTTTTTATCAACATATTAAGTGACAAAGAGGAACTCCTAAAAAACTTGAAAAATGCTTTCTTGGTGCCAGAGTAAAAGTTAGTAAAAGATATGAATAAAGAAACCATGTTGGCTCAACCATAACACCAATAAATCTATTTATCACTATCCTAACAATTACTTTAAGACATTATTAAACATTTAGTATTAAGCAGATTAAAGTTTATAAATAATAACATCTTACAAAGTAGAGATGAATTAATTGTTCAAACGTTTTGGAAATTATACAATATCAATGTTAGTGGCTTGAGTTATATAATATCTAAAACATTCTCCTAATGATGTGTAAACATCATTATGAATAATGCATTTGTTAGTATCTGGCTTATTTTAGGAACAAAATACCTAATGAGCATTTTATAGTAAAGCTTCTAAAAAAAGAGTGAAATATGCATCTGGAGCGATGGTGTAACGGTTAGGTGTTTGCCTTGCACTCAGCTGACCTAGGAAAGACCATGGTTCAATCCTCCGGAGTGCCATATGGTCCCCGAGTCAGGAACAATTTCTGAGCGCAGAGCCAGGAGTAATCCTTCCCTGAGCATCACCGGGTGTGGCCCAGAAATTGAAAAAAATAAATGTGAAGTACACTGGGGATATACTCATTGTTGCTCAGTTCTTACTTCTTACTCTGTGCTCAGAGCCTTGTGCAGTGCCAGGGATTAAGCCTGGACATGTACAAGGCAAGCACCTTAACCACTGTACCATCTGTCCTGATCAAATGAGTAACATTCGTACTTTGTGAAGTGTTTCTGAAAACTCACCATTTTAATTCCAGATGCAGTTACTATGCATTTAAGATCAAGTGATTGGACCCAATAAAGCACTTGCAGAAAAAAATTTAGACAGAGACATTTTCTAACTTATTTGAAATATGTCACTGTCATTCAAGTATGATGAAACAATTTAAATTTAAAGAATAAATATAAGGGTCCAGAGAGATAGCATAGAGGTAAGGCGCTTGCCTTGCATACAGAAAAACGGTGGTTCAATCCCGGCATCCCATATGGTCCCCCGTGCCTGCCAGGTGTGATTTTTGAGCATAGAGCCAGGAGTAACTCCTGAGAGCTGCTGGTGTGACCCAAAAACCAAAAACAAAAAAACAAACAAACAAAAAGAATAAATATAAGATAAATTTATTTCCTTACATTTGCTGATTCAATAATTGAAACTCAGTGATTATTTATTTGTTGAATATGTATGCTTTCCATTTTCATTGCAAGTTAGAAAAGTTCTGTTCAAGTTATATATATATTAACTAATAAAAACATATTTCACAATTTTGTTTGCCATTTTAATATTCTTTAAACTACCAAATATAACATTTAAAAAGTATTCAAAAACTCATTCACACTCCTTTTTTATCAAGCAGAGAAATCTAGTGATCCCAGGTAAACCAAAAATTATAATATCTTCCAACCCAATATTTAATATAAGAAATTCTCTGCTAAGAGATTTTTTAAAATAAAAAATAGTCTTCGTACAGTAACATCATTCATTATGGATTATCTGAGAGAGAAAAAAAGAGAGAGAAGTAGCTTTTATCACATCTAGACCTAGCATCAAATTATCTGATTCCTAGGATACAAATCATTTTTGAAAATATCTTCCTAGGCAGTACATTTAATTCACATCTCATTTTACCTTTTAATTTAATTTTGTTGCCCAAAAATTTTCATTATGTTTGCATTTTCAAATTTTAGATGCTTTGCAATATAAATTTTAGTACCATTATAAGATTTAAATTGATTTATGTGATTAACTCTAGGACTAGATATTTTTGTGCCTGTTTAATTTTATATGTCTGGAATATTCTGTAGAATAGTTGTCTTTTTCCCTTTTTTATGAGACCCCATGATTTACCATACTAGTAAAGATGATTTTTTTATATATGTTTTTCTAACATCACAGCCAACGACAGATGTTCATTATCTACCATTGTCTCAGGGTCTCCTGTCTCATCTATCATCCACTTCCAGCCCTTGGCAGACTCACTTCTATAGATCAGTTTTCCAGCTCTATTGCCTTTGTGCATTTTTACTTTTACCTACTGTGAATCTTTATATTCACATATGAAATACTCATTCTATATTTTTTCCTAGCCTAATTGACTTCTCTCAGTATCAGTAACACTAGTAACTTCCACAAAGTGGCAGATCTTATGATTTTATATTTTTGTACAGCTGCATAGTATTCCACTGTGTGTATATACATATATATATATATCACAACTTCTTATCCATTCATCTTAGTATCATGTATAATGATGTGTTTATACTAAAGATAGAATGTTGTATAAAGTATTGTAATGAGTAATAGTATGAATTTATCTTTTAAACTTATGTTTTTTTGTTTTGAGGGTAGGTGCCAAGAAGAATCATTTGTTCTTTTTTATTTGAGAAATTCCTATTTTGTTTTTCATAGAAGCTTGTGAAGGATTTTGTTCAGTTGTTTGTTTTTGTTTTTGGAGCCACACCCAGCAGTGCTCAGGGCTTATGCTTAGCTCTAAACTCAAGAATTATTTCTGGAGGCCAGAGAGAGAGCACGGGGTAAGGCATTTGCCTCTCACACAGCTGATCCAGGACAGACGGTTCGAATCCCAGCGACCCTTATGGTCCCCCGAGCCTACCAGGAATGTTTTTTGAGTGCAGAGCTAGGAGTAGCCCCTGAGCGCCGCCAGGTGTGATCCCCTCCAAAAAAGGAATTATTTCTGGTGAGGGTTCAAGTATCATATGGGATACCAGGTATAGAGTTTAGGTCAGTCACATAAAAGGCAAGGTCCCGAGGCCGGAGAAATAGCATGGAGGCAGGGCGTTTGCCTTGCATATAGAAGGACGGTGGTTTGAATCCCAACATCCCATATGCTCCTTCGAGCCTGCCAGAAGCGATTTCTGAGCATAGAGCCAGGAGTAATCCCTGAGCGCTGCCAAGTGTGACCCAAATACCAAAACAAAAAATAATAATAATTAAGGCAAGGTCCCTACCCACTGTACTTCCTCACCAGCTCTAATAACTTTCATTTGACTTTTATTACAAAGTTAAAATTTAGCCCCTCTTCCTTATAACCATATAAAGTGAAACTACAATAAAATGATTTATAACTTTATTTAAAAAGTTGTTTTCAATGTCTATTTTCATACTTATTGATCTTATCTAAAGCTTTATGAAATTTACATTTGAAAATTTCTACTTTAATCATTCCTAAATTTTATTTTTTTAAGTAACATTCCTGAAATAGAATGTTTTCAAAGATTAAAATTTTTATATCTTTCCTTATCTGGAGAATAATTCTAGCTGCCCATAAATGATTACCTAAAGAATAACCATATTTCTAATATTCTTTGTCAGAGTATCTATTCAGAGAATTCTCAATGTCTGTGTGATTTTTTTAAGATGTCTTTTAGGGCAAGGGTCATGCCTGGCTGTGCTCTAAGATTACTTCCAGCTTGGTGCTTGGGAGTTACTCCCAACAGTGCTTGGAGAACCATGGGGTGCCACAACTCCCCAACTCATAAATGTTCTATTTTCACCATTGAAAATTAATTTTGAACTACATAGAATAAAAATATTTTGCTTTAGGTGATCTTTAAAACAAAGAAGAACAAAGGAAAAACTACTTTTAAAGCCTCTAATTGTGTACAAAGGAGAATTAGAAGTTTTAAGCTGAGGTTTAGACTCTTTTGTTGACCTATTGGGTCTGAGTTTCACTAAAACCTTCCTATCTCTCTGTGTTTCCTTTCACAGTGTTTAAAAATTGGATTGGAATAAGCAAATTGATTAAACTCTAGAGTCTTCCACATTGGAAGTATAAATCCTTCTTGTAGATATAAACAATCAGAATGTAAGTGAGTGACTTTGATTTTGTACACCAAAATAATGTATACTTAAAGATGCAGTATAAAGTATGAAACAAAAGTTCAGTCATGGGGCCAGAGAGACAATATGGATGGTAGATTACTTGCATTGCAAGTAACTGACCCCAGTTCAAATCTCCAGCACTATTGAATATTTTCAGAAATAACTCCTGAGCACAAACTCAGAGTATTACCAAGTATGAACCAAACTACTACCCCCAAATAAGTCCAATTTTTGGTAAAGAATTCAGAGACTGAGAAAAAGACATCAACTTATTAAAAGTAATAATGACAATAGCTGTGAAAATACAGATACATAAAATTAATCTCTTATCACATATGTTGTGTTTCTGAGCGTGTTTTATTTTATTTTATTTTAATTTTTATTTTGACCATTTTGGCTTACATATCTTTCACAGTGAGTGTATTTTTAAATTACAATTCTTTGACCCTCTCAATTTCTATTTTAATATCTCTACATCAATCCAAACTTTATCCTTTAACAACTCCTAACACTTCTCTGAAATCTTCCTTGGTTATTTTTAATCTCAATTCTTCATTTCATATCTCAATTCCTTAGTATGAGGACTTATAAAAGACTTAAAATAATTCATGCTAATTTTTTATGGTGGCAGAGATTGAACTCAGGATATCATATATGAAAGGCAAATGCTTACTACAGAATTACATTCCCTACATCAATATTTTGTGCTGTTTAACTAAATTGATTGAACATTTCCTTTCTTTTTAGTGGAATACAGTCACTAAAAATGATCAAAGATTGGAGATTCGGAAACATTCAAACAAAGTGTAAAAACTGACTTAAAAATCAACATAGAGGAGTCTGAGAGAAGTATTGGGATTATAGAAGATGACTTGCTTTCAGCCAAATTATTGCAGGGCGCTGCTCTGGAAGCCCCAAAGCTTCTGAACATGTCTTTGGAGGCCCCCTTGAGCATGACGAGGTAACCCAGGTAATCTTCAGCACCTTAGGACCCAAGCAGAGACATATCCTTAGGCCTCTACATTGAAATGCAGGCTTACTGGCTGAAAGTAAGAATTTTCAGGAAGGACACTTGAATATCATGAGTATTGTTTAGGAAGGCCTCCTAAAAACGAAGAAAGAGCCCACATACATCTAGCATAGATCAGGATCCAGCTGGCAACATCTTTAGCAGTTAAAATCCCTATTAGTGATAAAAGAAACTGTTTCTTTTGGAGGGCTACAAAGAAAATTCTAGACCCCAGCCTGGATGAGTTAGTCCAACTTCACTGAGATTTTTCTTTTCCAGTTATTTGGACATTGGAAGATCCAAGACTGAGTCATCACCATATGGGAATTTAGCAAGTGATTGAGCAAGAGGGACAAGATCTCATGAAGCCAAATACTTTGGGACTTCTTGGCAGGGAGAAGAGAACACTGTGAACAAGCCTTTTTCAGAGAATGGTTGTTGATTTGCTTTGGAATAAGCTAAAGGTTCAAAGGATCATTCTTCAATTTCAGCTTCATGTTCCACTGTGGTTTTGTTAGTCTCCAAAATAGATGGTGTTCTAGTAGGTGGTGGATAGGATATCGTGGTCATCATGGTAGAGGAGCTTTGATTTGCCTCAGGAGTGGAAGGTAAGGTGCTCTGAAATTCAGACTGGGTTGTTGAAGCAGTGGAGGAGGTAGACTCAAAAATGCAGGTGACATGACTGGCTCTTCCATCTGATTGAATGAAGATGTTGCTATTACTGTTGCTGGCTTTGCCAAAGTGGACAAAATATAAGACCAGAACAACTAGGGTTGTTGCAATTAGACAGGCCAACAGGCATACCAGAAATGTTTTCCAGAGAGACCATGGCTTTGGAGCAACCTGTAAAGAATTATAAAAAGGGATTTTAGAAAACTGTATAGTGATAACTTATTTTAGTGATAATAAGACCAATCACTCTCTATCTCTCAAACACTCTCTCTCTCTCTCTCTCTCTCACACACACACACACACACACACACACACACACACACACACACACACACACACAACCTACATTTTGTCCACAGTCCATTAGGATAAACTTTCCCCAGTTAGCCCTTTGAAGTAAAACAACAATGATTCTTTTCTATGCAAATAGTTTGCCTCAGAAATATATCACAGGGGTGGGCGAGGTGTGCTAGCGGTAAGATGTCTGCCTTGCAAGCGCTAGCCAAGGAAGGACCGCGGTTCGATCCCCCGGCATCCCATATGGTCCCCCCAAGCCAAGGGCAATTTCTGAGCACTTAGCCAGGAATAACCCCTGAGTATCAAACAGGTGTGGCCCAAAAAAACAAAAAAGAAAGAAAAAGAAAAAGAAATATATCACATTAAATTATTTTATTTGCTACTAACATTAAGTATAGATTACATTATCAAATGAAGTTTACATGGTAGAAAGTAATGAAAAGGCATGCCAAAAATTTAGGCAGATAATATTTGGGTAACAGAAAATTCTAAGTATTATTTTCTCATTGGCTATTTCTATTTACCATTTTTATCTCATGTGCTAAGACTTTATAATTAGAAATTTATTTGTTAAATACATTTCTATTACTTAGACAGTAACAAATGGAAGTTCATTGTAATTAAATAGGCAGTAAGAGAAAAAAATAATTATATCTAACTTGTGTAGGGCCATAAACAAATAGAAAACATGATAGATAACGCATTAGGGCTCACAGGTCTCAGTATAGCCAGCAGACAATGGAGTGACAGTGCTGAAGTGTAGAAAGTACAGATGGCCAAAGAAGGGTGAAAGGAGAGTATAGGTATGTAGAGTAACTGATAGAGCAGGACCTGCCTGCTCCATCTCACCAGATGTCCCCCACTTCCCTAGTTCCCTAATCTTACCCACTGCGGCTGGAAGGTTGCATTGGGAAATTTACAGCCACAGTGTGGGCCTTCATTTGAGCAGTATGGATTTCTGGGTAACTGTAGGGAAAGAATTTTTAAGTAAATAAATGTAAATAAATAACCTGAAGAGTTAAGGATAAAGAAAGTTCATTCTATCCAGGAACATAAGATCAGAAATATACTAGAAAATAAAATGAATTCAATATACATCAAATGAAGACATCACCAAATGCTCAGAGTATATGAAATATAAGATATGGTTCAATGATATAAATAATAATAAATACATTTTACATGATCAAAGAAGGAAAATTAAATGATTGTTTCTATAGTTATCCATAGAACATTTAACAAAATTTCAGCATCTAGTTATAATAAAATAAATACTAGAAATATCAAAGAACTAAGAGAAAAAGAATGTGACATAAAGTTTTACCTCGAAACAATAATCACATCAATAGTGAAATATCAAAAATGAAAAGATATTCTAAGATTTCTATAAAGTCAACAGAATTAAGGACTTTCTCCTGCCAAAAATAGTAGGAAATGTTTTTCAAGAAGCTGATCAGTACATAGGAATAATAAGAATAGAAGATATAACTTATGTTCTTTGCATATGATGTGCTGTTTACAAAAAGAATCCTATGTGTTCAAACATATATTATAATTGATAACTAATTAAATTGATTATTATTAAAATATAAAATATATCTATAATGATACATTATATGTATGTATCTTTTGAAATTTTTACAGTTGCTAATATTCATACATTATAAAACATAAATAATATAAAAGTTAATTATGTAAAATATCATAAAAGTCCTATAAAGAAATTTATAAAACTTTACAAAGGACCAGATCGATGACTTAATAAATGTTAACTTATTTAAAATTTCAGTAGTATAAATCATCATCTAAATTTTAGTTAAGGTCTTTATAAAATTTTTAGGAAAAATCTATGTGTAAAAATTACAAAATATATTATGTGGAAAAATTAAAGAAAGCATGTAAAGAAGCATGATTTTAATTGATTTTTTTCTAAAGTAGTGAATTATGGATGATCATATTTTTTCAGAAATTTCTTCTTTATTCAAATGTTTTAAGCAGATATATTCCTATAGGTGTCTTTTTATTGTTTTAGATGATTTTTATTTTCTTTTTTAACAATTACTTCATTTAAGCACCATGGATATAAAATTGTTCATAACTGAGTTTCTGTCATTGAATGTACAACATCCTTCACCAGTGCACTTTTCCTACCACCAATGTCTCTAGTTTCCCTCCTACCAATCAGCCCCACCCCTGCCTGCCTCTGCAGCAGGCATTTTACCTCTCTCTTTCCTTTTTGACATTGTGGTTTGCACTATTGTTAATGAAGTTTACCATGCCTATCACTTTACTCCCTTTCAGTACCCACTTTTGGTCCAGAGTGATTAGTTCCAACTATCATTGTCATAGTGGACCCTTCTCTATCCTAAGTACACTCACCCCTCTTTGGAGCATAGCTTTTTAAAATGTACCTACTACTTATTGCTATGGGAGGTTTAAATTGTCATAATAGTGAAAAATGTGAATTTATAGTCATTTTTTATGTCTCAAATTCTCAGAATCCTACAATAATTAATCGATTAACTCATTAAGTTGTAGAAATACTTTTGGCCCTCAGCCTAAGCACAGTAACTCGTGTTTTAAAAAAAGGATAAGAATATCGAATAATGTATGATATTAACACAGTAACATTTTTCAGCTTCTTTGGAATATGAGGTATCTTACAATTTAAGTTTATGGATGTCAAATTATCACAAACAATTCTTCAAGCTGTAAAGCAATTATTACATAGAATTCTATCTTTATTTTTTTTACCCTTTCACTTGCTCATAAATACAAGCTTAAGTGAACTAAATGATTTATTTGTCTTTTCTAGAAATATTTAAAGTAAAATTTAATGCAAAATTGTTTTTTCCTTTCTTTACATTTTTGTAGTCACAAAAATTGAAAAAATAAAGCCATGTTCAATTCAGTGACTTGATACAAGAAGAATCAAGCTGTTATTAGCCATCAGTTTCATTTTTAGATTTGAGGATAAAAATCAGTTTCAAGAAATTCTATGGAATGCATATAAATGTCCTCAATTAGTTTTATTTTAATGATTAATATCAGCATTCCAAATAATAAATACACATTTCATAGCAATTAAAAGTTTAAAAAGACTATCTAGCATATCAGAGTATGTTTATCAACTTGTGTGAGTTTTCATCACTTTACAATAAATTTTTATAATAAACTTTTGGAAGGTCAGTGTTTGGAAATATACATAAAAAATTTTATGTGAGAAATCTAAATTTGGTCTCTGATTCTGCTACCAGCAACATGGACTCCTAATGTTTAAACAAGTGAGGATTTATTAAATAAAGATCTAAACTTATGAAAAGTATCAAAAAAGTTTGTCTTTTTCCCTTCCCCCAAAATGTATGTCTTCTAGTATATGTGATTTCTATTTTACTAGAAAAATTCATTTCTTCTAGTAAACTCCCCCAACCATGAGACATTTTTAATCAATTACTACTTCAAATATCAATAAGTCAATGAAAACAAATACATTTCAATGAATTGAATCAAAATATATAGAAACATAACCTTGTTAATATTTGCTACAAACAATATTTCAAATCTGCTACTGAAATTTTGTTTATTTTAATTTGTCTACCATTGTATTCTGTAAAATAGAAGAATTTAGGTCAAAGTTCTAGTGCTTATTTCCCACATGATATGATAGCATGATTTAGTATACTAAATAATCTCTATGATACATATAATTATAATAATATCTTATCACCTATCTCATTCATTCTATAATTCCAAACATCAGGAGAGAAAAGGAACATAATTTTCCTTGCAGGGTTAGAAGTTAAATGTTGTAAGAATATTGGAAATAAAGAGAATCCCAATGCATTCTCATCACTCACCAGCTCAGTCGCATTTTGTTCAATATCTATAGTTTGTCGCTGTTGTTTTCCATCCATTCTGAAGGTTCTGGTATCTTCAATGCTGTTCCAAAGATGTCTGTACTCACTTTTGGACAAGAAGTTGGGAAATAATAGATTTATGCTAAATTAATAACTAATTTCTTCAATCTGGATTATGGAAACTAATAGTCATCTATTTTCTGGGAAATGGTCCAAATTCAACCACAAAGTACACGATTTATGTTATTTGGAAAAAATAAATTAAAATATTGGCTGCCTTCAGAAAACAATGTGCAGAAGATTATCTCAACTGCTCAAATGTCTCCAGGATTCTGAACAGATGTGATCCCTTGCCCTTCTTAGTTCACTAAACTTTTAAAGAAATAACTGAAACTTGATTTCTCACAGGTTAGGAATTTGATTTTTGCTTTTAAAAAGCCCACAAGGCCACTCCTTAATTATGAATATTGCAAAGTTCTGTGCTTAAGCAAACAGAAGGATTATGGTGATGACTAATGTCAAAACTGTCCCAAAATTAGACAAAATTTAGATAGTTGGATCAGATAAAGATAGGTGAATGTCTAGTACAATCTACTCTGCGACTAGAGTGACAGTACTAAAATGAACAAGGAAGGAAGAAATCTAAATTACTTAAACTAAAGTTAAAATAGAAAAAAAAGTATTATATTTCAGTAGTTCTTGACTCTGTGAACCAAGGATTATATGAGGCAAATCTCAACAGCTTCTCCTGACATTATATGTTGCTTTAGGCTACATAATAATTATATCTTAATCTTTTAGATAATGTGAACAAGAAAAAATGCCTAGTGTTTTTCCACTTCTCACAAGTTAAAATGTACATTATGCAGCAAGCATAATAGGCAATACATTTTTTCCTATCAATCTGAATGTTGATACTCTCTAACCCTTTGAAAGTGTAATACAAAACAGAATAGAGATTAAATGTCCTTAAAGAATCTTTTTATTACACATTTCTTATTGGCCAACAACTTTTGGAAAAGGTTAGTGATGTGATGTGAATTAGATTTACACATATCCTGTTTCAAGAGCAGACAAGTCTCCTTGCAATAGATATAATCATGAAAATATGTGTACATAATTGAAGTCTAAATCTCTCTATTTCTCATGAGACAAACATTAAATGACAATGCCTTACCTTAAGACTAGATGCTTGCTTTTTGCCTCTGGGCAAAAAACAAATCCTACTTGATCAGCAGTTCTCTGATTCTGAGTTTACTACTGTGAAATGGTCAGTTAACTTGGTTCCTTATCATTATAAACTTTTCAGTGATGCCTAATGCAGACTAGCAAAGAATGAGACAAAACACCTGGTAAAGTTACATCAAGAACTGACTTCCGATACATTTTTATTGTAGCCTGCTACATTAGATTAAAATGTCATATAATCTCTAGATATCAAAGTGAAATTCAAAAGACTCTGAAGAGTAATATCCAGGAGGCCTGAGCGGTGGTGCAGTGGTAGGCCTTTTGCTTTGCACGTGGCTGACCTAGGACAGACCTTGGTTCGATCCCCCAGCGTCCTCTATGATCCCTCAAGCCAAGAGTGATTTCTGAGCGCATAGCTGGGAATAGCCCCTGAGCATCACCGGGTGTGGGCCAAAATCCAAGAGAGAGAGAGAGAGAGAGAGAGAGAATCATCTTCAATGTACTTAAAATGGATGGATGTACACATGAAGCCAGAGTGATAGTACAGCAGATACGGTGCTTTGCAAGTTGATGATATGGTTGGTCTCAGGCCCTCATATGATTTCCTGAGCACCACCAGGAGTGACCCCAGAGCCAGGAGTAAGCCTTGAGCACAACCGGATGTGGCTCGCAAACAAAAATCTATTTCATTTTTCCTAGTGACTGCTGTTTATACATGAAAAGACATGGATAGTATCATGCTGAATGAAATGAATCACAGGGAGAGGGAAAAAAATGATTGGACTCTTTTGTAAGATAAAAATAATGCAGCATACTATGAGAATAATACCCAAAGGCAACAGAAATGAGGGCCAGGAGAATTGGTCTATGATAGGAAGTGTGTCACCAAAAGTGGGGGAAGAGCAGTAGTGCAGAGAAGGGATTATTGTAACATCCATATTTGGAAATGATCACTCTGGACAAAACCTAGGTGCTGAAAGGAGGTAAAGCAATATGCATGATACCCTTTGAATAACAGTATTGCAAACTACATTGCTAAAAGGAAAATAAAAGGAGTGGGGAGGGAGAGGAAGAAGGACCTGCCATAAAGACAGGTTAGGTGGGGCTTCCAGGATGGAAATTGGGGACATAGAAGGCAGAAGGAATGGGCGTTGGAACATTGTTTCACTGAAACTCAATAAGAAACAACTTCATAACTGTTAATCACATAATGGTTTCATTAAAAAATTACTACAAGCAAGCTAAGAGCTCAACAAATATGTCTCTCAAAAATTTTAAAATCAGATACTTTATAGTTAAACAAATAGTTTGTCACCAATAAGCACTCAGTAAAAGAAAAGCAGAGTAATAAAAAATGGAGATAAAAAGACACCTCAGTTAAAAAGATAAAAAGTAGACCTGGAAATATTTGTGACAAAACAAGAATGACCACCAAGATTTTCCATCTCTAAAACTTGACTGAATGTGGTCAGTGGGCAGCAATAACAAAAAATATTCATGTATAGATGCTAAACTTTTTCTTATTTGTGTTTAATATCATTATAGAAACTCAAAGAACAAGAAGGTTTTAAATAAGTTATTTAAATAAGATTAGCAGAATTAAAATCAGTATATAAAAATAACGAGAAATTAACGGGCAGGAACAGTGGCACAATGGTATGGTGTTTGCCTTCCATGCAGCTGACCTAGGACAGACCACAGTTCGATCCTCCAGCATCCCATATGGTCCTCCAAGCCAGGAGCAATTTCTGAGTGCATAGCCAGGAGTAAGCCCTGAGCATCATTGTGTGTGGCCTCAAGCAATAACAAAAAGGAGAGAGAAATTAACTATATTTTTACAAGTATTTTGTTTTCTGTATACCAATGACATTATTCAGAAAACTAATATTGAACAAGATATTAAGAAGAAATATTCAATTACCCATAAAAATATAGAAGTATAATATTTTAATAGAAAAATATGCAACCTTATTGTGTGAAGTGTTAAAGTCTTAAATAAATATGCAGCTTTCAGCAGTATAAATTGGTAATGTTACTGAGAAGTATTTGACAGTATCTATACAAAATAAGTTAATCTTAAGCTAAGATCTATTCCTGGTATGTTCATAAGAAAGACACACATATATGCACACACAAATATAAGTGCTTATAGTCACATTGATTTTCAGTTTTTATAGGTAAACAGAATTATATCAATAGCAGAATAAATCAGTACCTTGTTTTATAATTTTATAATGAAATATTTTTGCCAATGAAAATTGCTGAGGATAGTATTGTTGAGCACATCTTACGTATAATTATCAGAAATGTAAGCAGTAGGAAAATACATATATTAAAACTAAAATAACTTATTTAGAGAGAAACCCAAATATGTATATTAAAAAGAAGTGATAATATAAAACACAGTAGACTCTGTCTCTCATGAAAAAAGAAAAGTTAAATTTTGACTAGATATTGATGGAGGAAATTTGGAAGTATTTTGGTTTAGACCCAATATTTTGACACAGGAGTTTAATTATAAATATAATAGGACATGAACATTTTGGACTTAAAAATAATTGCATACCGAGATAAGTTCTATATAATAAAATCCACATTATATAATTCATTTCGATTCTTTTTTATATTCTTCAATTCTGTATTCACAAAAATCTAGAATAACTCTAGAAGAGTCATTCACAAGTCCATTTGCCTGTTGTCTAGGCTTGATTGATGCCTAGAAACTTCCAGGGCCAAGGCCGAAAGCACAATTATAATAAAAAATAAAATGAACCACTTGTTATACTTGTGCCCTGGTGAAAAATGCAATTGCTTTAAGGTAATTAGGGCTGTAATTTGGTTGATGATTGTCTCCTCTTTCAACACTAGACTAAATGGCTTCAAATCCTGGGGTTTCCGCTTGAGTTCATGAAAGCTATTGAGATGAAGGAACTTTAATGCTTCTCAGTTGGGAACATGAATTCTTTGCAGCACCACATTTTTTGTATCAGTCATTGTATACCTTTGAGTTCATGTTCATTCTCTGGCTTATCCTCTGGTTCTGCAAGTCTATTAACTCTTGTCAATTCTTGCACATGAATCTTAATTTTTTTGGATCTGGTCTAAGGTCTCATGACACTTTTTGCAATATCCTTCAAGTTTGCTCTGCACCTTGACCATCAGAGATTAAAATATTGTCTCTGAAAGATGTCAAAAGGCTGGATCTGTTTCCTTTTTCCTAGTACTAAAAGCTTAGATTAAAATGCCCTCCTTTCTCTTCTTTTTTTTTTTCGTTCTCGTGGTTATTATTTGGTTGTTTTTTGTTGCTGTTTTGCTTTTCTGTAGTTGCTGGGTTTGTTTGTTGGTTGGTTGGTTGGTTTTTGTTTTGTGTTTGTTTTGTTTTTATTATGTTTTTTCCTTTCTTCTTTAGAATTGATAACCTCTAAATGGATTCCTCCTATTTTTTTTTCTTTTTTCATTTCTTTTTTGTTTTTCAAACAGAATGACATAACTTGAGTCATCTTGTTCTGGCCCATAAATTGAGGGGGTGGGGAATAGATGGTACCAGGACCAAACAGTTGTATGAACATTGAGTAGAAATAAAAAATTATCAGACTTAAGCACCAAATCAAATGTCAATGATAACAGAATTGATACCCAATCTACAACAAGCTATACACAGAGGGGGGCAGTTACACTAGCAATCCGAGGCGGGGTGGGGACAAAGGAGATAGATATAAGATGCATGCAGGGAACAGGGATGGAGGGAGGGCAACACTAGTGGTAGGAATGCCCCTGATTCCTTGTCACTATGTACCTTAAATATTACTGTGAAAGACTTGTAATTCACCTTATTCACAAAAAAAATTTTTTTAAACATTAGTCAAAATTGGTTTACTCTTTTTAAAGCTTACCTTCTACCTTAAATTCTCTCTCTCTTTCTCTCTCTCTCTCTCTCTCTCTCTCTCTCTCTCTCTCTCTCTCTCTCTCATTCACTCTCTCTTCCTATTCCTTCCCAATCTGGAGAAGTGTGTGTTCTCTCTTGAATATGTAGTTCTCTCTCTATCACCTCATATCTTTTAAATAAAAACGAAATTGCTTCACACACACAAAAGAAAAAATAGAATTATGAGACATTAGAGAATAGCAACCAGCATGCACCTGGATTTCTGCTGAATTTGTTGAGTTGCTTTTGCTTTAGACACAAATGTAAGTGCAGAGGTAATTATTCAGAATTCTTAGAAGAAACCAGAGAAGATTGAATGTCTTCATTCTATTATAAATATCTCTTAAGTTTAAAAGCTTATCCATACATCACAGTTAAGGAGACCATTTAAATCCCAGATATATCAACTATACAAAGCAGATGATAATAGCAAAAATGAAACCTGTTGCCGAAAGAACATGGGTAATAAAGCCACTTACTTTTATCAGCTCTGAAACCTAGAAACCAAAAGAAAAATATTATTTTCTGATTCTTCCCCATTGTATGTTGACTTGCTTATGGAATTCCCTGGTAGAAAACTGCAGAATTCTGTGACAATTACCTAGAAGTTTAGCTCTAGAAACAATAATAAACTAAATGATGGAAATTAAAATAAACCATAGACTATTTGCAGAATAGATATAATGGTTACAAGGTATTCATAATTTATTTGAGTATGTTTTCACATCTTTAAAAAGATGTTTATGATTGAGTTTCAGACATACAATGTACAATACCCTTCACTAACACACATTTCCTGCCACCAAAGTCTCCAGTTTCCCTCCCACCCACTCTCACCTCTGCATGCTTCCGAGACAGATCTTTCTTTCTACAGATTTCTTCCTTCCTTCCTTTCCTTTCTTTTTTCTTTCTGCTTCCTTTTTCTTTGCCCTTTTTTCTTTTTTCTCTTTTCTTTCTTCTTTCTTTTTTTCTTACTTTTTCTTGCTTTCTTTTTTCTCTTTCTTTCCTTCTTTCTCTCATTCTTTTCTCTTCTTTTCGGTTTTTATTTCTTTCCATTTCTTTTTTTCCTTTTCTTTCTTTTCTTTTATTCTTTCTTTTATTTTCTCTCCTTTTCTTTCTTTCTTTCTATTTATTTCTTTTTCTTTTGTTCTCTCTTCTTTCTTTCTTTTCTTTAGTTTTCCTTTTATTAACTTTCAGACACTGTGGTTTGCAATACTATTGCAGAAGGGGTACCATGCATATCACCTTATTGTCTTTCAGCACCCAGACTCCAGACTCCAGAGCATTTCCAACTATCATTATCCTAGTGGTAACTTCACTGCCCTAACTTCACTACCCTGCTCTTTGTGGGAAATTTTCTACTATGTATTGGTCCTCCTGGTCCTTATCTCTATTACTTCTAGATATCATTACTATCTTTTTTATATCCCACAGATGAGTGAGATTATTCTTTGTGTATCCCTCTCCTTCTGACTCTCTTCAGCATAATACTTTGCATATCCATTCATGTATAAGCAAATTTCATGACTTCATTTTTATACATATCTTTATTTAATCATCATGATTACAAGCATGTTTGTAGTTGGGTTTTATTTATAGAAAAAGAGCACCCTCTTCACCAATGCAACATTCCCACCACCAATACCTTCCATCTCCCTCCTCCCCCACCTATAGTTTGTATTCAAGACAGGCATTCTATTTCTCTCACTCACTACAATTGTCCTGGTAGTTATCAGTATAGTTATAATTCTAACTGAACTCACTACTCTTTTTGGTAAGCTTCATATTGTGGGCTGGACCTTCCAGTTCTCATCTTTATTATCTCTGTGTATTATGACAATAATGTTTCTTACTTTTCTTAAAACCCATAGATGAGAGAGACTATTCTGTGTCTATCTCTTTCCCTCTGCCTTATTTCACTCAGCATAATAGATTCCATGCCCATCTATGTATAGAGAAATTTCATAACCTCATCTCTTGTGACAGCTGCATAGTATTCCATTGTGTGTATGTAACACAATTTCTTTAACCATCAATCTGTTGTTGGGCATCTTGGTTGTTTCCAGATTCTAGCTATTGTAAACAGCACTGCAATGAATATAAGTGTGTAGAAGGCCTTTTTGTGTTGTGTTATTGTATTTCTAGGGGATATCCCTAGGAGTGGTATAGCTAAATCATATAGGAACTCAATTTTCATTTTTTTTTTGAGGAATCTCCATATTGTTTTCTATAAAGGATGAATAAGATGACATTCCCACCAGCAGTGAATGAGGGTTTCTTTCTCCCCACATCCCTGCCAGTACTTATTGTTTTTATTTGTGTGTGTGTGTGTGTGTGTGTGATGTGTGTCACTCTTTGTGGTGTGAGATGGTACCTCAATGTTGTGGATTTGCATCTCTCTGATGACTAATTATGTGGAGCATTTTTTCATGTGTCGTTTGCCATTTGTATTTCTTCTTTGACAAGGTGTCTGTTCACTTCTTCTCCCCATTTTTTGATAGGGTTAGATGTTTTTTCTTGTTAAGTTCTGTCAGTATACCTTGTATATCTTAGATATTAGCCCCTTATCTGATGGTATTAGATGTATAATTTCTCCCATTCTATGGGTGGCCTTTGTGTCCTTGTCACTATTTACTTAGAAGTGCAAAAGCTTCTCATCTTAATATAGTCCCATCTGTTTATCTCCACTTCCACTTGTTTGGAGAGTGCTGTTTCTTCCTGGAAGATGCCTTTAGTTTCAACATCATGGAGTGTTTTATCTATATGTTGTTCTATATACCTTATGGTTTCAAGGTCTTTAATCCATTTGTATTTGACCTTTGTGCATGGTGTTAGATGGAGATCCAAGTTTGATTTTTTACATGTGGCTGACCAGATGTTCCAACACCACTTGTTGAAGAGGCTTTCCTTGCTCCATTTTGCACTTCTTGCCTCTTTATTAAAGATTAAATGGTTGTATGTCTGGGAACATTTTCTTAATACTGAAGTCTATTCCACTGATCTGAGGGTCTGTCTTTGTTCCAATAACATGCTGTTTTAATGATGATTGCTTTGTAGTACAATTTAAAGTTGCGGAAAGTGATGCCTTCCATATTCTTTTTTACAAAGGTTGCTTTAGCTATTTGTAGGTGTTTAGTATTTAAAATGAAGTTCAGGAATGTATGATCCATTTCTTTAAAGGGTGTGATGAGTATTTTTAGAGGAATTGCATTAAATATGTACAAAGATTTGGGAAATATTGCCATTTTAATGATGTTAATCTTCCCAATTTACACAGGGTATGAATCTCCATTTTCTGTGTCTTCTTTTATTTCTTGAAGCAGTGTTTTGTAGTTTTCCTTGTATAGATCCTTCACCTCTTTAGTGAAGTATTTGACTTTGTGTGACACTAGTATAAATGGGATGGTTTTTAAATGTCCATTTCTTCTTTATTATTATTATTATTGTTGTTGTTGTTGTTGTTGTTGGTATATCAAAAGGCCATTGAATTTTGGAGTGCTAATTTTGTAGCCTGACAGTTTGCTATAAGAATCTATTTTTTCTAGATGTTTTTGGTTTTTGTTTTTGTTTTGTTTTGTTTTTTTTTGTTTTTTGGGCCACACCCGGTAACGCTCAGGGGTTACTCCTGGCTATGCGCTCAGAAGTTGCTCCTGGCTTGGGGGACCATATGGGACACCGGGGGATCGAACCGCAGTCCATCCAAGGATAGCGCAGGCAAGGCAGGCGCACCTTACCTTTAGCGTCATCGCCCGGCCCCTGTTTCTAGAAGTTTTTTGGTAGAGTCTTTAAGGGCTTCTAAATATAATATTTTTGCAGTGATAGATTGACTTTTCCTTTCCTATCTGGATGCCCTTGATATCTTTTTCTTGCCCAATTGCTATGGCAAGTACTTCTAGTACTAGGTCAAATAAGAATGGTGAGAGGGGAAGGCTTGTCACGACTTCACTTTTCCTAACAGCTGTATAGTGTTCCATTGTGTAGATGTACTGCAGTTTCTTTATTCACTAATCTGTTCACGAGCACTTGAGTTGTTTCCAGATTCTGACTATTGTGAATACTGCTGCAATAAAACAATGTTCTTTTTTTCCTCGTGATTCAAAATACAAGTGACATTTTTATGCTTCAATAAAACTAATGATAACCTTAAAGGTATTAGGGTAACAATTTTTAATAACATCATATAATTTCAAGAGCACCAAGTTATACATCAACATTAGAATATACTCCACTGTTACCTCCACCAGAGGTCCTCTATGCCATAAAGTATGCCCTTTATTTGTTTTACCTATATCCTTTCTTTGTTTCCCTGTAAATATCACTATTCTGTTCTCAGAATCTTAGCTCCTGTTTTCTTTTGCTGGTCTATTTTCTTTGTTATTCCACATTTGACTTAAATCATACAATGTTTATATTTTTCCTCTGACTTATTGTTTTTAATGGCTGGGTAGTCACCTATTATTATGTGGATAAACCATCCCTATCTATTTATTTGTCAAATAATTGTTCAAACTCTTTTCAATTTCTGTGAAGACTGAAATACATGGAGGTATGCATATAAATTTTCAAATAAATATCTAGTATGCATCAGATAAAGTAGAGGAGAAATATAGGTAGGTAATATTCTACCTCTATTCCTTGTTTTTTTTTTTCCTTTCAGGTCTCTTCATAATATGTTCCACAGTGGCTGCAAAAATTTATAGCCATTGATTTTAGATAAGTTAATGACTTCCTTATCCTGTGTTTTACAAATATATTTTTTAGCAGTTGCTTTCTTGATTTTTTTGCTGAAGGATCATTCTAATTTAATTTAAATATCTTTGAAATTTATACTATCTCTGATTTTTATAATTTAATTTTCAATAAGAATTTTCTGAGTACATTTAAAGGCAATTTCTGCTTTCCCTCTACATATTTTTAATTTTTTATTCATTTGTGTACGTTAATCTTATTTTCTTTTAAGGAGCTGTGGTTTACAATAATGCTAATTGTAGGGTTTTTTAGTGTAACTCGTTCCATCACTATACCCTCCACCAGAATGTCCACATCCATTCATACTAGTGCCAGTGTCTACTCACTTCTTGTTCTTTGGCACTCCGTGTCCCCCATGATAAGTTTCCTACTAAGACTAGTTTCTATTGCCTTTGCGATTTTTTTATTCCCTTATTATGTTTTTATCCCACATATGAGAGAGATCATTCTGTGTCTCTCTACTGATTAACTTCACTCATTAAGGTATTCTTCAGACCCATTCTAGCAGCAGATTGCATGGTTTCACCTTTGTTACCGTCAAATAGTATTTTTATGTCTGTATATATGATGTATGTGCCAGAGTTTATTAAGTTATCTGTTCTTGGTTAGTGGGTTGTCTCTGGAATTTAGCTATTGTGATCAGTGCAGTAAACAACACAGAAGCACAAATGTCTTTTCTGATTTGAGTTTTTGTGTTCTTGGGGAAGATGCCAAGAAGTAAAATTGCTGGGTCATTTGGGAGCTCAATTCCCAATTATTTTTGAGGAGTGTGTCCATACTGTTTTCAAAATTGATATAGCAGTTAATCGCAGCAGTGATTAAAGGTGCCTTTTCCCTGGATCAATCCAAGAACTTGTTTCTGTTCTTTGTGATATATACCAATTTCTCTGGTGTGAAATAATACCTCATTGTTTTTATATGCATATACTTAATGAATTTATTCTGAAAAAATCCCCCTTTCTATTATATGATTAGAATTTATAATTTATGATTCGAATTTATAATTGAAAATTATTCAATGAAAAAAATTTTCTCACACAACAGTAGGTAACTTAAACTTATTAAAAGCTAGTTTAATTATTTGGTCAAGAACTCAGTACAGGGGCCGGAGAGATAGCATGGAGGTAGAGCATTTGCCTTGAATACAAAAGGATGGTGGTTCGAATTCCGACATCCCATATGGTCCCCGTGCCTGCCAGGAGCGATTTCTGAGCATAGAGCCAGGAGTAACCCCTGAGCTCTGCTGGGTGTGACCCAAAAACCAAAAAAAAAAAAAAATACAGTACAATTCTAAATAGTTAAACATAGGCTTCTACATCCAGGCATAGTTTGATCAGACATAAACATGCCAAGTTTTCTACTTTGTTTGAACTTTAAGAAAATTATATGTCTATATCTTACATCTTTAGAGTATACATATTAATTGTTTGCTCAAGTTGTCAATATCCAGCTGACATTCTGATTTTTATTCTGCACTATCACTTCTTAAACTCATCAACTAATATAAACACTTATTATTTGACAGATGTCATATCTATTGACACACCTTTTAAAAACATTTAATTATCTTCTTGTTTCACATTTTTATCCCGTGACTCTTTCTTTGCTGATATTATGGTCTCAAGTTAGCTCTGCTTTAAGAATAAGACACAAGCTTATTATCGTTAAATATATTAAAATATAATTTTCTCAAGGATGGAGACCAGACACATTTTTTGTTGTGCCTTTTTTAGGGCCACACACCATGGTGCTCAGTGTTTACTGCTGTTTCTGCTTTCAGAGATCACTCCTGGGTGGGTTTAGGAGGTTCTTCTATGGTGCTGAAAATATAATCCTAGTTGACTGGATGCAAGAAAAACTCCTTGCCTGCTATACTATCTCTCTTGCTCCAAGATATATTTTTACATGAATGTCCTGGTGTTTCATAGCAAATAGCACAGTTTGCTAGAATTTAATCAATACTGAATGACTAACAAATGTATGATTGGCTCAGGCTTACCATAAATATGCAATAAATGATAATTACTAAAAATTACTATATGACTCCTATCCAACTGATTCAATGAAGTTAATTAATTAGGTGATAAACATCACTTTTCTAGTGTGGAAATCCTATCTATCCTACAAACTTTCTCAGTATAATGGGGTTTTCCAGGTTTTTTAGGTCTTTTGATAGGAACATTTAATTCTTCACCTTTTTGTATAACTATACCTTTAGTATATAACTCACTGGCTGCTAATACAGAGGTTAATATCTCCAAGAACATAAAACACAGTACCCTTGTGACTATGGCTCTGACAACTATTGAATCTCAAAAACCAGCTTGGCTCCCCATCACACTCCACCCCAATTTTCAGAATGATTCCAGCAATCCATTTTGACATAGAAGTTTAACTGAGTATGGCGAAAGGAAGATTAAGTTGTCAATATTAACTTTTTCAAGGCATCTGCCAAAAAACATCAGCAGTAGGAAATATAAAGGAGAGTAATATAATTACAGATATGTACCTTTATAAATGACTGATACAAGAAGCTCCATACATTTTAATATTATATTCTCCTATACATAAAAATAGCAAACCTTGTAAATAACTTGTGTATTTTCTCTCGTTATGCTTTGTAGTTAAAATTCTTACCTGTAGAAGGCTGGAGAGAGCATACTACAGGGAGGGCACGTGCTTTGTATGTGTTCAACCTAGGTTCTGTCACTGGCAGCCCATATGGTTGGCCAAACCCTACCAAATGTAATACTTGATCACAGAACCAGGAGTAAGCCCTGAGCACAGCTGGGTGTGATGCTAAAACAAACAAGCAAATAAAAATATATATCTGCAGAAACATAAATGGTAAGTATCAAATTTTAAACTTCTTTATATTTGTTGATATAATTGCATCTTCATAAAAATATATATTTGTACAAACATTTTATCCATGCATCCTAGAACTTCCCTGCCATGTTTAGGTATACACATTTCAAATTCACTGGGAAATGCAAAAATATTTAAGTGTTTATACTATTCTACAATATTATAAGGACTACATGAGAATATGCATAATACTATATTGTTGGCCTCTAACCTTTTCATATTTGTAGATTAACTCATGCCATGCATACTATGGACTGGTAGTTATACCCAAGAGGTAGACATATAGTCTTTCAACCTTTCTATGTCTGCAGTCTGCAGGCAATTTTTCTAGATTACCACCAATGCCAGTGATACGCTATATCTAAAAATCAGACTTCTGGGGCCAGTGTGGTGGCGCTAGAGGTAAGGTGTCTGCCTTACCAGAACTAGCCTAAGACGGACCGTGTTCAATCCCCTGGCGTCCCATATAGTCCCCCAAGCCAGGAGCGACTTCTGAGCGCATAGCAAGGAGTAACCCCTGAGCATCACCGGGTGTGACCCAAAAAAAAAATCAGACTTTTGTTGGCGAGGATGCGGTATGAAAGGAACTCTCATCCACTGCTGGTGGGAATGCCCCCTAGTCCAACATCTATGGAGAAAAGTCTGGAGAGTGCTCAAAGAACTCAGAATTGAGCTGCCATTTGACCCAGCAATTGCTCTCCTAGGCATATACCCCCAAGATGGAAGGACATTCATTCCAAAATACGTATGCACCCCACTATTTATTGCAGCAATCAGTATAATAGCCAAATCTTGGAACCAACCTTGATGTCCAACAACAGATGAATGGATCATTAAGATGTGGTATATATATACAATGGAATATTACATGGCAGTTAGAAATGATACAATCACAGACTTTGCAGCAACGTGGATGGACCTAGATCATGTTATGTTAAACTAAGTAAGTCAGAAGACAAAAGAAAAATACAGAATGGTAGCACTATTCTGAAACACCTAGAACACATATTTTATACACAACTAATACTTAACAATCAAATAACAGGGTTTAGCATGGTAGAAACTCCGAACACTGTAATAGTCAACATATATGTGGGAGCAGTGTCCAAAATACATGAAAAAGGAATAATGCAAAATTTTGATTACACAATATACCATAAAGAAAACAATAACAACAGAAATGGCAGCATTGAGAGAACAGGTAGGTGATCAGACTTCTACAACAAAGGCCCACAATAATCCCTTGGAGTTCGTATACAGGAACACAAGTATAGAACACCAAGGGAAATCACGGACTGCAATGGCAACATACCATAACACTACCTTGTAATGCCTTTATCTTACTATATTTTAAATAACCTCTCAGCTTTTCTGTCCACAGGCGCCCTTGGATACAAAGGGCGGACAAACTAAGGTGGCAATTCGGGATACCACACGGGATACCATACCTTGCATGCACTACGAGATGGCCACGAGAAAACTCTTTAACATACACTTTATCTCTAGGTAATACCTCCATTTAGAAATTGAAGCACGTGATCTTTCAGATCATCGAAGCAGTACCTGAGACGTACAGACTTAAACCACAGGCTCAATTCTTCGAACACTTTTAATCAAACCAGCATTCCCTTGCTATTCTCTCCTCTCTTCTTACTACTTTTCTTTTCTTTTTTTTTTCTCTATTCTGCTTATTACTTTTTTCCCTTTCTCTTCCCCTTTTCTCTCTAAGGTATTTTCTCTTTTCTCTTCCTTCATACCCTTCCCATATACCTTCCCCTTTCTCCCCTCCGGAAATCCAACTATCCCTTTACCCCTCAATCCCATCCAGATCTTCCATCATATTAAAATTTTTCACCCTCAGTCCTTATTCTATTAGGCATCAAGATCGACCTCCTACTCAACGAACCAGTACCCTGCACCTAGGCGAGGGGACACCCAGATAAACCCACACCTCGTCTCCTGAAAGAAAAGACAGCCAACTCCCCTGTGGACTCATGCTGCGAGGCCCTCCCTACTAACTCTCCCTAACGCGGACTGTTCCTTGAAACTGGGCCTAGGTCCAAAAGTATCCCCAATGCAAGAACTCTTCCAAGACCTCCCTGCCACAAATTTTAATAATCTGAAGAAGGTCAGGGGATGTGTTAGGAAGATGCCTGGGAACCCACACACCACAAGAAAAACCCAAAAGACAATGGGAAAAACTGTACTTCCAACATAGGCATAAAACCTGTAATACACCACCTCTTACCTGCTCTCCCCCAAATGTAAGGTAGTCCTCTGCACCACTTTGGTTTCTTAAAAACTTCGCTAACTTATTTTATTTTTATTTATTTTTTTTGATTTGTTTTGTTTTTTGTTTTTGTTTTGTTTTGTTTTTAATTTATTTCTTTATCTTTTTTAAATGATTGTCCTACATATATATTGGTGAGCACATACTTTTTTAATTCCCTTTTTTTTTTTTTCCCCCTCGTTTTTTGGGTATGTGACCTGTTTTGGTTATCCCATCATTCCACCCACAAATATACAGACATTATAATGTAGCACCACTTCTCCCTGCAAAGGCACACTAAGTAAAGGGGAAATCTTACATAAAAAAAAAATAATAACTAACAAGTTTAAGAAAAATCATTTAAGTTCAGTTTAAAAGTTTTTAAACAATTGGCGATTGTTAATTATAAAATTTTTTTTTGAATGCTGAAGTCTTACAGAAGTTAGGAGGCATTCCTGTGGCATTCAAAAATAACCATTTTACCTCCTGCCAAGCTGTTTTCTTACAGACTTCCTGCAGCTTCCAGCAGTCCTGTCCTCATTCACTTTAAAACAGCCTGTCACCCCTCCTGCTAGCCCACCATTCCTGCCGGACCTGTTTCTGACTGACTCTGCCTAAGGGGAATGCTGGATGATACTCTGCCTGGCAGCCCTTCTATAAACCTTCAGCATGCCCACTGCTACCAACAACCCTGCTGACCTCCACTGGGGAGCTGAGACTCATCAAGGCATACCTTTGACACAGGTCATGGGCTTGGGAACTTGCTTACTCGGACCATATATGCGCCCCCCCTGTCCAACTATCAAACATTTGCAATCAAACCATTGTGGTTAATAACACTTTCATCTTCATTGAAGCCCCCAGCTCCACTGGATATTCTCCCCATATTGTTACTAAAATATTTCTTGCTTATCATGACTATTAGCTTTGTTAATGCCTAGATTAACCATCAAACCTGTTGGTCCAGTTTCCACCTCGAACCTCATCCTGCAGATGGTCAACGCCTCCACCATCACTGACCCTGTCTATCTGCTATTCATCTCAACCGCCCTTCTGCTTTGGCGACCCCCTGCCTGTCTCTGACCCCCTCGCCCTGCAATCCAGCCCCAAGCCTCACTTTGGCATCACCTTGGAACAGGTGGTGGAACTTGAACTTTGCCTTTTGGTACCCAATATGATTCCCCCTAAAATTGTAATCAAATTCTTGCCGTTGATTTCTCCTTTCAGTTCATGATTGCCCCCAATTTAACGTTTTTTGCCTGTTTCACTAGCTTATCTCCCCCATTGTTTTACATTTGTTTCTTTAGTCCTAGTACCACTCTGTTTTGGTTGTTTTAATGTCTAAATTGACTGTTAGATCAAAAATTGCCTTATTACCTCTTAAATATAATCTTGTGTCTCTCCCCCGCTGCAGTACAAAAATCAAACAATGCCATCACCCTAGCCTTATTAAAAGGCCTAGGTGTTATTGGTGTAAGCACAAATATTTATTCATTGGTTCATACTCTAGAATCTGCTAACGCCTTATAACTGTTGCTAAAAATGTTTACAAACTTAAAGAAGTTTACACTACTGTTGATTTCCTAGCAAAGAGTGCAGAATAACCGCCGTGGTTCAAAATTAACATTTTTTTGAGGGAGGGGGGAATTTGTGTCATCTTTAGAGTAAAATGTTGCTTTTTAAAATAAATTAGGCTTAGCTAGAGATAGCATTCAACACATAGAGGATAATTTAGTAAATAGACAAAAAGATATAGAGCAGAGTGAGAGCTGGTACAAAAATTGGTTTTCTACCACTCCATGGATAACAACAGTGCTCCCAGCCTTTTTGGGGACCTTCATTGGCTTTATGTTGCTAGTTTCCTTTGGTCCTTGGGCTTTTCGCAAACTCACCACCTTCGTAAAGAATCAAGTGGATGAAGCAACCAGAAAGGACTCAAAGGTTCTGTACCAACAACTATGCACCTCAGAAGACCAGCTGACACCTGACATCTCCCCTCCTGCCAACTCTCCGCCACTTAAGTTTGAAGTTATCTAGGAGCTGGCGCATAGACCTCAATCTGTGCGCTCGAGCCTTGCCAAGCTTTGGAAACGACTGACTCAAGGGTAGCAGATGCGGTGACTGGAAGCCCCACACCTCTTCACCCAGTGTGGCCAGTCCACCGAGGCACGTCTGTCCCTTCCATATTGTATACTAAACAGGGGGAGATGTGGGAGACTGAGCACCCCACATATCAAAGGAACTCTGAATGAATTTTCCACCGCCTGTCTGATTCAAGCCACAAAAGTTTGCATAGCCCCGAACCAACAGAAAACTCTGCAAATAAATTTAGCTCAGCACAAAGAATCTGGCTTAACCAGATTCCTTAACCTTTCCATGGAACCTGTTTTTGTAACTGCTCTCAAGCATGTAGTTATAGATATGTTTTTGTAAAGTTTAAATTATGATCCTTATTGCTTGCACAAAAGATAGATCTAAATGGAAAATAGGCTAAACAAATAATTGTATTTGCGTAAATATCAATCAGCTATTTGTTTAAGAATTTGCTTCCCCTCCCCCCATCCTGCCAGGTTCCTCTTTATCCTTCCTGCCATCAAAATGTGTTTATGCTCCCATTGGTTAAAATTGTTGTACTTGTATAAATAATGTTTTATTGAAAAAAAATAAATAAAGAGAGAACAAAATGCAAAAAAAAAATCAGACTTCTAAAAATATTTTTAATTTAGAAAGTATAAATATCCTCATGTGGTTTTAATTTTGATTCCTTTGACAATTAATGGTTATGTATCTGTATTTGTATTTACTTCCAACAGGAGGTAAATATACCCAATAACCAGGAGATCCAAGAAATGACCCAGCCCAAGAACGCTGGGATTCCTGAGAGACATTGAGAAATGATATGTCATTCAGTGAATTGCACTTTCAGGATAAGCTAGTAATTTGGAAGATCACAGTAATTCCCCAATCCCAGTAATTATCTGTAGTTCGAGATTACTTCATAAGAGACATGAAATGAACCTGAGATAAACAACATCTCATCCCTGAGGAATGACAATGTTTGATTTGTAAAGAAAATGGGACTATAGTCTCAGAGTTCTCATGAGAAAGGAGCTGCTCTGACAGAATACATTGCTATATTACTCCAGGAAGTTCTTGTGGTCGATTTGTTTTCTTGCTTTTTTCTCTTTCTGGACATCACCAGAATTACTTGACTCCTGCACCATCTTAATTCTTGCTTCCATCATCTGGCTGCTATGAATTCTTGTTCTCTCCACTTCAAGAAAGCTTGTTATTACATTGGGATCCACTAAACCAAAATGCCCCCCCCCAAGATCCTTAATATCCAAGCCTCTTTTCTCATGGAAGAAAACATTTAGAGTGTATGATTAGTCTATGTACATTTGGACCAAGTATGTTATTCATTTTACCATAATGAGCATCAAAAAATCTTTATTCCTCTGGATAAAGGAAACATCTTATTTCCATACAGAGGTAAAAAAGAATTTGCTTTTAGACTTGGTTTTGTCCAAAGAAACCAGGACAAAAATAAAAACAAAATGAATCCCCCACTTACAGATTAGCTGTTATTCTTCTCTCAATTTTCAGAGCATGTAGGATTTGCTTTCACCACAGCATCTACTCCATAGCACGACTACATAGCTGCTTCATCCTACTGTGCTTGCCTTTCAATTCCCAGTGCTTACTCTGCAATGGAAAGCACAGAAGAAATGTCTCTCTTTCTTTTGTGAAATAAGATTAGTAATATTATAAATAATTCTTATTCAAGATAATATTTAGAATGAAACTTTAAAACATTAGCATTCAATTAATACTTAAAAATCTGGTGAACAGAGACTAGCATACATCACAAAAAAACAAGAACAACAATACTGGCACGGATGTGGAGAAAAAGGGAATCTCATTCACTGTTGGTGAGAATGCAGGCTGGTCCAGCCTTTTTGGAAAACAATAGGGACACTCATCAAAAAGCTAGGAATTGAGCTTCCATATGACCCAACGATACCACTCCTAGCTATATACACTAGGAACACAAAAACACAATACAAAAGTGCTCTCTGCACTCCTATGTTCAGTGCAATACTATTTAAAATAGCTAAAATTTGGAAACAAATTTTAGGTGCTCCAAAACAGATGAGTGGCTAAAGAAACTATGGTACAACTCAAAAAAATGGAATACTATGCAGGATTTAGGAAAAATGAAGTCATGAAATTGGCCTATACATGGATTGACATGGAGACTATTATATTAAGTGAAATGACTCAGGGAGAGGGATAAACATAAAATAAATTTACTCATTTGTGGGATATAAGAAAAATAAGCGATAGTATGGTAATACTCAGAGACAATAGAGACAAAGATCAGGATGTCCTTCCCAGGATAGGAAAGGTAACCACAAAGAGTGGTGACTGTAACTAGAGTAGAGAAGGGTCTACTAGGATAATGATAGATGAAACTGATTGCTCTGGACAAGAATTCAGCCCTGAAAGGGGAGAAACTAACAGGCAAGGCATTCCTCCATTAACAAAACGAAAACCATAGTATCAAGAAGGAAAGAGAGAGAGGGTGAGGGGGGTGTTAAAGATAGAAAGAGAGGGCCCGGAGAGATAGCACAGCGGTGTTTGCCTGCCAGGAGCTATTTCTGAGCAGACATCCAGGAGTAACCCCTGAGCACCGCCAGGTATGGCCCAAAAACCAAAAAAAAAAAAAAGAAAGAAAGAGAAAAGCAATTTGCCTGCCTGAGAACAATGCAAGGGGTTGGGGGCGGGGGGAAGAAAGGAGGGAGGAAAATGGTAGATATCATTAATGGTGATAGGAAGTATGCACTGGTGAAGGGTGGTGTACATTGCGTGGCTTAAATCGATCAAAGAAAAAAAATGTAACAATGCTTCTTAAATAAAGCAATCAAAATTAAAATCTGGTAAATTAATATTCAATTAATACTTAAAAATCTGGTGAACCAGGAAGACTGAAGTTCCTTTTAGGCCAGAACATCAATCTTATTTGGGTCCAGAGAAATAGTTTAATAAACTGGAGCTCAAGCCCCAACATCTCATGAGAGTAATCCCAAAGCACAGAGCCAAGAATAGTATGCCCCTAAACAAAATTAAATTAAAAATATCCCACTTTGAGTCTGAGACGATTGTCTAAAAAAGGTTTTTCTTTTACTAGCATTCAATGCTCAGGACAGCTTTCTTTCATAAAATGAGTTTAAATAAACCCCCGAATTAAATAAATAATTAAAATAATTATTTAATAATTATGATATATAAGTATATAATAATGCCATATAGAATCAAGAAGCTTTGAAAATATTAAATTAAATTAGGGAGAACTGAACATTGTTAAGATGTGTATGTGCCACTGTGAAGTATACTAAATAACTACCAAAAGTTTACCATTGACTCTTAACCAAACTGAAAAAAAATGTAAGCCAAGTGGCATTCAGTGACATGTACAACAATAACTCTGATTTTCATCAACCCCTATGATTTGAATACTTATTTTTGTACTTCATACTGAGCCTGAATTATCTTTAGTGCACATTAAAGTGTGAAGCAAGCACTTTATAAAACCCTTTCATGACTTACATCCACCCAAAATGAAATCCATTGCAAAGTTCAGTGTAATGGTATTGCTGCTTTCTTTCCAAACCCATCTGCATTCACTTGAACACTCCAGTCCCACAAAATTTGTTTCTGGATTATGAAAACACCAAGCTTTTTCCATACCTTTTTATCTCTATAAAACTTCCACTGAAGATTTCAAGTGTTTCAGTGATTATGACAGACAAATAAAATATAATGGTGGCCACATTTTAAAGAGGAGGATCATAATACTATCAAGATAACTAAGCTTGTACTACAACTAGAGGTTGGATTTGCAGCCACTGTAAACTGACTGCAACCCTTGTTTTCCATACACTGAAGTACCTCATCTGGTAATTTGAGAATCCACTTGCATTTTAGGAAGTTATCTCTGAGTCAGTGACTGCCCATCTGATTACTACTGTCACATAGAAAGTGCTTTGCTCCAAAAATTTAGAACTTGATGAACTAGATGGGTGAATAAATAAAAAGATACTGGAAATATTGGGCCATAAAGGGAAAAAAAAGAAGTGCTCTGCAAAATATATGAATAAAAGCAAGACTAGTTTGAAAAAAAATGAAAATATTTCAGGTGAGTGAAATATTGGGCCAGGAGGGTGTCAGTGGGGCACTGAAACATGCTAGTATTTGGGATCTAGTCTGATGGCAGAATCATTGAACCTTGTTTGTGAATTGATTCTAGCAGTGCTTTGTGACCTTTTCTAGGTCATTCTGTTGCTGTTAAATCCTGGAAAGTCTAAAAACTACAAACATACTACCACTTACCTGGGCAGTTGACAATGCTTTATTAGAGCCCCTTAAGCATTTGGAAATCCCCTCAAATTGTTATTTTTCTTAAAAATGATTTCCATGGGGACATTAGTGATGGAAAATGTGCACTGCTGCAGGTTATCATTCATTGTAACTCAATCATGAACAACTTTAGCTGTAGAAAAAGAAATACAGCTGTATTATAAACAACCTTGTAACCACAGTGTTTACATTTAAAAAATGTTTCCCATAACACATAAGCTCAAATGACTTTCTATAAATATTTTATTCTCTTGGGGCTGAAGTAATAGTATAATGGATAAGGTGCTTGCTTTGCATGAGACCAATCTGCTTTCAATCCCATCTGGTCCATCATGCACCATCAGAGTACAGAGTACAGAGCAGGAGTAAGCCCTGAGCATCAACAGATGTGGCCCAAAACAACCAACTTTTTTCACTCTTTATCACTAAATTGAATTTTCTGCAAGAAAAATTGGGAATAGTGTTTTTCATATAACAATTTGGTTTTAAATGAATAAAGTAACTAACCCAGATGATTCAATAGCATCAAAACCTTTTGTATACAAAATTCTATGATGATTATCTCATATATAAAAGAGAGAATAAATATATTTGAATTTATTTTTTCTTCTTGGTCTACAAATATATATTTTGCATCTAAAAATAAACAAAGCAACAAAATTAGAACTTCATTAGCCCTTTTAATTTTTGTGTTGGTTAATGGGGATGTTTTAGGGCCACACCCAGCAGTGCTCAGTAGTTACTCCTGATTCTGTGCTCAGGAGTCAATTCTGGAGGTACTTGGGAGACTATAAACAATGCCACAGATAGAAGTAGGGTGGTAATATGCAAGGCAATAATACTAGTTACCCAGTCCTTGCTTTTTTTTATTAACAAACAAAACATGGTACAGCCTAGAATTTTATAAAGAGAATTGTCTACACTGTGTTCCTTTCTTTCTTCTTTCTTTTATTCACCCTATCTTCCTTGCTACAGGCTTCCCCACCCAATTTAAATGCTTTGAAATTTTCTTCCTCATTGTTAAATTGACTTAATTTACACATATGTTTCTTACTGGTATTAGTTCTCTTTGGCGGATTAACAACATTGCGGACTTTCTCACACTTTCTTCCTTTGACTTTGTTTTTCCAATGCTTCCACTCACTTCTCCTACTACTGCTTTAATAATTACTTCTCTTCTTCTTCTTCTTCTTCTTCTTCTTCTTCTTCTTCTTCTTCTTCTTCTTCTTCTTCTTCTTCTTCTTCTTCTTCTTCTTCTCTTCCTCCTCCTCCTCCTCTTCATCTTCCTCCTTTATCATCATCTTCTTTCTCTTCTTCCTCCTTATTCTTCCTTCATGTTGTTCTTCCTTTTTCCTCTTCTACTTCTCTTCCTATTTTTCCTCCTTCTCCCCTCCTCCTTCTTCTTCTCTTCATCCTCCTCCTTTATCATCATCTTCTTCCTCTTCCTTCTTATTCTTCCTTCATGTTGTTCTTCCTTTTTCCTCTTCTACTTCTCTTCCTATTTTCCTCCTTCTCCTCCTCCTCCTCCTCCTCCTTCTTCTTTTGGAGCGAGGTATGTCTAATGATATTCAGGGGATAATTCTGGCTCTTCAACCAGTAGTCACTTCTGGTTGTGCTCAGGGGACCATATGGGATGCCAAAAAAACAAATCCAGGTCTGCTGCATTTAAGGAAAGCACCCTACCTGCTGTACTATTGCTCCAGTCTCCTTCTTTGTTCATTTTATCTTAAGAGTCAAAATTAATTTTGATGGTAAGAGGATAAGGGTATGGTCTTATATGTGGCTACTTGGATCAATGCATAGCACCATATAAGGTCCCCCAAGCACCACCAGAAGTGAGTCCTAAGCAGAACTAGGAACAAGCTCTGAACAAAGCAGGGTGTAGCCCAATACTCACTCCAAAAGAATCATAAATATGAATCATAAATATGACAGTAAAGACAGTAATGAGGACTATAGCAGAGAGATGTAACTGAAGTAAGAGCACAATGATGCTTAGCTAAACCTAAACTACAGTAGTTTACTATTTATACAGTCTGACTGTGGTTCAGAGTCACTGGATCCCAGCCATCCAAGTGTACATGAGCTGACGATTTGAACAATAAATAAATTCATCTGTGAGATGAGTTAAAAATATATTAATAGGTTTTCTCCTTTATTGGTCAGCAATGTATTTGGGACCATTATTATCCCAGTTTCAGTTGTCCTGATGATTACCATAGGCCCATTACAAGGATTTACAGTATAACAGGCTCCTAGATGAGTACTGTTTAGTTTGTGGCAATAGTTTTCATAAAGTCACCTGCTTTTGTGAGTCCCTACAATAGGAACACAGTTAAAACTAAAATGTGGGAGGGCAGAGTGATAACACAGTGAGTGTGGCATCTGCCTTGCATGTAGCCAACTCTGGTTCAATCCCTGGCATCCTATATGGTCCCCTGAGCCCTTCCAGGAGTGATTTCTTAGATGCAGAGCCAGGAGTAATTGTTGAGCACTTCTAGATATGGCCAAAACAAACAAACGAACAACAACAAAAAAAAATCTAAAGTAATAGTGATACACTACTCCTACTATTATTTCTGTTCTGATGCACTTAAAGTGGTTGTGTCGACTGTAAAATGTAAACTTTTAGGTTTTGTGGGAAAATTGCCATTATGCACAAAAAAAAATCAAGTTAAAGACAAAAAAAATTAAGGTGTGAACTAGGAGAAGGAAGCAGAGGACAAGATGAATCTGAAAGTCAGATCAAGAATTACTGGTGAGGCCCACAGAGCAGAAAGTGAGCTATCTTGGGAGGAGAAGGTAAATCAAGTCTCCACCCACAGAAGCCATGTCTGCTGCTTCTACCTCCCACTCTTTTCCCAGCCTCATCACTGATCCTCTACAATTCTCTTAGGGGACAATGTTCTGACCACACTTAACCTACACTGGTTTGGGGGCTGATATCAGCAGGATATTTTGGAGTAAATGTGGGCACTCTTCCTCAGTATCTTCATTCTTTCAGGAGGCCTGGCAGCTGAGCACATACCTTAAAAGTAGTACTATTAGAAATAGTGCTTTGAATTTCTGGACAACTTCATCTGTTTGATGCTGTCATCCCTAAAGAAACACCCCAATTTAGCAGCATGGACAGCTAACAACAAGAGCTTACTAAACCTTTGCCATTGTATTAATGACTCCATTGGAGATACAACAATTTTCACAAATATACTTGTTACTGTACTTTTTCTTTTCTGTTTTCTTTCTTTTTCTTCTCTTCCATTTTACTCTTTTTCCTAATTTTTCAGTAACTTTGTTTTTGCTTATCTGGAAACAAATGTATTGTGATCAATTATGTCAACTATGTGATATATTTATTTTAAAGAAATGAGAATTAATGGTGAGAATTTCTGGGTGAACAGAATTGATGGATCTCCATGTTCAAAAGGGTACTTGGATTAAAATGGTTTTAGGGCCTTTGATGCTAAAGATTAATGTCTTGGGATGCCAAATGGAGATGACATAAATAAATTAAAATCTAATTCAACAAGTTTAGCAAAGATTTCCTAACCATGCACTTAGCACTATCCTAAGATTTGGGGATTAAACATTTGTGCATCTTGGTTTTGACTGTAAAAAATAACTAGCTTATAATTGCAACGTGCTCAATAAACACACTTGCAATTCATTCTAATCTTTAGTTTTCTTGCCAATATTTTGAGATTATTCAATTTACTCAGAGGTGGAAACTTTGAAAAACAAATTCAAAGTATTTTAGAAAAAATAAGATCTGACTCTACGAGGTCATCTTTTCTTTATAGTCCTAGTTGGAAGCCAATTTCTCAAAAACATGCCATAGAAAAGAAGCCAGAAAAAGTAGGCACTGATGTTCAATTTTTTTCTTTTACTTTAATATTTTTTTATTAAACCCATTGTGAATTACAAAGTTCTTCGTAGTTTGGTTTCAGACATACAATGAATCAAGGCCAATCCTACCATCAGTGTCAACCTTCCTCCACCAATGTTCCCAGAGAGCATCTCAAGCTGCCACTCCTGCCTCAGCCTGTCAGTATAACAGGTTCATTTTAAGTTTTGATTGTTAAAGTCTGGGTCAAATCATTTTATCATTGTTAACTATGGCTTGTATATTTAGTTCTGTCCCTTCTTAACATCAATTCACCTGAGACTTCATGGCCCCTGACCCCTATCCTTTCATATTAATTTTCTCCTTTTTTTTTTTTTGGTTTTTGGGCCACACCCGGCAGTGCTTAGGGGTTACTCCTGGTGGCTGTCTGCTCAGAAATAGCTCCTGGCAGGCACGGGGGACCATATGGGACACCGGGATTCGAACCAACCACCTTTGGTCCTGGATCGGCTGCTTGCAAGGCAAACGCCGCTGTGCTATCTCTCCGGGCCCTGTTTTCTCCTTTTCAATTCAATTTCTTTCCTTCTCTCTATATTCTGGGTTCAAGAATGATCTAGGGGAGGGGGAAAAAAAGAATAGTCTAAACAACTCCCATTTAAACCACTGCATTCCTCCATGTAGTTATTCTAAATATAAGTGATATTATCCTGTACTTATCCTTATATTTATCCTTCTATCCTTTATTTATCCTTATATTTATTTATTATATGTTTATTCTTGTAAGTGATATCATCCATATTTATTCTTCTTCTGGCTTACTTAATTTAACATAATATTTTACAGTTCCATTCATTTTACAGCAAATTTTGCATCATTGCATCATTCTATTGTACATCCATAGTACATTATACAGCTATGTAGTATTCCATTGCATATATGTACCACATCTTCATGATCCACTCATCTGTTGTTGGACATCTAGGTTGACTTCAACTTTTAACTATTTTACTGAGTGCTGCAATGAATAGTGGTGTGGATACGTCCTTTTAAATCAGTGTTTTTGTTTTTTTTGTTTTGTTTTGTTTTGTTTTTTTGTTTTTTTTTTTTTGGTTTTTGGGCCACACCCGGCGATGCTCAGGGGTTACTCCTGGCTGTCTGCTCAGAAATAGCTCCTGGCAGGCACGGGGGACCATATGGGACACCGGGATTCGAACCAACCACCTTTGGTCCTGGATCAGCTGCTTGCAAGGCAAACGCCGCTGTGCTATCTCTCCGGGACCTAAATCAGTGTTTTTATGTCTTGGGGATAGATACTAAAATGATGTTCTATTTTTAAGACTTTGTGTGAACTGCTTGTATCCCATAATCTGATTTCAACTTTCAGGGTTCAAGACACTTGTCTCAACTTCATTATCTTTCTTAAGTATTTTATGTGGGAATATAAGTACAAATCCACTATATTAATCCTGAAGAGAAGAATCTAGTAAAAAGCAATGGCATCTAGAGTATATACTGATTTAACAATATAATTTTATGTCTAGTATATAATAATTGCAATTGATCTGACATGGGTTGAAATGGTCTAAATTTTGACTAAGTACTGAAAAGTATTTCCAGAAATTACTCAGTGATATCATATATCTTATCCTTTACCTCATTCTATTTGCAGTTAATTTTGACATTGATTCTGTGTCTACATTATCCCAAAGATTGAAGTAGAGTTTAATATATACTCAATAATATATCTTAAGAATTATGACTTAGATCCAGAATGAGAAGATAGTAAGTGATAAATATATGTCTTTTCACATGAAACTTTTTCTATTTTAAGCTTAACATAAGTAAAAAAAATTTTGCAAAATATATTAATATATCAATAGAAAGTAATTTCATGACAGATGTGAAGCTCATGAATAAGTGATATGAGTTAGAAATACTATTTATTCTACTCACAGTTTTAATTTAAAATTGCTCCACATCTGTAGTATGTATCTTGTATTTTCTTCCATCCCATAGCAACCAATTTCAGAATCCTAGTTCTAGAAAATTATCACTTTGTTCAATGCCATTTATAGTTGCATGATTTTTTCTTTAAATTTTATTTTAAACATCCTCTAAGTCAGAAATTGTGGGTGCAATGAGAAGCTATAGATATGTGACAAAACTGGTAAATTTGATGAAATTAGATTGAGAAACCAGCTTACAAAAATCAATAAAATAGAAATAAGGAGACAGAATATGAACTTCTTATTGTTAGGAAGATGACATGAAAAATTGTACTACTGATTAAATAATTCTGCTAAGCAAGTTACACTAGCATTTTGTTCTTTGCTTTAAAAAATCCTTTTTTTCTTTAGAATTAAATTTTCTTATTTAGAATTGAATTCTCCACTAAATCATATCTAATAAATTGACCATTTATAATGGGACCTTATCAATCATAGGAAAAAGACACAAATTTACCCAACATAATAAAGTTGCAGGTCATACTAGAGACCCACCTGCTTCTCAGAAGGGTGTTGGGTTACAGAAGAATTGAAGGAAGCCACCCAGGAAAACCCTACAGCACTTATATGCTGAGGGCCAAATAGGCATGGCTGATGAGTAGGTGGTAAACCTAGAATATTTCAGAAGAGAGCATGAGCTTGGAATTAGAAATGCCTTTCAGGGAAGGAATTACTGGGGGGTGTGAATCAGAGCACACAGCTCTTCAATCCACTGCAAGCACTCAAGGCTCTGGTTGACAAGCAGCTTCAGCTGTTCTGGGCAGGACCAGATCTCAGTGTCCAGCACAAGGACCAACTCTGCTGTCAGCGAGGCAGCACCTGCCAGGGTCTGGCCAAGAAACACAGGACTATATATGGTCAAGATTGCAGAGACTCACAGATGACTTGAGACTGAAACAAAATACAATAGGAGCAAACCTAGGGTTGCTGTCAGCGGCCAGTAAAAGGATTGTGAGGGAAAAGCGATATGATAATAGAAGATCAGAATGAGGCTGAGAATATCTGAGCTCTGGGAGTGGGTCTTCCATGGGAAATCAGGCAGAGGAGAAACGCCAGGACCTGTGAGCTTTAAATGTGCCTTAATGCTCTGATGCTTGGAGAGATCTCAGACTCCAGGGCCTCGTGAGAAACCAAAGTCAAAAGCGGACCATTATGCCCTTCTCAGAGCGGCTACATATATGATCAGGACCCAAAGAAGGCACTTTCACTTCATACGCCATCCCCGTAGCAAGTCATCTTCAGACTGATTGGCTTTTGCTTCCTCCCACTGGTGACATTCAGAAATGTCAGGAGACAGTTAGCTTTACAAGCCCTGGAAGTTACTGGCATCTAGTGGTAAGAAAGCAGAGGTGCTGCGAAACTGGACCCATGCAATCTAGGATTTCTGTGACCCAGATGGTTACAGAATTCAACACTGAGTTCTATAGTGGCTGAAAAACTTGAAGGAAAAAAAAAAGTACCTCCACCTCCAGTCTTACTATTTTCTGTTTTCAACAATAACCTATGTTGCTTGATACTTATCAGGCTCATTTATACTTTTAATTTTTATATTATCCATTTATCTTATTATCATGTAAACTGACAGCTAAAATCCCGTTCTCCTTGGTTACTAGTGCCTGAATATAAAGCTTAGAAGTTTTTGAATAAGTGTGCATTGAATGGATAAATTACGATATAAATGAGAATGTGAAAGGGGCAAAAATAGAAACCAAACACACAGTGACTTGAAATCCTATCATGATATAGTAGGTCAGGAGAAATGAAGTTATAAAATTTTCCTTTACGTGGTTGTACATGGAATCTATTATGTTAAGTGAAATAAGTCAGAGGGAGAGAGATAGACACAGAATAGTCTCACTTGTTGATGGGTTTTAAGAAAAATTAAAGACTTTACTGTAATAAGGCACAGAGACAATAAAGTTAAGGGCTAGAAGGGCTGGAAGCACCAGCTCACAATTTGAAGCTCACCACAAAGAGTGGTAAACTCTGTTAGGGAAATAACTACATTAACAACTAACATGACAATGTTAAAGAATGAGAGAAGTAGAATGCCTGCTGTGAATACAGCAGGGGTGGGGGAGGTAGGAGGGAGCATTGGTGGTAGGAATGTTGCACTGGTGATGGGGGGTATTCTGGTTATAACTGAAACCCAACTACAAACATGCTTGTAATCATAGTGCTTAAAAAATATTTATATTAAAAAAAAAAGAAAAAAGAAAAGCTCCTGTATTTGCTTCCCATATGTGAGACCCTGGATTGGATCCCTAGCACCAAAAAAGGAAAAAATAAAGGAATAATGGGTCCTAATTTGACAAGGAGATACTCAACAGTGCAATAAACCTTATTTCCATATACCTGCACTATTGTCTCTACTCAGTATTGACCCTGAGGTCCATGTTCACATTCCCTTCATCTCTAGCACAGAGCCATGCCAAGGTAAGGAGGAGAAAGCTCAGATCTTACACCCAAGATAGTTATGAACCATTGTTCATTTGAAACTGATTGGAATGCCAGCAGAACAACTAAGCATCGTTTCTCATGATACAGGAATAATGGGTCCCATGATCAATTAATATTAGAATCAGCCTGTTTTATATTAAAATTATGTGAAACTATATCCCATCCTTCCTGGAAGAGAGAAAACTTCTACTAAACATTGTCAATTGATTAAATAGATTAAAGTATTTTATATAGAAAATTCACAGATAATTGGTTATATAAATATTGTCTGCATAGAGAGGTCATTAATTTTTGTCTTGAATGACTAGAATAGAATTCTGGTTTTTAGTGCTATAATTACTTTCTAGAGACAAATACCATGCTTAGACTGTGTCTTGTGAACCAGTGATTCTCAAGGCTACTTAGATATTACAAATCCATGTGAAGGCTTTTAAACTCAATTACTAATTCCAATCTAAAAATTCAAATATCTGGTTAGCCACTTGCAAAAAACCAAACTCAGACCCCCAACTAACACCATGCAAAAAGGTCAAATCCAAATGGATTTAAGAACTTGATATTAGGCCTGAAATTCAAAGGTCAAATCCAAATGGATTAAAGACCTTGATATCAGGCCTGAAATCATAAGGTATATGAACAACTTGTAGGTAAAACTACAATGTAGGTAAAACTACTATTGAAACTAAAGGCATCTTTAAGGAGAAAACAGCATTCTCCAAACAAGTGGAAACAGAGATAAACAGATGGGAATATATTAAGATGAAAAGCTTTTTCACCTCAAAGGAAATAGTACATAGGATACAAGAGCCACCCACTGAATGGGAGAAATTATTCACCCAATACCCATCAGATAAGGGACTAATATCCAAAGCATACAGGCATTGACAGAACTTAACAAGAAAAAAATCTAACCATATTAAAAAATGGGGAGAAGAAACGAACAGACACTTCCTCTAAGAAGATATACAAATGGCCACAAGACACATGAAAAAATGCTCCACATCACTATTATCAGGAAGATGCAAATCAAAACAATAATGAGGTACCATCTCATGCCACAGAGATTAGCAGGCATCACAAAGAATAAAAACAATCAGTGCTGGTGGGGATGTGGGAGAAAGAAACTCTCATTCACTGATGGTGGGAATGCTGTCTAGTCCAGCCCTTACGAAAAAAAAAATATGGATATTCCTCAAAAAACTGGAAATTGAGTTCCCAGATGATCCAGCTATACCACTCCTAGGAATATACCCTAGGAACTCAAATATACAATTCAGAAATCCCTTCCTCACATTTATATTCATTGCAATACTATTTACAATAGCCAGAAACTGGAAATAACCAAGATGCCCTTCAACAAGGCTAAAGAAACAGTGGTACATGTACATAATGGAATAATATGGAGCCATCGGGAGAGATGAAGTCATGAAATTTTCCTATACATGGATGTACATGGAATCTATTATGCTGAGTAAAATAAGTCAGAGGGAGAGAGATAGACACAGAATAGTCTCACTCATCTATGGGTTTTAAGAAAAATTAAAGACATTATTATAATAATTCCCAGAGACAATAGAGATGAGGGCTACAAGGACCAGTTCACAATATGACTCCCCACAAAGAGTGAGGAGAGCAGTTAGGCAAATAACTACACTAACAACTATCATGACAATCTTAATGAGTGAGAGAAGTAGAATGCCTGTCTCAAATGCAGGCAAGTGTAGGGGAGGAGGTGGCGGGGGTGTGCATTGGTGATGAGAATGTTGCACTGATGAAGGGGGGGGGGTGTTCTGTTTATTACTGAAACCCAACTACAATAATGCTTGTAATCATGGTGCTTATATAAAGATTTCATTTAAAAAATTAAAAAAATTAAAAAATAAAAAGTCAAATATATCTTTATTTTGCACAAAATCATTGCAGATTCTATGACAAATACTTTTGTAAAAGTAAAAATGGGGTGCAACCATTGTATGAAGCTTTTAAGTGTTTCCTTTTTTTTGTTTTTTTGGGTTTTTTTTTTGTTTTTGTTTTTTTTTGGGGTTTTTTTTTTTTTTGGTTTTGGGGCCATTCCTGGCAGCACTCTGGGATTACTCCTAGCTCTGCATTCAGAAGTCACTCCTGGCAGGCTCAGGGACCTATGGGATGCTAGGGAACAAACTTGGGTCCATCCCAGGTTGGCCGTGTATAAGGCTAATGCCCCACTGCTGTGCTGTCACTCTAGCCCCTTAGGTGTTTCCTCTAATAAAAATAATTTAGTATTAAGCTATCTTTAGGGCAATATTAGGATGCCTGGAATAGGCTCAAATATGTTTTAATGGTTGCACAGTTATGTGATGAAAGATGGGTAGTATGTTGTAGTGGTGTCATTCATTTAAATCTGCAATAATTGAAAGTGGAACCTAACTTGTATACCTTTCCTCAATAAGATCAACAACCAATTTCTCATCAGAATGCAAGGAGGCCAGAAGACAATGGGAATGGGTAGGGGTGTGGGGTGATAGTATTGGGCTTATCTCTACACTAACACACATGGTCAAACTTTAGGTCTAGAAGAGCTACATGCCTGGTGTCACATTTGTGAGACTTGAATTGGAACGAGTCCTTGGGTTCATGGGATGCCCATATGTATTTTGACTTTTGAGAAATGAGGAAAACAATGAGTTCTTGTTTTTGATAAAACAAAAGGAATTTAAGGACAGATCTTTGAGAAGCATACCCAGAGGAAACAGTGAGACCTTAGCCACTTACTTATGGTACCTTGTTTGTTTTCTTATAACTTTTTTCTATTGCTCTAAAAGACACCCCTGAAAAAGATTGAGGCAGGAGGCTTTTCCCGTAAAAAGCTACTGCCAGTGGCACCAATTAGCAGCCAATTCCCTTGGAGATAATCCCCCAGAACCCCAGACAGAGTAGTCCCTCAACCCAGCAGCAGAGAGATGTCATGGCCAGTTCCTTCAGTTCCTTTTAGAAGGCTGCTAAGAAAAACTGGGGGCCAGCAACTGCAAGAGGAGCTGTAGGTCCTTGAAATGTGCACAGAGAACCCAGGGAGGCTGGAAGAAGTTGTCACTACCCTCAACCCTTACTAGAGAGCAGCGAGAGTAAGAGAGGAGAGTAGCAGAGAGAGGAGAGCAAGTCTCGAGTCCTCAGAGGCTGTCAGAGAGCACAGAGGACTTAAGAAATCATAAAGCTGCTGCTTACAATGAAATCCTCTTTGTCCCCCAACCCCTCACATCTAGTTTCCTCTGGCTGCTTTTCTTTGATTTCCAGGATATTCCAGGTGCTCCACCTGGTTAAGAGAGGGCAGAACCCATGAGTGTACAGTCCAGACCCCCCACAGGTTCTAGAGTGATGTATAAGAAGTGTTGGGTTCAGTTCCCTGGTACCGCAAAACAATAAACATGCATAGAGTCAAAAACTACCAAGAACTCTTCTACGTGGCAAAATCATCCTTCAAAATGAAGGAAAAATGAAGAATCCCCTGATAAAAGCTAAGGATCTTTATTAACGCATTGACTTGCCCTATGGGAACTGCTAAGGGTTCACCACGACAGGTGAAGATGAAATGGCAGGGACTTAGAAGCATACAAAGAAATACATGTCTCTGTTAAACACATGAATATGTGTAAGAATAGAAGCTGGTATTCTATCTTGTTTTAAAACTTTTTATTTTTTGGATGATTTCAAAGACTTTTGCATGCAAGTTGTAAATCTACATGATTATAGCATAAAGATGAATTTGCAACAACAATTTAAGTGAGGGAGCAGAAATGTTGTATATTATGTGGTATCAGTTTAAACTAGTTTTTTTTAATTCCTGAAAATCTAATGTAAATTGCATGGCAAATTATCAATTAACGTGATTAATAAAAGTTGTATAGTTTAAAGTTCCTAAGACTAAATCTTCAACATTCTCACAATAAAATAAAATTAACTGAGGTATGGCTATATTAACCTTGTTGTAATCATCTTGCAATATATATGTATAGCAAATTATCATTTTGAATACAATACAGTTATTTAATATTATCTATGTTGGTATTTCAATAAAGCTGTTGAGAGAAAAACAAAAACACAAAGACAATTGAAAATGAACAGCAAATTTATCAATTTACTACTTAACAACATTGTTGTCTATAACTTCTAATCCTTAACAAATAGCTGAGACTTAGACATATCATTTAATTAATTGACTTACAGGAATGCAGAAAATTATTTAATTTTAAATGGAAATTTAGTGCACCTACAGCAATATTAGTATAAATAAAACATGATTAAAAGGTAATTTTAAGAAATTGAACAAATTCTACTTATAAAGAATTTAGTCTAAATTCTAAATTTTTCTCTGCATGAGAAATTTATTTTAATTTACCCATTTAAAATTTTAGCAACATAATTTGTATATGTATTTACTGTGTTGTTCTAAACTGAAACCAAAATATATTAAAATAAAAATAACTAGTTTGGCTATGGAATCATACACAAATTCTTTAAACTTCCTAAATAAACTAATTTTAGTGACTTTTTATATACAAAATTATATTATTTTGACCGAATAAATTAAAAGAAGATTCTCATAATGTAAATGTTCTATTCTTTACAAAATAAAAGTTTTAATAATTTGGAAGTCTTGAGTATTAACCGTGAAAATTGGAATGATTATGGCATTACAGAGTACTTAACTTTTTATTCCTCAAATAAGATGATTTTAACTCTAACATAGTAATGTTAGTGAAAATAGATTCACTTATTATAGAAAAAATAGCTATATTGAGGAGTAAGAAATGGCAGTTAGAGTTTAATTTCTGACAATAGGAAATAAAAATTAACCTGCTATAGAAAGGGTAAATGTTGTGGATTTTGATTCAATTGGAGAGAGGAAGACTGCAAATACCATTGACCTGGGTACAGTAATGGCTTCATTCATGCTACAGGTGTTGATTTGGATGAAGAGTTGAAGGTTGTAGATGTTATCAAAGTGGACACAATTGTGGCTTCACTCGATGGGGAAGCTGTTGCCAACGTTGATTGAATTGAAGAGCTAGAGGCTGTAGATGTAGGTAAAGTTGTCACAGTTATAGCTTGACTTGAAGGGGAGTCTGCTATGGATGTTGATTGGATTGAAGAGTTGGAGGCTGTAGTTGTGAGAGCTGTTGTGGTAGTAGAAGCTGAAGTGATAGTTACTTTAGGCTGAGAGGTAGCAGAAATTGTTCCAGAAACATTAGTTACCGGTTTTCCATTGTTTGAGGGTAGATTGATCGTAATGGAAAAATTGCCTTTTGTTCTACTGTTGACCAGGCATATAATAAGTACTCCGATTGCTGTGGTTATCAAGCAAGCTAAGAAACAAGTCAAAAAGATTTTCCATTGAGGCCACTTATTATAGCAAGGTCCTTTCACCTAAAGAGAATATAAATAAAAACAACAATAACTAAAAGCAAAATGCTGTGATTTATCATATATTAGTGTTTTTATTTTAACTTCTTCCTTCAAGATTGTTTGATGCTTGCCATACCTGCCTTTATGTAGTTTTATTAAAACCTTCAGCCCTTGCTTCACATTCCTATTCCTCCTTACCTATCTTTTGCTCCAATGTTTACATAAAACAAATTCACTTACTTTTCTTCTCTCCTCAAGCAGATAAGTAAATAAATGTTTTCTCTGAATCTACCCTTGATCAGCCACAGTATTGGAAAAAAGTACATTGGGTCAGGTAAGAATTCATTTAAAAGTTTGGTTACTATCTCAAATGGATTTCCTGTTGTACTTTATCATCCTATTATATTTCTCTCATTTTTTACATCCCAAAGAGTCCTCTGAGCACATAGCCAGGAGTCAACCCTAAGCACCATCAAGTGTGACCCCCAAACAAAAATAAAAGTGTTAATGCATAGATTTTCAAATTTCTGTGTACTAGGGAGACTCAGTGTTTTTAAGCAATCTCTAAAATATTCTCATGTATAGTCATTTTAAGAAGGAATAGACTTCAGAGAGGTTGGGAAACTGGTGATAAAGTAGAGGGAATATTACACTGTTGGTGGGATTGGTGTTGGAATATTGAATTCAAGAAATAATTGCATATGAGCAACTCTATAAACTAATATGTTTATAATAAAAAAATTTAAAAAAATAAAAAGAATTATTCAGCCAGGGGCCTGAAATGTAGTACAGGAGTAAGTTGTTTGCCTGTACAAAACTAACCTGTATTCAATCCTGGTGTCCCATGTGGTCTCCTGAGCATCACCAGGAATAATAAATATTTAGAAATAACCCCTGAGCATTGCAGAGTATGGCAATATATAGATAGATGATAGATAGATAGATGATTGATAGATAAAACTAAAAAAAAATCTAACCAGATATCACAAGAATTTGTTTTGATTCAATGGCTGATATGAATTACTTTACTCTGTAATTAAACATTTCCTGGCTCCACCCTAGAGAGATTATTGTAAGAGTATGGGGCAGTATAGCAGGTAAGCAATCAGCTAACCTAACTTCCATTCCCAGCAACCATGTGGTCCCCTGAGCCATGCGAGGAATGATCCCTGAATAAAGAGCCAGGAGTAAGCCCTGAACACCATCAAGTGTGACCCAAATACAAAACAAAAACAAAAATAAAACAACAACAAAAAGATATTTGCGAAAACATAAGCAACTTAAAATTTTTATTCAGAAGCAAAAAAAAACAAACAAAAAAAAATCCAGGTTCTTTTTTATTGAACCTTTACAAGATTATGCAGTGATGGATGGCTTTTGGAATTTATTGGAATCCAGTAGTACTGCCAAACAGAATAACTAATTTATAATATAGATCCAACTCTCTATTAGTGCTGAAAACATAGAAATACAGCACTAAGGCAATGTTAACATAGCAATAGATAAGGTCGGGGACCAAGGTTAGTCTCCTAAGGTAGTAGAGAAAATTTAGAGAACAGAGGTTAGATTTTCCTGTAAAGGGCTATGCACCAGAGGTCAGACCCAGGAGTTTTACTTAAAAAAAAAAAAGTGCCATTAAAATGGGAAATACTATACATACAAATAAGATCCTATCTAATAGAGATTGGAACACACAAATCTTGTAGTGCAAAGGGACCTTACACCCTGAACATTGACATAATGACCTGGCACAGGCCTCAGAAGAAAGGGCATTTTCCATTCACCCCTGAACCAGGGAAGCCATCCATGAAACATCCAGGTTTGTCTATAACATCACCTGGAAGCAATCCTCTACCACAGAAGACCCTACCACTGCTCAGACATCGACCTGCTCAAAAAGAGGCTTCCCTTAACACTGAGAAGACTTAACAACAACAACGACCTGCTTACAGGACAGGGCTCTCTGCATTGCCCTTTAATGGTGAGGTGAAACAAGAGGACGCTCCACATCCTGACTTCAATGTAGGATATGCAGATTCCAGGATATTTAATACAGAAACATGATACCAACAACACAACAGAGACTGTGTGAAAAATAAAAGTGTGTTGGCACTACAGACAATGTCTTGGATTGGACAAACTAGTTTCCCTGGAGCCTAGAGTAGGTCTTATGCCAGGAAACTTTAGGGGTCGGGTCTCTTTGTATTTAGGCCAAGGTTATTCCTTTCCATTCCCCTCATATTTTGGTGGGCCTATGCAAACAACAATGGTCACTCTAACACAGTTTTTACTGTGCTCCTTTGACTCTAATCCTTAAAAAAAAAAAAACACTTAAAATTTGAGGTTAACTTAAGCTAATATGCATGTACATGAAAATGTAAAAAATACTATGCCTCTAATGTTTAAGGAGTTACATAAGTTTTATGGCTTTAGATTGCCTTGTATGCTGTTAAGAAATATTATAATATGTTACAATCTGGGTACTTGAGGGACAAAGTACATGGATTCTGTTTTATTTATCTTAATGTTTTTGGCTGAAAGTTCAAAATTAAGATATCAGCAAGGGGACTTCTGAGAATTATGTTATGGGTGATTGTCCTTCCACTGTAACTTTACCTTGTCCTCTTTCTTTGCATCTTTGTTCTCATAATTAAAAATAAAAAATGTTTAAAGAAGTGCCACCTACAAATAGGAAAGTTGGAACTATATAAAATGAGGAGTGAGAGTCTTTAAGTAATGCTTTTACTTATGGCACAATTTTAAACAGGCAATCCAATCAATGAATGAGTTGCTGTATATACTCAAGTATAAGCCAATCTGAGTATAAACTGACACCATAATTTTACCCTAAAAATCAGGAAAACAGTGGCTCGAGTATAAGCTGAGGTGGAAAATCCAATAGCCACTGGTAAATATCAAAATTAAAAATATATACCCAAAACAATTGCATTTATTGAGGAATCAGTAGGTTAAATGTTTTTCAATATTTATTGCTAAAGAAAAACTGTAAACTAGAAACAACAACTTTAAAACTTTAAAGTGCAGAAAACCGTAGTTTAACAGGTAATCAAGCTAAATTACAACGGTTAAAATCCTTCAAAACTGGATTCCTCATCATCATCATCTGTATGTCCAAACAAAGGGTATCAGCATAGACATTGTCATCATCACTGAGTTTTCAGATATCATCATCTCTGCTGTCAGTCTCATACAAAGCAGAATAGTGTGGGTTAAATAGTTCAGTGGCATCCAGTTCAGTTCAGTCACTTATCACTTACCTCTTCAGCTCGATTGGAATTTGTGGACTGAGCTGAAGCACTGCCCCCTCCAGCAGATGGCAGAAGACTACTGAAGCTATGTGCATTTGATTCAGTATCAAATAACCTGTCTGACTCTAGTATAAGCCGAGTTCGGGTTTTTCAGCACAAATTTTGTGCTGAAAAAAATTTGGCTTATACTCAAGTATATACTAAACTCTACATTGCCAGTGAGTTTGCTCTTCTTCTCTCCAACTTGCTATTGTAACTTGTCTTTGTTCCTTTTCTTGTCATGTCAGATCTCATTCAGGGGGTCTATTAGAACCTCCATTTGAACGTTAACTCTTTGTAAATGGTTTCTGCTTGTGAATTGCCTTGGGAACTTAAAATCATGAGAACACAGTAAGTGACTAACAGAAATAGAAATAAATGATTAAATGTATTTTCTAGAAAAGAATGGAACAAACAGATGCCTACAACAAGCACATACCAACCTGGGTAAATCTATTAATCCAAGTATTACCTGCACTGATGATAATTGAACGCATTGGCATCCTGACTGTGAAGGCAATTCTGAGTCCATGCAGACCTGAGGTACATTGTGAAAAATCTCACTGGTGGTGTCATTTGACTGTGAGTGACAGCAGGCCGAAGGATGAGCTTCTTGGCCCTTCAAACATGTGATTGGCTACAGAAATAAAGGCTACATTAGTGGAAAATCTATGGTACTGAGTTTCTAAAATGAATTTTTCTGCCAAGCATAAACAGGTGTGACTTGAAAAGGGAATAAAACCAAGAAATAAGTTTGTTATTTGTTATTCAATTAACAGATAAAGGCTGTAGTTACAAAATATTGCTGAGGAAAAATGATACTAAGAATTGAAAATGGGAGATTGCAATGGTGAAACTTTGGGGGTTCTATTTTAATGGGAGACAGAGCAAGATAAAATTAAAATGAGAAAACATTATGTTAAGGAATTTATGTCTTTTGCCCCCAAAATTTATTATGTCTTAAAAAATCATACAGATTTGTCTGGGGCTCTTAATTATATACAATATTAAAGTGACTTTTCTTCTGTGAATCAACACATTTCTGTCCCTCCTTACTTGTCATCAAAAGGGAAGTACTTAAACCAGCCTCTCAGAGATGTACAGAGATATTGTGTATACAGCTGCAAAGCGTTTGAGCAGAGTTTGGCACATAATATTAACTCAGTGTCAGCAATCATTATCTCTAGAAGTAATAAGTAGTAGTAATTTTATTGCTACTGCTATAACTACTAGCTGTCTTTTAGCCTGTTGATTAAATAGCAACAAAAATTGTTGGCCAGTGAGTTCCCTCAAAATGTCAAATTGTCAAACAAAAATTGTATGTGGTCTTATATAACCATTATTAAATATAAATAAGAGAATATTCAAAAACAAACCATTTGTTAAGTTAGGATTTTCTATGTGTTCCTTCAGTTTAAAGAAATTTAAAAGTTCTATTTTTTTTAAAGAGGAGTAAGCAAATTCACACATTCAGAAATAAAAATCTAAGGAATGTTCGACTTACTTATAATAACCTGGCTTATTTTCCTTTGTGCCAATTCTGAAGCTTTAGTATTATCTATTTTGCCTGTTGCTGGTGAACTTACACATTTTAATGCATATTGTAAACAAGGTAAAATTTACTGGCCAGGCCAGTTTTCCCCAAATTTTCTGGTCCTGTTAGTATCCCAGCCCATTCAAAGAAGAAAAATCATACTAAGGGTGGAGAAGCTTGACTATGTCCAGCTTGATAGAAATATCTTTACTATGTTTAGTTGCTTGAAATTTTTGAAATTTTATCTTTGACATCCTGTATGGTACCCCCCCAAAAAAGAAAAAAAAAAAGCTCAATGAGCAGTACCAGAAGTAATTCCTGAGTATAGAGCTTGGAGTAAACCCAGAGCATCATCAGGTGTGGCCCAAAACTAAACAAAGAACAAACAAAAATAGATTTTCTTTATGCTTGTAATCTTCAAATGAGTCTTAAATTCTAGTAGGAAATTTGGTCTCAGAAAAAAATATAGCCATATCTAAAATATTCATACTATGGTGAAATATTCATTTAGTTATTTAAATATATATGGCAAAAAAACCAACGTAGTCATTATAAACATGTTCAAGTTTTGTTGTTACATAGAGAAACTGTCAAGATGTTGACTTAGCAAGAGAGATTTTTTTTTTCATGAGTATTTTTACATCCTGAAGAAACAGCCAATGTGTCAATAGAAAATGAAAATCTCCAGGAGGGTACTTTGTTGATAGAGGATGATTTGAGCAAGGAATCTTCCATAGAAGCCTCAGATTTAGCTAATCTCAATCAGCAGGTCTTTGTTATTGATTTGCCTTGGGTTTGTTTGTTTGTTAAATAATATCTATATTTAAGTACCACAATTACAAACATGTTTGTAGTTGGGTTTCAGTTATAAAAAATGGACACCTCTTCTTCACCAGTGCAACCTTCCCTTGTATGTAACTGACTAATATAAATTGATTGCCACCTTTCCCAATTGCAAAAACAACACATTTCTTCACCTATTTTTCATTTATTTATTTATTATTTTGATTTTGGGGCCACACCCTGTGACGCTCAGGGATTACTCTTGACTCTGCACTCAGAAAATCACTCTTGGCTTGGAGGACCATATGAGACACCGGGGGATGGAACCGCGGTCTGTCTTAGGTCAGCCACATGCAAGGCAAACACCCTACTGCTGTGCCACTGCTCCAGGCCTATTTTTTATTTATTATAAATGTTTTATGAACATTAACATATATTTTTAATTTTCCACAAACTTATACCCCGTTTTGTGATATAAAACATTTCATTCGATCATAATCAGGTACATTTTAGAAACATTTATTGCAATGGTTTTAAGGGCTTGATTCTGGGCCTGAAAGATTTTACAATAACAAAATTATCACATTTAACACAAGGTAGTGATTTTGAGATAATTTCCTACTTAATCATAAAGATAATATTCAGAATTAATGTCTTCAACTCCAGAATATTTAGAAATCTGTGTTCTTACAGGTTTATAAATGATATATAAACTGAAAAATGAAAGACATCATTGAAGTTTTGTATTCACATGATAGTGAAGACAAAAAGGTAAATGAGTTTATTTAAAAGTTACAGGCATTAGAAACATTTCTAATATTTATATATCAATCAATACACAAAATAATGTCTGAAAATAAAATAGCAGAAAGAGCATAAAAAGCAGAAGATAAAAATTAGCACATGAATACTCTTCCTTCCACAGAAGAATGCAAAATTATGACATTGACTCAGAATAGTGCAAATTAAATCATTTTTTATGCTGAAAAAGATTGCTTTCATAAACAAAACATAAAAATAGAGCAACAATACTCACTGTCTGTTTTTCAGACTGTTCAATATTCACTACATATTTTCCATGTTTTCTGTCCATCATGAATGTGCAATGCTACAAGCCTAGCTCATGCTTTATTTTCAATTCTTGTGTGATGCTTTATATCTGCAACCAGAGAAATAATTCAAATGACTGATGGAAATTAACTCGGATGCATCAGTACAGATGTGGGATTAAAATAAGTATTCAATAATTATTCACTAAAATGGAATCCACTTTAAAGGAGGAAATGAGTTGCTAATTACAAACAAGAAGATGTAGAAAAAAAAATACCAATTCTGAGGGCCACTAGGAAGAAATATGTTAACAGTAAGAAATTAAAAATCTTAAACAGATTTTCTTTTTGGCCCCATTTCTCAGACATCTTCTCCCTATTTTACTGCCCATCCAAAACCAAAACAAAACTCAGAGGTAGTAGTTTGCCATTACTTTATCTCTACCCAAGCTGGATCATTCTCACCTGCTCTGAATAACATCTCTTACTCACTCATTGTCTTAGGGCAGCTTCACCTGAGCAGTTTTAAAATGGGTTGTCTGAGACTACCTGATCAAGAAATTCACGTTCATTATAAAATTACAGTAATCCATTTCCGAGGCAAGACTGCCAACGGAACAATTTAATGCTTTAAATTAAACTCAGGAAGAGATTATTTTGTCAAGAAATCTAAATTTCTCAAATTGAAAGGATGAGTTTGTATTGACTGATTGCTGAACAAGTGAGAATGCTGAGTTTCTCAAATATGCTAGGTGCACAAATAGAAGCAGATAATACCCTAATCCTCTTTATATCTAACTTGATGCATTTCAGGATTATTTCAAAAGTTTTGGTCTCTGAAATTTGTTTTATAAATTTACCCCTTCAATCTTAAAATTCAGACTGTGTTCAATGAAAGTTTATTTACTTATACTTCCTGATATAAAGAACATACAATAAACAAAAATAAAAATATCAGAGTCTGAGATAGACAAATAATTTAGGAGGATAAATGCTGGGTAATATCACTCACGTCAAGTGATGAGACGATGTTCAAGGAAAACAAATCTTTATACTTTCACTACAGAATTGAGATTGCTGAGCTAGAGGGGATGAGTGGATGAGAAGGGATGTAGGGACAGTAGTAGATATTGACTGGCACGTTAGTGGTGGGTGTGTTGCAGTAACATTGCACAGCCGAGGCATCAACATTAACAAGATTGTTAACCATGTTACCAGGGTGATGAAGATAATGATGAAGAAGAGGAAGAAGAGGATAAAAGAATACAGGGTAGTTTACATTTTCTCCCTTTGAAATTAAGCCAACAGGTCACTATATGAGCTTATTTTACCTAGGACATCTATGGACTGAAAGGGTCACTGTATTAAAACATGACCAGTTTTAATTGATTTATTTGAAAAAAGTTAACAGTTAATAAAATCAATAAGTTAATAAAAATTAATAAAGTAAGTTGTATAATTTAGACTGTTTTTTAAATGCTTTTATGGTGTGTCTTAGAGACAGCACATGCTTCAGAGTTTCAATAGGACATTTATACAAATGAAGATAGGAATTTTAAGCATTAATTTGTTGATTTATATTTTCCAAAGGATCTCCTCTTCAGATATAAATATCAAAAAGTTCCCCCAAAGGTTCTTCTGACTCTGCTTGTAAGTAGCCAGATGATTTCCTGAGTGGAGTAAAATTGATTTCAGTTCAAGTGCATATTGGGAATGGTTTTTTTCTTTTTTCTTTTTTTTTCTTTTTTTTGGGGGGAGGAGTCACACCCAACAGCGCTCAGGAGTTACTCCTGGCTCTATGCTCAGAAATTGCCCCTGGCAGGCTCTGGGGACCATATGGGATGCCGGGATTCGAACCACCATCCTTCTGCATGCAAGGCAAATGCCTACCTCCATGCTATCTCTCTGGCTCCAAGGGAATGGGTTTTTTCAGTTGGTTGAATATTGAGTCTTCTGTAGCATTTTCTCTCCTATCCAGTAGGCATCTGACTTTCTTGGAATTATCCCATTTGCAAGCCATCAGATATATGTTTCTTGCCCCACTCCATGTAATATGTTTCTTTTCAGAGAACCTCTCATGATTAGCTGCCACTATACCAAACAAAGCTTCAAAGCCATGTTTAACAGAAGCATTGTCCTCAGACACTATGTCCTTTCCTACATTCAACTATCTTTATATAATAAAAAGAAACTGAGGGGCCAGAGTGATAGTACAGAATAGGATGCTTATCTTCCACATGACCAACCCAGATTTTAATCTAAATGCCCCTTGTGGTCCCCAGAGCAACTCAGAAGTGATGCTTGAGCACAGAACCAGGTGACCCCTATTCATGGCACCAAGCCTGTCTAGAGTACAGGCCGGTGTGGGGTGGGGAGGAAGGACACTTGGGATATTAGTCATGGGAATGTTGCACTGGTGAAGGATTTTATATATATATATATATATATATATATATATATATATATATATATATATATATATATATATATATATATATATATATATATATATATATAAAAAAATCAAAAAAAAAGAAAAGAAAAGGCCTCCCAATTCTTACCACAGGCTGTGTTCTTTATACTGACTGTATAGAAAGAGGAGGTACAGTAAATGTATGCCATATACACCTCAACCCAGGCACTTTGCCTGGTCTGTATTGTGAATTGGGGGACAAAAAAATGGCACCAAAACAAAACAAAACGAACAAAAAGTTTAGAAAAAGAAAAAATATAAAATGTATTTCAGGCATAAGTAAAACACCATCATTTTATACAGCAGCTCCTGCCAATGGTAGAAAGAGTAAAACTTTATTGCTTGAGAGACTGGAGTGATAGCACAGTGGGTACGGCATTTGTATTGCAAGTAGATGACCTGGCTTCTATTCCCAACATCCCATATGGTTCTCCAAGCCTGCTAGGAGTAATTTCTGAGCGCAGAGCCAAGAGCACTGGCTGGGTGTGGCAAGAAAAAAAAAAAAGCTTTTATTGCTTGAACCTCGTTATAACAATCTCTAACTGACAACACAATTAAAAACCCCATTACAGAAGCCACAGGGGGGTAAAACACTAGCCTTGAATGCAATTGACCCAGGTTTGTTCATTTCTAAAAATAGAGCCAGGACTAATCTCCTGAACACTACGGGTATATCCCACCCCACCCCCTAATGTTTTGTTTTTGTTTTGTTTGAATGCCACACTCAATGATAGTTGGGGCTTACTGCTGACTCGGGCTCAGGAATCATGACCAGCAAACTGTATGTGCTGGGTATAAAACTAGGAATATCGTTGTGTGAGGCAAGCATCTTAACCACTGCAGTATTTTTGTGGATTTCCCCCCATCACAGTGTTTTGAAGAAAATATAAGAATCATCAAGTGTTAAACGTAATAATATGGGGCCAGAGAGATAGCACAGAGGTAAGGTGTTTGCTTTGTTTACGCAGCCGACCCTGGAAGGGCCCGGCTTCGACTCCCTCCCGGCATCCCAGATGGTCCCACAAGCTTGCCAGGAGCAATTTTTGAGTGCAGAACCAGAAATAACCCCTGAGTGTGCTGCCGAGTATGGCCAGAAAACCAAAAAAGCAAAAGTAATAATACAATTAAATAATATATTGTCATGTAAATTTAAAGACATCATGTTTTGTTCTTTATTTTGCGAGGACATTTTTCAGCATGTATTATTAAAAATTTTTGAATGCCTCACTTCAAAGACCAACAAAGTAAAAAAGAGCACAACTATATCATAACCAACAGAAATCATGATTATCTATCATTGCCCAGCCAAATTTTCCTTTAAAAGATCTTTGTGCTTTGCAGAAGTTAGCCAGGTAGAAATCTTAAACTTTAATTGTCTGACATTTATTTACTCACAAAAGCCCCCTAAGAGCCTGCCCATTTGGGAAGCAGAGGGAAGGAATTCAATTTCTCATTGATTCAATTAAAAAGTGAATTTCATTGTCTGAAAAGGCTATATCAGAATTAATGTTTTAAAATATGTTATTCCACAAAATCTCATTGACTCGAAATCTTACTGTTCTCTCAACATTTTTTTGGTCACTTTATAATCAGAGAGCCAATATGACTTAATACTCAGATGCTAAGCATTATTTGAAGGGGGGGTGAAGGATCATTGCATTTTGTTTTCATTTTGTTATTGACCTTACAACCACGCAGATGCAGCCTTTTAAATCTAAGTATAATGCATGCAACCCAATTAAGTCAAAATTATGTAGAATAATTTTTAAGTGCATTTTCACAGTGACCTTTTATTATTCCTTAGAAATAACCTTTAAAAATAAAATGAAAATTGAAACGTTCTGCATATTTGTATTATGTATGGCTGAAACTATCATTACACTTGCAGAGTGTCCTTTAGTGAGCTTTTCCACAAAGTTGCATGACCCTACTTAAAATAAAGTCTTCATGAGAAAACAGGTCGGATGTGTATCACTGAATTTCCTAATTACAAATTTAAAATGTACTTACAAAATATAAATATGCTTCTACTGATCAAACATTATATTTTTTATTACTTTATCTCCTACTGTGAGCAGCTAAGACACCCGAGGCATGTCATAAAGCCATAGATTCATTGATGGGCAGAGGGAAGACCTTGCTTACACACTAATCTTTGTTGACTGAAAGTTTAACTTTAACTTTACAATTTGTTTAACTTCCTTTTTTTTTTTTTTTTGCTTAAACAGAGAAAAATGTTAACTTAAACTTGCATTGTTTTTACATGTGGTGTATTGAGAAATTGGATACATTAATGGTATAAATACATATCAGCTTCTACAGCCTGGGAAGGAAACACACAATTTGTTGTTTGATCACATGACTAGAAATTCGTCATATTTTAAGCACTGGGATTCCTTTTTAGTGACATTATCAGCTCAACATTTTTTTTTCTATTAAGCCTAATTTTCACTCTACTTCCTTCAATTGCTTTAAACTCCTTTTCTTCAGGGTCTTTATATACCCAGAAAAAAAACGTATTTTCTATAGAATAGAAACCTAAGATTCCTCATGCACATGCCTAAAGTCCAAAATTTTTGACAACTGAAAATTGCTTTGTATGTTTTGCACAGACTTGACTCTTAAAGTTAATCTAATCTAGCATGATGTGCTAATCCAAATTCTAGGTTATTTAAAGTATTTAATAAATGTAGCATGAATTTTCAGTAATTTTGTTACAGTATATTGCTTTATTTCAAGTTACTGCCACAATTCAGTTAAGGGTTTTGTGTAATGGACATTATATATATATATATATATATATATATATATATATATTATTGCCTTATAAAATTTTTCAAAGATCTTAATTGGTGAGTCCAGTTAGAGAAATAACTGCACCAACAACTATGATGATAATGGTAATGAGTGAGAGAAATAGAATGCCTATCTTAAATACAGGCAGGGGATGGAGGCGGAGAAAATGAGAGGCATTGATGGTGGGAAGGTTGTACTGGTGAAGGTAGGTATACTTTTTATAACTGAAAGCCAACTACAAACATGTTTGTAATCATGGTACTTAAGTAAATATATTAATAAGAAAAAGAAAAATCGGAATTATGAAATACACATATGATCTCGGCACTTCATATGAAAAACTTTGGTTTATTAAAGAATTTTGAACAACAGCTACCCTATCTTTCCATATTCCTTTCTGAGAGTTATAGTTGGTAAGCTGACTCATAGCTGCCAATTTTAAAATGTGAATAAGAGGGACTGGAGCATTGGCACAGGACTTAAGTCATCTGACTTGTGCGTGCTAGCCTAGGACTGACCACGGTTTGATCCCAGGGCATCCCATATGGTCCCCCAAGCTAGGGACAATTTCTGAGTGCATAGCCAGGAATAACCACTGAGCATTATCGGGTGTGCCCAAAAAAAAATGTGAATAAGATGAAGAATAAAAAGAAAATTCGTATGAAACTCCATATGAAAAACATTGGGTTTATTGAAGAATTTTGAATAACAGTTACCCAATCCTTCCATACTCTTATCATTCTAAGTTTTAGTTGTTAAGTTGACCCTACTGCCAATTTCAAAATATGAATAAGCTGAAGAATAAAAATAAAATTCAGTCATTTCTGCATCATAGCAAGAGACAGTGTGTTGGAATGTTCTGATGCAAGATTGTATAATGACTTATAATACTGATAATTTAATGCTTATTGCTTGGGTGTACACACTGCTTATAATTAATACTTGTTCACTTCCTAACACCTACAAGAATTAAATATTATTACCACTAATTTTCTGATGACACACATAGGTTTTGAGTGACCTTTTTAAGTTTAAATTAATGTTAGGATGTGTGAGCCTCAAGCTCCTTGTTAATTATTTTACAGTCATTTATTAGTTGTCCAGCTGTACCATATTGCAGCCTAAGAAGGATAGAGAAGAAAAGGTGAAAGGCAATTTGGAGATTGAACTCACTGGAAAAATCAGAGAGCTCTCAAAAATTTACACACTGGTTGCATGTTTCCAAATACATAAGGGAAGTAAGGTTGTTTGCAGGAATGAAGGTCAGGATGGTGTAGCTATGTATTCAGAATTAGGCCTGCCCACAAGGATAAATATTCTAGAACTAAGACTCCAAATAACATCAAGAACATGATTACTCCTAGGATGGAGACAGAGCTCATTATCCTGGCTGACCCTGCACATTTGAACAAACATTAGGACTAAAAAGCATCTAAGGGGCTTACCAAGCCATGGTTTAGCTATCAACCATGCAAGCCATACATCACTAAGGACAGCAAGACTAATATCTGTGCATGGTGGTCATGAAAGGAACAATAAGACTCAGAATACTAGTTATTAAGATGAGAACTCAGAATGACAATTTTAGAACATCTACACCAAGATGGGGCTTGTTACACCCAGAGTAATTACTTGGTTATCATAAATGGAGTTCTGTGTGGAAACCGGTGTTATCTTGAAGTCTAGGATTAAATGAGATTCAAAGCAGTAGCTGACCAACTTTGTAATCCTGCTCAAGACACAGTTTCTAAAACAGTACAGGATTTAAAAGTTCCCAGAACTCAAAGATGAGGCTTAGCTCATTAAATTCATTTGAGTTGGAGGGTGGGTGTTAAATGAAAGATCAAGCAATTCATAGATTAAATGAGCCAAGTTTGTACATGAGAAACTGAAGACAACTAATGAATCAAAGGAGAAAGTAGTGAATTTAGGTTTGAAAAGTTGTTTGGGAGTGGATGAACTGTGTGCTGAGGAAACACATTCATAAATCCACTAGGGGTAATGGTGGAAACAGCAAGAAATTCACAGCAGCCATCTTTGATCTATGAAGCTAGTCTTGGTTTGCAAGGGAAAGTTTTCATCCATGTCGTAAATGTCTGCCTATACCTGGCTAGAAAGAGAAAGGGAAAATTGTACAAAAGAATAACAGACCAAAAAATGAAGTAGAAACAAAGCACTATAGAAATATGTAAAGACATATGAATAGAGCATGAAGCTATACTGGAAATAGAGAGAACTCAGGATAAATAGAGGGAAAAGATAAATCAAGTAATGAATTTTGGAGTTCATGTAAAATTCACAACATTTAAAACAAAATTTAAAACATTGATTCAAATGTGGGAAATAAGGAGGTTTTTGTATTGGGGAAATATATTAAAACATTTACAAATGTCTCATAATTTTAATGTATATTGTTTTCAAAATATTCTAATTGCTTTTCCACAAAATCGATGTTTTTTCACAAAAGTTTTATTCTACTGATCTCTCTTCAAATGATTTCTATTATTTTGTATAAGAAGTAAAAATTGCATTTGGGATAACAAATTTCATAGTCACTAGTACAAGTGATAAAAGAAAGATTATGACTATCTCTGCTTTAATTACTGTTATAGCATTGATTTTCATCTTGTTAACTGTAGTTTATGTCCTCTACTTTATACTCTGCATGGTAATATGGATAATTATTCCATTGACTTGCCAATAGAAAGGCATTCTCTGATTCACCAAGTCATTGATGTTGGCTGGGTGAAGTATTGTGATTTTTCCCAACTGTCTCAAATGGAAAATACTTATTTGCAGAGTAGGGCATGATTTCTTTACTGATTGAGGTGGATCTGCCAAGATTCCACATCTCTATCTTCTCTGTCTCCTGGAGAGCCACTGTGTTTTCTGACTGAACAGCCCAAATCACATCAATTGTTTCCTCCAAAGCCTAAGACAGAGTTAGTGCTCTACACTACAGAACTTAACTGGCCCAACTTTGAGTAAGTATTGGTACTTCAGGGCATAGAGTGAATCAGTGTCCTTGGTTTAAGCATTTGCTGTTCAGAATCTAGAAGCAATAGAGATACCATACATTATCCACAGCTGCATAAATATAAATTGAAACTACATAGAATCCCCCTTCAGTTAAAAAATGTAACAGCTATTTAAATATTGCATAACATCTGGGGAATGTCCAGTCATAAAGCTACCACCACCCAATTTAGCAGCACCTACGATGACAGACACCAGTCACACCTAGTACCATATAGTCTCTAATATGTCTACAACTGAAATGACAATAATTTCTGGGCTACTAACAATAACTGTGCCAATTGAGCCTAAAAGTAGCAATATGTTAAGAGTGACCTGTGCTCAACTATTGCTGATTACTTTATTGGTTCTGAATATTGAAGTGGAAGCTGAACAACAGAAAAAAATCAATTTAAACTTCTTCAATATCCAAATCTTTAAAGAATGTTCAGTTTAATTATTTTAAATAATGTTGATATTTCTTCTTCAAGTATTTTGGGAGACAGGCACTTACTAAATGAGAGAGTAGTAAATAATTCTTCCAGCAACTGTGGTGCTAAACAAAAGAAAATTTTTCTGAAGAAAAATTATGAAAAACAACCTATTTTGCATAATAGGAGAGCAAACAAATCATTATTCTTAAGAATTATTTCATGTGAGATGGAACTAGAAAATATCATGCTGAGTGAAGGACTATATAGTAAGGGATCGATATAGAATAACTTGTCTAATATGTGAGAACTTAAAGATACACAGCAAGGGCTATAAGTAACACAATGGAAGAACAGATCTACCCAACTAAGGTTTTATTAAGGAAGAGTTACTATAAGGGTATTGGGGTCCTTGGAGAAGGGAGGTGAGTACATTGGTGAGTGAGTGGTATTGTAATTATGTGAACAATAAATCCTCATGAACAGCATCATAAATCACAGATATCAAAGAAAAAGTATATTAGCATATTAAAAAATCATTCCTTGTGAGTTTATTTAACATACCCATATATTGATTCAATACACAAAGAATTGGTATACTGACGACAAAATGTTCTGAATAGTAAACAAGTGACTGAATTCCAACAGATGGACCCCTAATTTTATAAACAGAAGAATAGTTGAGAATGAATACCAACAAATATTATTAAATATTTCCCTGTGAGACATCATCAAATTGCTTGGCGAGCAGTCCTAGATTTGGATTGTTTCCTCAGGAAAACTGTCAGACTCTTAAAAAAGAGTATATAAGTTCTAATAAAATGGAGATCTAATTGACTTAAAAGACAAAAAAGAAAAGGTTAATTGGCTAGCACAGCACTGTAGCACATTGGTAATAGTTATTTTTGGAGTAATTTCAGTGTTACTGCTATGGATACCAATAAAATATTTCCACTGATTTCACTTAAAACAATCACCTGTGATGATAGCTTTAGATTCAAAATCAGGGTATTAGTGACTGTGACCATAGTTAAATATAACAAAATTAAGGTGTCAATTAAATATTTTGTGATTTTAAAAGAGAGCCTTATGTTGTATAGATTTACTCAAGTATGGTATAGTATTTGTGCTAGTTTTAAGTTCAATTTCTGGTGCAAGTATCTGGTGCAAATTGTAAATTCTTTTTGAAATAGTGGTAGCTGTAAAGTAAGAGGATCTTCTACAATGGTAAATGTAGTTTAAGTTGGCTTGATAAAATGGAAGATTCATTAGATAATTACTTTACATTTTTAGCTTAAGTAATAGTAAGTAGAAGGTACACTTGACATGCCTGAAATATAAGTGGTAGAGAATTGAACTGAAATGGTGGTGATGGAGAAGTTGCATTGCATTGAAACTAGTTGAGACATTATTGAGGTTCAGGACTAGCTGAACTGATGTTTCCTGTTGTAGCAATAAACTTCTTTTAAATGGAGTTATATGTAGTAGTAATAGGTGTTTGAAGAGAGCGGTCATTGGTTATTGGTTTCAGCTAAATAGTAAGTAATGAGAGTTATTCTACTAGTCATTCAACTGAGATGGTGATGCATGATAAAAAATATTGTGGGATCGCTTCTTGGCATTTTGGCTAAGATCAAGTGTAGTATCTGTTCTTATCAGTTTAATATCAGATACATCGTTTGTCCGACAACAATATATTAAATGGATTTTTGGTGCTAGGAACTGGAATAGGAGCTTGCTCCGTCCATTCTATGCATCGACCTGGTATTACAGTATCTCCAGGAATGGTGCACCAAAAAAAAATATTGTGGTTATTACTATTGTTTCTGATATTACAGTCCAATGTTCAATAGATATTAAGATCATTTTAATTTAGATGAATTCATGTTAAATAAGATTTAGCTGAAAAAGTTTTCCTGAGTTCTACTGTTCATTCATTTAGTAAAACATAATTTAATTAAAACATAATAGTAAATCATTCATTTAGTAAAACATCTGTTGGCTTCAATGATAGATCCTATATTTAATTACATTTTAATGAATATTATAGTTCTGAATCTAGCAAAAATTTTAGCGTTTATAATTTCAGACAAACTATGCTGGTTATAATTTAGTTAATCTGTCGATTATAGTTGTGGAAGTAAATTCTTGAGTAGATAAAGTAATAGTAGCTATTGAGAAAACACATTTATGCTAATTCCTATGGTACCTGTAGATTTAGTTGTTAGTGTTGTGTATGTCAACATTTTAATGGGATTATTATGTTACTAACCCTACCCTGATCAGTGATTGTGCCCTACCCTAGGGTGTGACCTAGCTTTCTGCTCCCACCCTAGGGTGGTACCTGATTCTGCTCCCACCATTGGGTGGTACCTGATTCTGGGGCATAAAAGCAAGGGTCTGTGGAAAGCGAGGGTCTTTTTCCTGAGGGCTATTCTTAGGCCTTTTGGCTTTGGCCTCTTCCCGGAATAAAGAGCTGTTTTCTTCGGAAGCTTGACTGCCTGTTGGCTTTCTTCCCGCCAAATTCATCTCAGAACCGCCGGCTGAACAGGGTAACAGATGCGTGATCCTAGTTGGAGGAGAAAGGCCTCATCCTCCATCCCTCCATCAGTCAACCTCATCAGGGGCTGAATTGCAACAGTTAGTAGTGGTTTCATGTGAAAGTGGTGGTTCTCGGTTATCTGTGGTCCTAACTGAAACAGTAATTGTTCAAAACAAAAGACTTCTGTTAACACATTGCTACTTTTAGACTCAATAGCCCAGTTATTGATAGTAGCACAGAAATTATTGTTGTAATTTCAGTTGTAGAGGTAATAGATACTAAAATGGGGATGGTGGTAGTTTTATGATTGAACATTCCCAGATATTTTGTTAGTTAAACAATATCTAAATAGCTGTTATAGTTTTACTAAATGGAAACTCTGTAGATTCAGTTTATATTTATGTGTCAATTAACAGGGCAGAGATTAATATTGACAGAATAGTGGTAGTAAGATTAAGGCCTTTGTTGCTTGAGATAAAGGAGAAGGTAGTTGATTCTGCTGGTGGTACAAAATTAAATTGTAATGGAAATAGATATAAGTTCAATTATTATATTATTGTGTTTATTAGTTTAACCATAGTAAAAGAAGAAGTAGTCATTATTACTGTAGGCTCAGTAGAAATTGAGAAGCCTTATGGTGAAGATATAGAGATGTTAGTTAATAGAGATTACAATTAAAGTTACTGTTCTTTATTCAACTGGTGGTTTTAATGTGGTTGACTTCACTGGAGGAATAAACTTTGTGATCACTGTTGGTGCCCTTGTTGTAGTAAATTTGGTTGTAGTAGTGGCCAGTCCATGTTCAGAAGTAGACAGTCGAGATCTCCCATCATCGGAATCTATGTTAATAATAACTTGACCAGGGGTATTTCCCTCTTTATACACCAGGCACACTATAAGAACTCCAATTACTACAGTAATCACACAGGCTAAAAGGCAAGTCAAGAATACTTTCCAATGAAAGCAGACACTTGAGAAATGCTGTTTCACCTGTCAGGGAAGTAAATAAATATATCAGGATGAGAAAAAATATTTCAAGATCATTAATTATTTCATTGAAAGTATACTTTATATTAAAATATATAATTATCAATATGATTTACTGTTCTAATGATAATTATTGGTTTGATATTATGCTGTGCTAATAAAGAAATGTCTGCCAACTTTTATAAACTTTTATGGTTGTGACCTTAAAATTAAAACTTTTATAGTTGCGACCTTAAAATTAAAAACTTTTGAAGATTTGATAGAAACTTGACAAAATTCCCATCTATGGTGAAAATATAGCAAATATAGTGTGTGTTACCTATATTTGAGGAATGCTAAAATTTCATCCTTTCTCTTCCTAATGAAATGTATCTTCCCGGGGCTGGAGAGATAGTGTGGAGGTAAGGCATTTGCCTTGCATGCAGAAGGTCAGTGGTTCGAATCCCGGCATCCCATATGGTCCCCCGAGCCTGCCAGGAGCAATTTCTGAGCATAGAGCCAGGAGTAACCCCTGAGCACTGCCGAGTGTGACCCAAAAACCAAAAAAAAAAAAAATTAACTTTCCATTAATAGGCTGTTCAAGTGATGTCCATTTTAAAAGAGTTCATTATTGATAATTACATGTTCTCTGGCTGATAGTTCAACTTAAATTACTACTTGGCAGCATCAAATTTGAACTGAAACTGTATTTGTTTATGCCCAGATTCTAGTAGTTATTTTCACCTGAAAAATTGCTTATCCTGTCTACTTTTGTGAAATAAATAGGTGATCAAGATTTCTCACTTAGAGAACTAAAATAAAGATTCATGCGCATAACATATCTTTATAATTAATGAAATCCTATGCAATTTGAAGCGAGTATCAGTTGTATGTGAGCTTGGGCAATTTAAATAATGTGAGTCCTAAATTCTGTGAGTCCTCATTCATATAGTGATTGGAGAACTATTGTAAAGGTGTTTTTGTTTGGGGGGTTTTTAAATGAGGCTTAAATGAGAAAAAAAGTACAAAGCAATTAACAGACAGCTGCTGTACAATAAATAGCTGCAGTGGTGATGATAGTTAGTCAAATATTGCTTATTAATGATGTTGGACAGGCAGCAAGAACAGGATGCAGGTATTGGAGCCAAATTTTATTCTAAATTGCAGGTTTCTGAAATCTACCATTGAGTCTTGAGTATTTACTTCCCCCACTCCAGTGTTGAATATTTCTTGCAGTAGTTTTTAGGGAAGGAAATTAAGAGTCCACTTTTTGCATTATTTTCCCTTTAGCAAAAGTGTACTACGGCAGTTAAGAATAATTAGCAAAATTATTCTTTATAAAATTGCAAAATTATCTGTGGTTACATGCAGGTTAGCAGTTTGCAATCTCTTTAATATTCTATGATTCTATTTCCTCATAAGAAAAATATATCGTGCTGGAGATATTGCATTTGCCTTGCATGTGACTGGCTCAGATTTAATCCTCGCTACATCTGGTCCCCAACCCTTGCCATGAGTGAGTGATCCCTAAGCATAGAGCCAGAAGTTAAACCCGATACAGTCCTTTAGCCTCGGCTAAAGAAATCTTGAAGTAAAAATACAATGAAAGTGTGGGCTCCCCCATAGCCCAGAATATGTATTATGTTCACTTAAGGATGAATCAATACCAGGATGATCTGCAAGCAGATTGGAACCTCGCGACAGAAATGAGCACTTGGGCTGTGTCCACCACTAACTCAGCCATATAAGCTCTTTACAAAAAGATGTGGCCCTCCCAGAAATATATTTTGACCATCTGTCAAATAATGTGTTAATACCAGATGGTAAATAAAATCTCCTTCTGTTCAATGCTAGATACGTTTTCAAGCAAGAAACGTCATTTTTTTTTCAACCTGCCATCTCCAGTTTTGTTTTTTATTTTGCTTTATATCTGAAAACAAAAGTTTGGTATTGTATTTTTATTATTGTTCTATGTCAAAAATAAATCTCAGACTCTCCTTATTGAATATTTAAGAAGAAATGGGAATATGGGATGGGGCAAATATTGGAGTCTAGAACATCCAACTAGACAGTCAAGTACAATCAATCATCAGATTTTCTGGGATTGCAGACTCAGAGACACCGACACAAAGATAGGCAAAGGTTCAGCGGGAAGCAAGACAAAAGGTTCTGAAAAAGGATGGTCACCTGTAGGCAGAGTGGAAAACAAATTAAATTAACAACCATGAATCCTGGGACAGAGAATGCATAATCTGGTCTTCCATCTGAAAGCAGCACTTCATAATCATTTGCAAGGCAGGCCTTTCACTAACAAAGTATTTGTGTTCTTATCTCCTACTTTATCTCACTTCAAACAACACGGTCAGATTTGGCTTTAATCTCTGGCTGTTACAATATTAGCTAACAGAATATAACTTTGGTTTAAAGAACATTGGTTCCTTAAAAGCAAGCCCTAACAAATTTACTGTGCTTTTTTATCCTGTTCTGTACACTCTGCTGATAGTGATTTATCAATTGTTTTGTTCAGAAATGTTGGCTATGTGTGGTTCAAACTTTACTGGTCCAGGGGTCAGAGAGATTGTACAGTGGTAGGATGCTTGTTATGCATGTTACCAACCTGGGTTTAATTTCTGGCATCCCATAGGGTCCCTTGAGCGCTGTAATTCCTTAGTGCAGTAAGTGCCATGAGTAACCAAGTGTGACCCAAAAACAAAAACAAATTTTACCTGTCCATAACAGACATCTTTCCGTGTACATGGTGAGCATCCAAGAGTACCAGGGCTGGTACAGGCACAAACATTTACACTAGTATCACCAATGACATTGGTTGATGCTGGAAACTGACAGGCTGAACAGAGAACTTCCTTATCCGCTGAGCATGGTAATGGCTACAGGGAGAAAACATTTGGAAATGTATATCTATTGAGTTGAACTCCCCAAGTGAAATTATTTTAACAAATATAATCTGTATTGGGCTATGCTAAATTTTCTCTATTGACACAAATTCATAGGGGGACTTATCCTAATTCAATATTATAAAATAACAGATCATTGTGATTTTATTTGGGGATGTCTCTCTCCAGCAGTGCTCAGAGATCACCTTGGTGACACCAAGGATCAAACATAGGCCCTTGGGCATGCATGTACTCCAACCCTTTAAAAAGCCACAGCATATATATACATATACATATACATATATATATATGTATATATATGTATGTATCTACATGTCATCAGTAAAAATAAAAATATTATTATAAGCATAGACACTACTGAGTTAAATTTTTTGACTTTTATTCCATTCTAAATTCTTGCAATGGAATAAGCAATCTTTGAACAAAATTCTGTCACTGAGAGCCATTGAGGAAATTTGAATTTCTCTCTATAAATAACTGTGCCTTTTTTTTCCCCAAATACGTTGATATCATCATCTAATCTTCACTCATTACTCAATTTACCTGAGACTGATGAACTGGAACACTTAACATACTATAATCAAATCAAAACTTACTTATCATGTTAGCTTTCTGAATCTGATTCTCCTATTTAGAAAAGCTACTCCTTCGAAGAAGAAATTAGATTGATAGTGTCTGTATTAGTGGTGAAAAAAAATCCTTGGCCGGACTATAGTAACTGTTTTGTGTTTCAAATACTATCATATACGAGATAATTGTTGAAATGCTGGATCTGTCCTGACTCTACATTTTAAAATATAAATAGATAAAGAGCTGAAAAAAACTGTTCAGCCACTAATAAGTTAACAGTGTGATTCGCTACAACTGAAATGAACCTGGCATAACATATTCATTGAAAATTTGAGTTTTATAATGTAAAATGTAACAGTTACCAAAAAAAGGATTACCTGATTTATTTTTAGTTGCAAATTTCAAGTGACATTTTATTTCAGTGGTGGAAATTGGACTTGTTTAGAAATGATTTCCCTATCACTTGGCTGAAATAGTCGATGCAAATAAAGTTAGAAGTGTTTCAATTCCCAATTTTTAAAAACTAAAATATTGAATACATCCTATGAATATCATTTAAATTTCTAAATATAATTTATAGGATTTAACTCATTTATAATTTTGTAAATTTTAATTTAAGAAAACTAGCAGTTGTGTGTAAGGCAAACACCCTACCACTGTGCTATCACTCCAGCCCCTAAATATATTTTTATCATGTAGCTTATACCATTTTTTGATTTACTGTTTTCCTTCACCTTCCTATCTGATACTACTATTAAGACACAAGTACCTTTTATGGCATTCAGTCATTCAACAGATATATTTTTAAATAATATGGCTTTCCTCAGTCTCAGATGGAGAAACATATTTATATATATATTTATATATATACATATATATGTATACATATACATATGTATGTATATATATAAATATATATATAAATATGTATATATGTATACATATATACAAATATTTATATATACATTTATGATTATTTAGACTATACACTTCAAACTAATTTTTTTGTTTATTGTTTTGAGTGATGCTATGACTTGGGAAACCACATGGGTGCTGTGATTGAACCCAATTGGCAGCATGCAATTCAGGTGCCCTATGCATTGTACTATATCTCTCTAGCCATAATTTTTTATTTCTTTTCTACTTTCAAAGCAAATAAATGTGAGGTTGAATCTTGAGTATAAAAATCATATTTGTGACAGTGATGTAATGAACCAAAAACTATTCATTTTTTAGAGTTTAAATTATATTTAAGATTGTTCTGCGATGCTCATAGATATTAGAATAACCTGCAGTATGAAAAGACCTCAAAATCAATATTATATACTCAAATGTCAAAGAAAATTGTAAATAACTAAAACCACTTTGAGCACTATTATCACTTAATATTATTATCATAGCTTTATTTCCAAAAGTATTAATGTTTCAGATAAGTGAAAAGATAAAAAGTTTAATCTCTGCTCACAGGCAACCAAAAATACAAAACTCTGATTTTCAAGCATTAGTTAAAAATTAATAAATTGTCTTTAAATAACTATATTTGTTTTTGAACTGAAAACAAAAGTTTTGCTTCGATAGTATATCTATATTATGATATATGATTCTATAGGAAACATGTTAAGAGCTTCTATTAAGACAAGAAATAAAATTCACAAGCAGACAAAATATCAAAATGCAAGGACAGGTACTCACAAGTGGGTTTCTAGGACTTTCCACATTTACTACATATTTCCCACATTTCTTCTCCATCTTGAGCTTCAGGAAAGCACAAGTTTTATCTCAGAACAATTTTCTGTTGATCATTGCCACTTATATCGCAAATGTTGAGTAATATTTTAGTTGAGTGATGGAAACGGACAGTGATTCATCAGATGTTGATTAAGCTAGATATTAAATATTATTGTTAATGGAGACACCACCTTAGTGTCAAAAGTATTAATTAATAACAATGAGAGTTTGCCCATCTCTAAAAGGTACCCTTGCATCTCATCCAGTAGTCTTCATAGTGCAAGCAAATTATAACAACTTTTGCAATATCCTTCCCTCTCATTTTTTATACAGACACCATTCCTTTGGAGTTCAAAGCCAATCTATCTTTTAAAGTGAATGAAGTAAAAATTAAATAATAGATAAATAAATAAACAAATGAACAAACATATAAAGTGAGCAGAGTTTCCAGTTGCTTCCTGTCACTTAGAAGAAAGTCTTCACCCTGTGTTGGTACCACATTTTCAGGCCTCCATAATTCCAGAGCATATTCTTAAATCTCTATCTATGTCCTAAATTCTCTGGCACTGAAGCCCCAGATTTTACTAAAGAAAATTCTTTGATTAACATAGTCTTAAGCTCTAACTCCCTATTTTCTAAAGTGAAAGAAACATGGCCTGCCATTTCTAGGCTTGTTTTCTCTTGCACAAAAATTTTGAAAATGTATTTTTAAGGATTTGGAACCTTGTAATTATAGTTAGGAATGTTTCATCAAAGATTCTATTCAAGTCTTCCTTCTTACCTCAGATGACACATTTTTTTCCTCTTTGTAGAAATATCTTGTTCTCAAAACACATACATGAATTAAGAAATAAGAAATATCGACTGAACTGAAAAGCTACCCAACAACATAAATTCCTCTGTCCAAAAATTCCTTACATTTGACCAACATAATAGTATCAAGAATAATATAATTTTTCTTAAAATGTATCTAGTAACTAAAGTATTTTTTTAATCCTTGCAGATGAAACAATTGAAATAAAACTGTATTTTGCTCTTTTACTAAAATTTGCCATTGACTCCCATTCTAGACATTCATCAAGTTAGCCACTGGCAGGCTAAAATTAAGGTTGTTATTACAAAGTGTTGATGTGACGTATACCAACTGGAACTCAACAAATTATTGGTGGGAGTGCTAAATGATACCACTTAATAAAGCTGTTTATCTATTTGACAGTTTCTGTTTAAGCAATATATATTCTACTCATAGATACACCACAGACTGACTACATATATCTAAATTAAAGAAATTTAGAAGAATATTAATACATCATTTACCAAACAGAATATTATTCAACTGCTCAAAAGAACTATATTATGTCGTATTCACAATTGAAGATTAATTGCATTAAATAAAACAATATACATTATTTTTGAAATTATTACAGGCACAACATACATTATTTTTGAAATTATTACAGGCAACAAACATTGCATGTTCACTTATTCTCTAGTACAATAAACTAGACACTTGCTATTATATCATAACAAGTTCAAGAATGAACAAAAGTAATCAGATACTAGAGGTCAGTTTAGTTGTTTATCCTAGAATGTTATTATCCTAGTGTGGCACTCATTCTTGGAGATGACAAGAAAAGGGACAAAGATAATCTTAGTAATTACTGGGAATATTGTTTATTTCCCCTATTTTTCAGTACTTATTAATTACTCCTAATTCTTTTTTATTAATTACTTATTTACTACTTTATTGCTTATTAATTACTCCTAATTTTTTGTTTTTATTTTGTTTTGTTTTGTTGTTTCTGGGACACACCCAGTGATGCTCGGGTGTTACTCCTGGCTATGCACTCAGAAATCGCTCCTGGCTTGGGGGATCATATTGGATGCCGGGGATCAAACCGCGGTCCATCCTAGGTCAGCTGCTTGCAAGGCAAACACCCTACTGCTGCGCCACCACTCTGGCCTCTCCTAACTCTGTTTTGAGATCCTGTCCTGGCAATGCTTGGAAACCATATGCAGTGCCAGTGATTGAAACAGGGTCAGCTGCATGCAAAGCAAGACATTACCCTCTGTGCTATCTTTCTGACCCGGTATTGTTTCTTTATCTGAGAGGTTATTACCCGTGTGTAAAGATTATTTAAAAACATTTCAGTTGTATGTTACAGATTAATACAGTTATGTATGCTATTCCTTAAATAAAGATATTGTTTTTAAAAAAAAAGAAAATTAGCCATTAAGAGTTGAGAATGGATTCAAGATGCAAAATCTTCAGTCTTCCCATGCTCTTCCCATATTGCCTCTCTCATAAGAGTTTGTTTATGATGGTAGATATTCCATTAATATAATAAAATAAGGTTCAATAAAAAATAAGAATTAAAGTTTCAGAATTGGAAAAGATTTTAGGTATTAATACCCTTATTTTAAACTTTCTGTTTCTCATACCATGGCTCTATCAGAAACTTAGTGTCAAGTAAAGATATTTGAGCTAAAGAGACAGTACAGTGAGGTGCATGTAATTAGTCAAGCTTACATCTCCAACACCTAAGATAGTTCTCTGGGCCTAAACAAGCATAATCACTTTCTGGCAGACAGAGGCAAGAGTTAGCCCTGATCACAGTGAGTATAACCCAAACACCTTCCCCACTCCCAAAAGTAAAGATGTTTGTAATAAATAAGCTGTACTACTTAAAATTCTTTTGACATAAATGATTTAATGAGTCTAACTCTTTTAAGTTTGACATCTTTAAATTTTAAATAATAATTTTTAATTTTTATATTATTTAGAATGCACATTATGATGATTACTGAGTTAGAGAGTAAATAAATAGACAATATTTCTGATCTGCTGAAACATTCTTTTGTAAGTTACTTACAGAATTTTTAAAAATTAGGTGCTTTTTGAACAAAATAATAAATCGTATGTTTATTCACTGTCATTAGCATATGGGATTTTACTAGAATAGAGCTGCCCAAACTTAGTTGTTCTAATGTCCTCTTTTCAGAAAAAAAATTACCAGCTTCCCCCACCCCAGGTTACCTTCTTTAAACTAACAAACATAGAGTGATCCTTAATTGTGACAAAGGCTACTCTCACCTTCCTGGATTGGTCCAGCTTTCTGGGTTAGAATGACCCGGAAGAGATCAAACTAAGGCAAACAAGAACAAAGGAGCACAGGTTGAAGCCTAGCTTTAAAAAAAAATGAACGGTTTCTAAAGGAGAGAGGATCCACTTCCTTTAGAAGGCTTTTGGCAAAGCCTGGACACATTGTTTTATTGTCACCACCGTGAGGAGAGAATATGCTACTAGCATCTAGTGGGTCCAGGCCAGGAATGCTGCTAAGCATCCTTAATAACAAAAAAATCATCTAAGTTGATTACTAATAGCATCGCTGCTTGGGACAGTGTTTCCCAATGTTTTTCTAACTATGGCCCCCCTCTCTTTTTTTTCTGTGATCACCCTGTTCTATGGGTTGTCCCTAAATCTCATACCATATCCCCCATGTAAGTGATTTTTACTTGTGGCTGGCAATATAAAATATCCTAAGGATCCACAGTGAGGCCATATAGCCCCTGTAGACAAACACTACTGAAGCACATAATGATCAGGAAAGAAAAAACTGGAAAAAATGTGGCAGAGAAATGACTTGTCCCAAGAAGCTAGTAAAACAGAATGCCTGAGCAAAAACAAATTAGTAAATAAAAACACAGGTGACCTCTGAGCAGAGGAATTATTTAGAACTCCAGTGACACAGCAATTTGGATTGTAATGAATATGCACAATGATTTTAGCTGATTCAGCTGAAAGCAAATGTGTCATCATGAATCAACAAAATTTATGGGTTGGAAATAAAATAGAAATTAAACTGGATTTTCTTTCTAGTCTGACCACATATTTAAAAAAAAATACAAACCTCATTATATAACTATCCTCTTCATTCTCTTCATAAACGAACTCCATATTTTTAGCTGGGTAATGGGTGGCTAGAATAAAGACTACATTATATGGCCCCTATTGATGTTAGGTGCAACCCTATGACTAAGTTATATGAGATGAAATATAAGCCCAAGTTATGTCAGCAATGTTCAAGTTTATCATTTATGGGAGGGGCACACACACCCTTTTTATTTTCCAGATCTTTACAGTTGGAATGCAGATGAGGAGGGACACAGCGTCAGACCATATGTTTAAGGAAAATACCATATGGGGAGTAAAGCAATAAGGGTGAGAAGAGAGGATCCTGAACTAATTTGATGTAGCAAAATTCAAGAGCAGACTAAAATATGGCCTTACTTAGTTCACATCTTTACTTAATACCGAGACAGCATAACCATTGAGAAAACACGATTCCATAAGTGTTGGGTTATGCCTTTGTTATCTAATAGTCCAGAGAGTGCTGTATCATCCTTATCACTTTCAGGACATTTTTAATTTTCATTCTCAAAAGTCCTGATGTAATTGAAAGTACCCAAAAATATAGAACTAAACTTTTAAGAAGTCATTTTATTACAATGAATTCATGTATTGTGACATGTACATGGTTTTTAAATCAAATACTTTGGCTCTGGAAATCAAATTCCTTGAATTTGAATATGTACAAAATACATAGGTATTTCTCACTATGTAACACTCTATAAATTAAACATTTTATCAAAAATATTAGATGATTTTTGAATAAAAAGATAATTGAAAAAAATAATTGCGAACTTTGATTTTGAGTAGGCAAGGAGGGAATGGGGGTGGCATTTCCAAGCTGGGCTCAGAGGTTCGAGAACCAATCACAGGGGGGCCGGAGAGATAGCATGGAGGTAAGGCATTTGCCTTGCATGCAGAAGGACAGTGGTTCAAATTCTGGCATCTCATATGGTCCCCCCTGAGCCTGCCAGGAGCGATTTCTGAGCATAGAGCCAGGAGGAACCTCTGAGTGCTACCAGGTCTGACCCAAAAACCAAAAAAAAGAAAAAAAAATCACAAAAGTTTTGGGTCAATGCAGGTGGACTATACTATTCAGTACAAATTCAGATATTGTTCCAAGTTTCAAGTTCTTCAAGAGTCCTAATCCATGTTTATTTAAAATATTATAGTATGGGATTAGTATTTAGTAAGGGGTCATTGTCTTTCATTTATACAACATTTATTCCATTGACAAATATTGATTGAATAGCAATCTATGCATGTTATTCTGAGGACAGTGAATAACATTGACTAGACCCCAGCTATCACATATTTTGCATTATAGTCTTTAATAATTAAATGGCCACATATTTTTCCAACTAAACCAAAACACTTTTGTTTTATAGTGGCCACCAGTGCCCAGGTAGTACCTGGGCCGGTTTATACCATGCTTGGTAGTATAAGTCCGATGGTTTGTTGTTATCCCAGTGCTGTAGTCTTGGGCTAAGAGGTACTCAAAGGACCACTAAAGCCATACCTAACAGTGCTTGGGCCTTAGACATGGTAAGTATGTACTCTACTATTAATTGTTTAATGAAAAGTAGGAAAAATAAAAACAAAAATATTACACTTGGATTTTATTTTTTCTTTGTCATTTAAAATATATATTCCAAGTTATATGGAACACTTGGAAATATAAGACCAAATAAACAAAAAAGAATAACAAATGCAACTAATGTTGACATGGATGTGGGAAGTAAGGAATCTGCATTCAATGCTAGTGGGACCACTGACTGAAAGTTTTTAGAAAACAATACTGACACTTATTTGAAAAATTAATGCTTGAACTACCATACAACCCTGCAATTCTACTTCTCAGTTATTGGTGTCTATCCCAAAGATTTTTAACAAACTATTTCAAAAAAATTAGCACTACTACACCTTAGTGTCCAAGAACAGATGAGTAGATAAAATTTGTGTTTTATATATCTACAGTGGAAAACAATAAAACTATTCAGCTATACAGAAATAAAATATGTAGTATGCTACTATGTAGATGAACCTGAAAGATATCATTATGACTGAAATCAGTTAGAAGGAAAGAGACAGATACAGAATGATCTTCCTCATATGTGTAATAGTGACACAATATGGGAATAACAAATTGTCACAGACAATAGAATCTGAAAATGGTTTATAGAGATGGGCTTCTACAACTGGTAAGAGAGGGAAGACTGATAGGGGACCCTGAGAGAGTAGTGGGAAGAGGGGGTACTCTAGCAGAGGGTATAGTATTAAAATGTTGAATACATAAAACCTTTGATTCGTAGTATTGCAAATCACATTGCTTTATTTAGAAATTGTAATTTAAAAAGTAAAATAGGGGCCAGAGCAGTGGTGCAAGTGGTAGGGCATCTGCCTTGCACATGTCTGACCAAAGACAGACAGCGGTTCAACCCCCTGGCATCCCATATGGTCCCCCAAGCAAGAGCAATTTCTAAGTGCATAGCTAGAAGTAACCTTGAGCATCACAGGGTGTGGTCTCCCACCAAAATAAAATAAAAAGTAAACTAAAAAAAGATCAGCAATAAGAAAACTACCAAATAAATAAAAGTATTACCACAATACACTATTATTATTATGATTATTAAATTCTTAAACTTCTCTAATTTTTTCAGTTTTATTTGACTTAAAAATAATTTCTTTAAAGGGCAGAGAAGAGGACTGAGGAGGGAAGTAAGAAACAAAGGAGGCAAGAAAGCAACAAAGACAAGAATCTTGGACACATTGGTGGGCTAGAGGCATGTTATGTGTCAAAACCATAGAGCCATCAAACACTGTAAGCATGGAATCCAAATTACAACTACAATAATCAGACATAAAATTGTGTTTGGATCCAGAGTGGATAAGGTGGTTAGCTGATCTGGTTTTCATTTCTAGCAACCCTTTTGGTTCCTGGAGGCCATAAAAAGTGATATCTGAGCATAGAACCAAATGTGAGTCCTGAGTACTGCTGAATATGGCCACTACATTCAATTAGTAAATAAATAAATAAATTTAATGTAATAATTTTAACTTGAGCTGATGCTGTAGTAGATAGAGATTTATAGGAAGATTGGGTTGGAGCTAGTATGCAAGTTAGATGACTCTTTAGGGACTAGTGGATGGACAGTGTTCCTAAGTAGTGCCCCTCATAAATGTTCACACCCTAATCCTCATGATACCTAAATGGAAAAAGATGAATTGCAGATGTATTCAAATATATGGACATAAGAAATGTTTTCTGAACTGTCAAGATAAAACAAAACTCAAAGGTTCTCATTTATTTTATTTTGAGTTTTATTTATCCCAATTTTTTTTTTGAGAAATCCTGACTTACAAAACTGTTAATGATAGTTCCATTCATACAATGCTTCAGTGTACTTATAGGAACAGAAAGGCAAGAGCCAGAATGAAATAAAAAAGAAATGAGATAATAAAAGGGGTACAGGGTTTGAGGTCATAAGTCAAGGAATATGATGAAAATTAAATGAGACAAAGAAATAGACTTTCTCCAGATAAACAATTTTATTATTTATAATTTACACAAAAGATAGTTTTATTCTTTTAAATCCTTAAATTGTTGGCAACTTGTTACAAAAGCAAGTGGAAGAAAATAATAAAATTAATCTGCATTCTTTTATTTACAACATTCTTATAGGTAAGTACACATACAACGATATTATTATACATCTAGTATATCTCAAACTGGAAAAATCTGCATCATTTCTTTTGGTTTTATTTGGGGGGTATACCTGGTGATGCTCAGGATTTACTTCTGGTTCTCTTTGCTGTGTTCTTTGTTTGGAGAAGTATATGGGTTGCTGGAGATTCAACCCAGATCAGCCAAGTGCAAGGCATACCTTACCTGCTGTACTTTCAGTCCAGCCCTGTGCTATACGTTTTAAGTATGTGTGATTAATTGAAATAAATAGAAGATAAGTGAAATTTGTATTAGTGCAATCCAAATTAAGACATTCAATTGCACTGGATCATTTGTAAGCATTTTTGTTTGTTTTTGGTTTTTTAATATCTTTATTTAAGCACCTTTATTAGAGACATGATTATAATTGGGTTTCAGTCATATAAAGAACACCCCCCTTCACCAGTGCAACATTCCCACCACCACTGCCTAGTACCTCCTCCCCCACATTTACCTGTATTCGAGACAGGCATTCTACTTCTCTCACTTATTAACATTGTCATGCTAATTGTTAGTGTAATTTCCCTAACTGCACTGACCACTCTTTGTGGTGAGCTTCATATTGTGAGTCAGTCCTTCCAGCCCCTTATTTCTATTGTCTCTGGGCACTATTACAATAATGTTTTTTAATTTTCTTAAAATCCATAGATGAGTGTAACTATTCTGTGTCTATCGCTCTCCCTCTGACTTATTTCACTCAGTATAACAGATTCCATGTACATCCACATATAGAAAAATTTCATGACTTCATCTCTCCTGAGGGCTGCATAATTGTGTATATGTACCAGTTTCTTTAGCCATTCATCTGTTGAAGGGCATATTGGTTGTTTCCAGAGTCTGTCTATTGTAAATAGCACTGCAATGAATATAGGTGCGAGGAAGGGATTTTTGAATTATAATTTTGTGTTCCTAGGATATTTCCCTAGGAGTGGTATAGCTGGATCATATGGGAGCTCAATTTCCAGTTTTTTGACCATATAATATACAAAAAATACTTTTCTTACTTAGGTTTGAAGAATTTTAAAATAATCTGTAATTACATGGAAATTACTAAACCATTTATTTGTCTCGAAATTTTTGCTTTAACTCAGATCTCATTTTCCTATTTGTTAAAAAAAAATCTTTTCTCCACCCTTTCCTAGAATTTAATCATTTAACAGACAATTCTCAAGAGATCTCAATAAGAATAACATTTCTTATAGTATGTTTATACTAAGTGCTGAGTATTTGTGTAACTCAAAATTCATGTGTAATATCCTGATCTCTAATATATCTGGAAGTAGATCTTTGCAAAGGGATGAGATTACTCATGTAGTCCTCATGAATAACAATAATGCTTATATAAGTGAGATATATAAGAGTTATCATCCCCTTCTTGTAAAGACAACAAAAGTATAATTATTTATAAACCAGAAAAACATGAGGAAATGACTTTGGTAATTTAACCGTAAACCTTCCAGTCTGCACAACTACATTGAATCAACTTCTGTTTTTATAAGCCTTCCAATCTGTTGTATCTTGCTATAGCATCTAAAACAGACAGAAATTGTTTTAAATAACTTACTTTTCAATGTCCAATTTTTTATAAGATGGATATTCACAGATTGAGTTAGTATTTTTCAAGGACCCTTATTATTGTAAACATAAATTTAAACTTTATCAATTAGAACATTTTCTACAGAATGTCCAAATTAACAATTTATCAATTATTTTACACAATTATTTTCTTTAAGAATTCAAAAAAAAAAGAATTCACACTTATTTTGACATAGCATAAAATAATAAATTATGTTAAATAGGCAACATGATTGTATCAGAACTATCTGAGAAATAAGTATATTTTTGTAGTTCATAGGAAACAAACCAGTTAAAATTATTCTATACATTTATTTAATTTGTTCCACATGCTTAATGTCCAACTTTTACATATTTTTCCCAACAGATATTAATAGTTGTTTTACTATGATATCTTATCATACTTTTCATAGAGAAAACGTCTTAAATAACAAATAATATTCATTAGCATGCAAATTATGTCATCTGAAATTTGAGAAACTAGCAAACTGAAAGTTTTGATTCTTAATAAATTATCTAAAGGATATAAAACAATGTAAGTTTATATCAGTGTAGTGATGGCATATTGGAAATGGGATAATGCTTTTCCTTTCATCCTGGAGAGGGTTATAAAATTCCAATGAAATATTGTTGTTGCTTAAATTATGAATTAACATTGCCAATAAATAAAGTTATAAATTATATGTGAAAAATGTATATAGGGTTTAGGTAATGGTTGAAAATTAAAGTTGTTAGTTTAAAATATGTTACTATGAAGAAATCATTGTGTTATGATTTCTATTTTTTGAGTAATATGAAAAATTTATTCCATTGAAATAATCTAACATAGTTGTTATTATATTGGTAGTTTTAGACTGTAAGAAATATCACATCTTTGCTATCACAACTATCATAATTCTACCAATTCAGAAAAATCCACAGAATCATCTCTTTTAGTAGTTGCTCAGTTGATAGTTGTATGTTTAATGAAAGCAGTGGTAGCTCTAGCTTCAACTAAAATTATTATACTATCTTTATAACAGTAATTGATATAGACATGGTAAGTTCAGCTAAATGAGTAGAATGGTGGTCTATTGTGGTATTGGTATTTTAGAAGTCATGGGAGCTATAGCATGTTACCTAGAATTTAGTGTCATTTTAGTGTCATAAGATTAGTGGTAAATGTGATCAGATGAATTATAATATTGAGGTGATTATAAGAAATTAACTTAGTGACAGTTGTTAATATAGTTACAAATTTAATGTTATGCAAATTATTGGTTTATTTTTAAATATTGGCCAGTTGTAGTGAAAGCTCATAATAGTAGGCTAGAGTTGGTTGTAAAGTCAGTAGAAGTGTTGGTTCTCCTTGTAGATGTAGCATCAGGTACAGCACCACAGGGATAATAGATGCCCTTAAAGTATTATAAATTTAGCTGAGTGCTACTATTTATTTTACTGGTAACTTCCAAAAATTATGAGTGCTTACATGACTGAAATGTCAGTTTTTGTTTTTGTCTCTGTGTAGCGCTATTTTTAGCTTCAGTTTAAGTGGGAATAACTGCTTTTGTTTTAGACTTAGCAAAATTGGGAAAAGATTTAGGTTCAGTTCAAGAGTAGTTGGCTTTATGGGCTGAGGTTTTAGTATAAACATGATTTTGGTAGTGTCTGCTGAAGTGTTCGTTGTATCTGTAAGTGTGGGAGATGCAATCATAATATTTTCATGTTTAATTAAAAAGTTAAAAGAAACGACATTGGTAGCATTCGTTGAAATTTCATCTGAAGAGATTATTAGATTTATACTATTAGGTTCAATAGTGTTTTCAGATTCAGTAGAAGTGATAGTTTCTGTTTTGATGATAAGTTTATTTGAAGAAACTGTAACTGTCTCAGGATCTATTGAGAGTGTGATCATTACAAGTTCGCTAGAATTGGAGATGACTGCTGTGGTAGATTCAGAAGTTAAGATGGTTGAAGCTTCATGAGTCGTATTTTCGGTCAAAGTGGACATTTCTGTAAGCTCTGTTGGAGTAATGCTAGGTATGACTTCTGTTGGCATTGTTATAACCATTGTGGTAGCATTTTGATCATTTGAAGTCATAGATTCAGTCAGAGTACTGGTAGCATCCAATGTAGAAGAAGGTATCGTTGAAATGCTGTTAGTTGCTTCTGTAGTTGTAACTTCAGGTGACACAGAGGTGGTGATGGTTGTACTTACAGGTTCAGTTGAAATTCTTTTGGGTGTAGGTACAAATAATGTTGTGATTGTGGTATTTATTGTAGTTAGTTCTGTAGTATTTGTCACTGTAGAGTGGGAAGTAGGCAATGAGATTTCAGGGATGACGACTGCAGGTTCCTTATCATCAAGATTTATATGAACAGTAAGGGGAGCTGTGTTATTTTTTCCTTTATTGACCAGGCATACTGTGAGAACTCCAATGGCTGTTGTTATTACGCAGGCTAAGAGACAAATAAGAAAGGTTTTCCACAAACACCAGTCACTGAATGTATTTTGTGTAACCTAAAAAGAATTTAAGTTAAAATTAGAAAGATGATTCTAAATATCTCAAATAAAATAAAGATCATTTTCACTAACTTTATAATTTTAATTTGTGACTTGTTACTGTGAGTAATTTGCTTCATCAAAGATATGGAAATGTCTATATCATTTCTCATTTTTTAACTACTCAACTTAATTTCTACTTTTCATTTCAAGAAATTATTTCATCTACATTATCAAGATTTCCACATTCATGAAGTAAAGAATCATATATAAACAACTATTAATCTCTTTTTATTTTTAATGTCTGCATCTTTTTTTCCTGAAAAACTTCTAAGTATAAGCTGTTACATTACCTTCACTCTAGTCAGCATAATACCAGGTCCCTACTTCTTTCTGATGCTTGTTCCAAAACCAGATATTAGCTTTCCAATTTGTAATCTGTCTTCTTAATTATAAAGCCTTTCTATTCTGTATTCCTATGACCTGTAGATGAAAGATTGCTGTTAACTAAGTGTGATTTTAAAAAGGACAGTAGAAATGTTACTTTTAAAATGTCCTTAATGTCCTAAGCAGTGAAATAAATATATTGAGCTAGTTTCTAATTAATGTGACCTAATGTGTGTTGATTGAACTTGATTGGAAACATGTTTGTGGATATATACAGATGCTGAGTCAAATGGGGGTGTATTTTATATTCTTTCCATGTTTAAAATTTTCCTAGCATTCTTTTTTGTTTATTTGGGGGTCATACCTTACAATGCTCAGGGCTTACTCATGAGTCTGCATTCAGGAATTACTCCTGGTGGTGCTTGGGGAATCATGTAAGATGCCAAGGATTGAACTCAGATCTGTCTCATGCAAGGCAAGTTCCCTACCTGGTCTCCTATCTGTCAACACCTGTGTAGCATTCTTTTAAGTGTTTGAGTCCAACAGAGCTAAAGAAAGAGCACCCAAATCAATTCAGATTCAAAGACTATCTAAGGATCAACCTGAAGTAGGTTCATAGAGCAGAGAAGAGTCCCTGAGTATTGGATTACTGCTTATATACTTCCACCAGGCCTCTTAGTTCACAAAAATAATGTATATAAATAATTATTGATGTAAGTTGTATGGACCATTATGTGTATATATATATATATATATATATATATCATTTGTCACAAACATTACCTGTCCATGTAGGAATTGTTCTGGGGGGAATTTTGAGTGTTCAAGTGTTCCTGGGTTGATGCAGACAGAAGCAGCATTGGTATGAGCCTCATTGGTGACACCCAATGATGGTGGAAATGAACAGGTTGAATTTTGAACTTTATAGTGCCCTGGACACCAGGATATCTACAAGGGGAATATAGGGGACAAATAGAAAAGAAAGACATTGTGCTGAATGTTAAAGTAAAATTGTTCTCAAAGTATCTTAAAGTAAAATAATTCTCAAATTACAAATTAACTTCTTATGATATAAGATCAAGTAAATCTGTATTTAAATTGACTTGTAATTATTAATTTTATTTAACTAATTAATAGTTTTTAGTATAATATTTCACTTTTTCCACTTACAAATAATCGAACATAATCAGGTCACTGTATTAACATTTTGGAGTCAATATCATATATTATATTTTATCATCATATTACTATTTATGAGTAGTCATCTCTAGTGACAAGCTATAGGTACAGTCTCTACATTACCACAGAGTTTCTATATGGTGTGTAGATATATCTTTATAAATTATTAGGTTAAAAAGTTTTCTAGCCACTGACTAAGAATAATCTTGGTTAATTACTTTTGTCATAAAATATTGAGAATAAGAGTTGACAGAGACTTGATCTTAATAACACAATTTTAAGAAAGTGTCAGCAATCCAATATTATCTTCTAAACCTGGGGTTTCTACAATTTTAAATACCATTTTAATCACTTCAACCCTATTTAAAAACTCTGCATTGACAAGAACTTGATGTTTTATCATAGAATAAAGAGAGGGAGTCAGAAACAATGATAAAAAATCAGCATGTTATAGTCTTCCAACATGCCTTTGTTCTATCACAGAACCTTATGTTATATTACAGAAGCTAAGGATGGGAAAAAATCTGTGTATACAACTAACAAAAACTGTCAAGTGCAAAAATAATAAAGCATTGTCATCTGTCCTTTGAGATTAAGGAGGTATAAAATTGAGTTTAGTCCTATTAAGATAACAATGAAATAAAGAACAGAAAAGTTCTGGGAAATATGAGAATGGCATTTTTCCTGATGTTTTATCCCTTAATTACATAAGTCTTTATACTTGGATGTACAAAACATCCACATATTTTAAATGGGAAAAGAGTCTAATTAATAAATATAGGGAATAGAAGCCTCACATCATATTTTTAATAAAGGGGAAAATACCAGACCCAAGTTTTTGTTGTTGTTATTCGCTATATTGTTTTGGTTTTTAGAGGGGTCAGGGAGTGGGCCACATAAAGCAATACTAAGGGCTTACTCCTAGATTCTATGATCAGGGATCACTTCTGGTGTGACTTTGGGGAACCACATGGAATTCTGGGCTCAAACCCTAGTCAGCTGTTTGCAAGGTTAAGTGTTTTACCAGCTATACTATCTTTCTGGCCCTGCAAGACAATTTTAAAGTCAAAAAGTTTATTTGAAATTTTAGGGTGAAAGTTTCTCATTTTCTATTTTGCTTATCAAATGACTCTTAAGTTATACTAAAACTAGTTATATCTTTAAGGGTGAAAGGGAGATGCAGTTCCATAGGAGAAGCTGGAGATTTGAGTGTTGAAACCATGAAGGGGATATGGAATGAAGGTAAGAATGTATAGGGGCTGGGATAGAGGGTTTAGAGAAAAAAAAAGTTGTGCCAGTTAGGGTTAGTTAGTTGATATTTTCTTATTTTTATGCTACACCCACATTTCAGAGAGATATAGTTCCTGGACTCATTTTCTAAGAAGGAATTTGTTCTACATCATACTTGGCAGCCACAGTCCTCTTCAAACAATGGGATTGATTGTATTGCAGGCAAATAGATTAGGGTCTTTGGTAACATACTTATGCAAAATAATAAATCATAAGAAGAGATTGCCTGACTCTATTCTTATAAGTATTAAAGATTATAAATAACCCAAAAGCATGTAAAATTACATCCCTTGGAAATTCAAATCCTAATCTCTTTGTAATGGAGAAATTCAAGCACCACCCAAATGCTGAACTCCAAGGCACCACCCAGAACAAGGTGAAACTACAGGGGAATCCTTGAGTTTATGTAAAAACCAATAGTGCAAAAAAAGAGATGAGATTCTTAGGGAGACTCGGAGGAGGAGATTATGAGAAGACCATCAATATCACAAGGCTTTCTTGTGGCAAAGTCTGGATTAATTTTTATGTATTTAGAACTCCAGGGGAAAAAAATTAAACCACTCCCTCTCCAATCCCTACCCAAAAGTCATTCTGGGTTTGTTTCAGCACTTATCTCACTTGCTTGTCTTTTATGTCTCCACTTACTGCTTGCTTTTTTAAGCTTGTGCTATGTACCTTTCTTCTCCCCACCTCTTGGCATTTTTCTAAATAAGTTTCATTCAGTGAAAACTGTCTTGTATCACTATTTTACCATCTCCTGAAATTCTTTTTACTGAGAGAAGGAGCAGCCACAGAGCATCTGTGCCAAGATTAGGAGTGATTTTTCTTTTTTGCCAAGAGCATTTCCTCACTCCAGCCTGAGTCCCCAGCTCCAGGAGTAATAAATAGGGTGACAGGGGTCCTCTCTGATGCATGCAGAACAAGTGGACTCCAGGTGCAGCTTGACCACTACCTCATGAGGCTGGTGAAATATGAACATCTGTGCTATGTCTGTACTCCCAGCAGACTTTACTAGTTCTGACACAAGCCAGGCATTAATCCAATGTTGGTGGCCAAGGTGACAAAGAACACTCATTTCTTGAGTCTATTTATTCCCCACTTTACTGAACCACCAACCACAAACCTGTGCATTATACACTGGACATCACATTTTTAAAAACAAAACTGTACAAAATTATATAACGTTAGTTCTAATAATGAAATAGAAAGAATATGATGTGAAAATTATTTTAAATTTGATTCAATTATACTGAAAATATGCACTTGTTGCAACAAAAATTATTTGATTTTTTTTGTTTGTTTTGGGGCTACACCAACAGCGCCCAAAAGTTACACCTGGCTCTGTGCTCAGAAATTAATCTTGGCAGGCTCCAGGAAACATACGGGAGACCTGGGATGGGACATGGGTCAGCTGCAAGAAAGGCAAATGCTCTACCCACTATGCTATCTTTCTGACCCCCTATTTGAATTTTTTTCAACTCAGTGCAAGGCAGGGCTAGAGAAACAGTATTGTAGGTAGGTGCTTGCCTTTCACATAGCTGACCAAATTTCCATCTCCTGTATAGTTCCACAAGCTCTGCAAAAATTGATCCCTGAGAATCTCTAGGCTTGACTAATAATAATAATAATAATAATAATAATAATAACAATAACTCAGTAAGGAGTTACAATCTAAGAAAAATAAAAGAAGTTTTGTGATTGACAATGTAAAATAGAAATGTTAAGAAACTGATTTTTCCCTTAAAGTGGTATTTTCCTTTTTTCAGATTATAAGAATTATTAAATTTTCTGTAAAGACTATAAGATTCATATAAGCAAACCATCAAGCTTGAAATATACTCACTGGCTGTTTTCCAGGGGGTTCAATTTTCATTACATATTTTCCATTTTCTTTCTCCATTCTTGAACATCAACTACTACACACTTAACTTTAGGGACAATCTTCAATTTGATCATTGCCCTTTATACCTCAAATCTTGAGAAATAACTGAGTTGATTGACATTACCAGGTAATCGAATCTGATGCATCTGTACAGGTATGAACTAAATTGAGCAATAGGATAAACCACATTCTCCAAAATCAGTACTACCTTAGAGAAATAAGTGAGGTAGTAATTAACCCAAAGGAACTAGAAAATTAATCTTACCTCTAAGAACTATTGTGACTTCAATGCTGGCCCTTGAAATAGAAAAATATTTTTTAATCATAGCTTATATAATACTCCTTTTTTAGCAACAGTCCTAATTTTTTCTTTCTCCAGAATTTGAGTTCCTCTCCATGATCTGATTATGGTGAAGGCAACATTTACCTTGCTTTCTTTTTAACTATGTTGGTCATCTTCTTTCTCCTAGCTGGCACTTTCCTAAATGATAATTGAGACTCTGGTCCTTGGACATCGTTATGTTTAAGTTCTATTACCACGCTCTACAACTTGCCAGCCCTGTTTAGCTTCTAGAAGAAATAAAATGTGTCAAAGTAAGTCTTCTTAAGAACCAAAATCAGAGAATTTGAACCTTATATAAAATAATTGCTAATATGGTCACCAAGTGCTTCATCTAGAGAAAACCTTGGAAATTTAGCTGAAGGGAAGGAACTTGATTAGACAAATGTGTTGCCATATATTCATACTTTACTACTTTATGTATGTAAATACCTCCTTGCCCCTTAGCAAAACTTAAACAGTTTAGAGTTTGGAAATAAATGTTAATACATTTATAATCAGCAACAGGTTAGAGTTTGGAAATAACTGTTGATTTATAAATTTATAATCAGCATCCAACACATGAAAATCATAGTATCATTTGGTTAACTAGAGAGCCATCTAAGGAAACACATCTGTCTTTCAATGACATAGCTCAAACATATATGACACCATCTATTCTAACCATTTTATACCTGACTAAATAAACTGAGATCCCAAGAGAAGCAAAACAACCAATTTAATGTTCATAAAACCCTTGCTACTTTTCAGGCTAGTGATCACCCATAAATACTAACTTAGGATAAAGAGCTGCACATAATCTATTTTAGCTCTTTCTGTAAGACAAAAAGAAATAAATCAAATCACACAGTGTAAAAGAGAGAGAGAGAGAGAGAGAGAGAGAGAGAGAGAGAGAGAGAGAGAGAGAGCCTAAGCAATAGTACAGCAGGTAAGGTGTTTGTTTACTTTGCATGCAGACTACCTGAATTTGAACCCTAGCATCCCATATGATCTCCCAAGCCTGCCCCAAGACTGATTCCTGAGCACAGACAGGAGTAATCCCGAGTGCTGCCAGGTGTGCCCCCCTCTCAAAAAAAAAGGTATTTTGAGACTATATATTTCTGGGCTTCATTCAAAACTAAATCTATAAGGGAGTTTAATTTCTGCTTAAATGACTTTTATGCATACCAAGGTAGGACCATCACTATCCTAGAAAATGATTTAAAGAGAAGAGATGTATTGCTATAAAATATTTTGGAAGAAACACTATTTTTGCATGAAAAACTTATTTCTGAATTTTCAGAATATATGGATATTATGTTCTATTTATTTAGAAAATGTGCTAGGAATTATATTATTGATTAAATGAGCAACCTCTTTTCATTCTAGAAGCTATATAGTGTGTAGCTATTAAACTGCATATACAGTTTAAACATTCAAATTTTTTACAAGAAATACTGTATTAATTTAAGAGCTCTAATTGAAATCAACTAAAATAATGCCATTGCCTCAACTTGTAGTATATTAACATAAACAACTCTAAAAAGCTTTGGACAAGAAGAGAAGATAGTGGAGAATTTGTCTTAAAAAGTCAATCTAAAATGATGTCTTCCACAATTTACTCTGTGGGCATAAAATACTTCAATAATATTTAACATTTATTTTTAAAAATAATCGAACTACGTTGCACTTGAAATTACTTCAAAATGAGTTTTTATCCAGACACTTTGCTAATTATCTTTAATACTAGTAATAACCATTTCCTTTTTAGTCCACAACTTTTAGTTTGGCCAATATCTATGAAGGATAGATGTACAATGCCCAAACTAAAATAGCAAGATATGTATCACATGACTAAATTCTGACCCATGACTTGAGAGAGGAAGGAGTCATTGCAGCTATTGAGTAGTGTCTTAATAGCAAGGGAAGTGCCCTTTATCTCACTAATCTCTTCCATTTTGTTCCAGTGAATAGTTCTGCTGTCAGAAATTAGAACAATATACTATGAAAAGCAAAGCAATCAACTGAAGAAAGTCTGGGCCTCTGAGTCCCTAATAAAAAAGATTTATTGCAGCACCCTAGTCTTCTGTAACAGCTGAGTTAGTATTATGCTAATTTACATTAGTATAAAGACACTATTTTCATTTGGCCCTGGAGCACCATAAGTGCAGTATAAATGGAATTTCACAAGTGCTCATTTGCATTGATACTTTATTTTGATAGCCTAAAGAGGAATGAATAATTTGTGGTACAAGTGCAGTAGCTGGAATGTTCTGCTTTCAAAATGCCTAATTAATTGATTGCACGTCCTAATTGAAGAAACTGAAATTTATGTGAACTCCACTTTGTCAAGTATGCTACCTATGCCAGTATTACATTACTTCATAAAATAGAGTAGAACATACCTGGATTAATATAAAGTGGAAAGAGTAGATAGATAATCTAGGATTATGACTTTCCCAGCACCAAGGGCTTATTACAGTTCATAACACAAGTAATATTTTATTTTGCTGATAAATAATCATCAGGGAGATGCAAATCAAAACTACTATGAGGTACCACCTCACACCACAGAGATTGGCACACATCACAAAGAAAGAACAAACAGTGTTGGTGAGGATGCGGAGAAAAAGGAACTCTTATCCACTGCTGGTAGAATGCCGTCTAGTTCAACCTTTCTAGAAAGCGATACAGAAAATCCTCCAAAAACTGGAAATTGAGCTCCCATACAATCCAGCTATACCATTCCTAGGAATATACTCTAGGAACACAAAAATGCAAAACAAAAATCCCTTCCTTACACCTATATTTATTGCAGCACTATTTACCATAGCAAGACTCTGGAAACAACCAACATGCCCATCAACAGATGAATGGCTAAAGAAACTGTGGTACATATACACAATGAAATATTATGCAGCCATCAGAAGAGATGAAGTCATGAAATTTTCTATACATGGATGTACATGGAATCTATTATGCTGAGTGAAATAAACCAGAGAGAAAGATGCAGAATGGCCTCGCTCATATATGGGTTTTAAGAAAAATGAAAGACAGTCTTGCAATAATTTTCAGAGACAAAAGAGAGGAGGGCTGGAAGTTATAACCCACTTCAAGAACCTCGCCACAAAGAGTGATGAGTTTAGTTAGAAAAATGACTACATTGTGAACTATCCTAACAATGAGAATGTATGAGGGAAATAGAAAGCCTGTCTAGAGTACAGGTGGGGGTGGAGTGGGGAGAAGCGATATTTGGGTCATTGGTGATGGGAATGTCGCACTGGTGATGGGGATGTCCTCCTATATGACTGAAACACAACCACAATTATGTTTGTAACCAAGTTGTGTAAATAAAAAATATTATTTGAAAAAAAGTAATAAAGGTTGTGATTTATTTTAAATAATGCTTCATTTTGGCAAATGAATGCAACTGTTTGAATCAAAATGACACTAAAAACTTAGGTTCAATTCCAAAACATAAAAGTGAACATTTACCTGAGGTTCTTTGTGACACTTGCAGAAACCAAAAATTATTTCATTCCTTTCTGGATTCATTCTCCTGCTACATCATCCTTCTGGATATTGAGTCAGTCTGTTTTTCAAGCATTTCAACCTATTCACCTTGGATCTGTCTTCTGGAAATCCAGGTTGAACAAAGCCAACTCCTCTTCCAAATAATAGGTCTTAATTATTTTAGCACCTCAAACATGTTCCTCATTCAAAATGTTCTAAACCTAATTCTTAAATATAAACAATTGTCATTGAACCTTTACATAAGTCATGATTTTTAATAATAAGAAGAAATAATAATAGCAACAACAATAGCACCTCTGAGGTGATACAAATTGATGACAATATTACTAATATTTCCTGTGGAGAAGTGTGCGTTCTGTAAATAAGTGCATCATTTTGATCATATCTAACCTTCACTACTTTCCCTCCAGAAATTTAAGGTTTTTAGTGTCTATATATTCTTGATGAGGCATCAAATCTTAAAGAGACAATTTAGTTCAAAGCTAAGTTTAATATGTGAGCTGAGTGTTTTCCCAAAAATTTAACCAACAATCATTTAACTAAGGTAATCCTATGGTTGTTGTATACTTTCCCAAAAAAATATAAAGCAATAACTTTGACATTTAGATCAGTAAATATTGATGTAGTTTACATCTCATAGTTATTATTTAAAAATTTAAAAGGGGGCCAGAAGTGTGGCACAAGTGATTCAGTGTCTGCCTTTCCCATGCTAGCCTACGATGGACCACGGTTCATTCCCCTGATGTCCTATATGGTCCCCCAAGCCAAGAGTAATTTCTGAGTGCATAGCCAGGAGTAACCCCTGAGTTTCATTGGGTGTAGCCTCTAAAACAATACTAATTTAAAGGGATGTTATTTTTCTTGTTAAATTCTGTCAGTACCTTGTACATCTTAGATAGTAGACCCTTATCTGATGGGTATTGGGTTAATAGTTTCTCCATTCTGTGGGTGGCCTTTGTATCCTCATCAATATTTTCTTTGAGGTACAGAAGTTTCTCAGCTTAATATAGTTCCATTTGTTTATCTCCACTTCCATTTGTTTGGACAGTGCTGTTTCCTCCTTGCAGATGCCTTTAGTCTCAATGTCATGTAGTGTTTTGCCTACTTAACAAGAACCTAACAGAAAAAAAACTAACCCCATCAAATAAAGGCGAGAAGAAATGAACAGACAACTCCTCAAAGAAGAAATACAAATGGCTAAAAGGCACATGAAAAAATGCTCCACATTACTAATCATCAGGGAGATGCAAATCAAAACAACAATGAGGTACCACATCACAAAAAATAAGAGCAATCAGTGCTGGCAGAGATGTGGGGGAAAAGGAGCTCTCATTCACTCCTGGTGGGAATGCCATCTTGTTCAGCCTTTATGAAAAACAATATGAAGATTCTTCAAAAAAACTGGATATTGAGCTCTTATTTGACCCAGGTATACCAGTCCTAGGGATATATCCTAGGAACACAAAACCACAACATAAAAATTTCTTCTGCACACCTATATTCATTGCAGTGCTATTTACAATAGCCAGAATCTGAAAACAACCAAGATGTCCTTCAATAGATGAATGTCTAAAGAAACTGTGGTACATATACACAATGGAATATCATGCAGCCATCAGAAAAGATGAGGTCATGAAATTTTCCTATACATGGATGGACATGGAATCTATTATACTGAGTTAAATAAGTCAGAGGGAGAGAGGTGGATCCATAATAGTCTCTCTAATCTACGAGTTTTACGAAAAGTAAAAAACATTATTGTAGTAATACACAGAGACAATAGAGACGAGGGCTGGAAGGTCTGGCCCACGATATGAAGCTTGCCACAAAGATTAGTGAGTTCATTTGGAGAAATGACTTCACTGACAACTACCATGATAATGGTAGTGAATGTGAAAAATAGAATGCCTATCTTGAATGCACTCAAGGGGTGGGGGTGGAAAGAGATGGAGGGCATTGGTGGTGGAATGTTGCACTGGTGAAGGAAGGCATTCTATTTTTTATTTATATGACTGAAACCCAACTACAAGCATGTTTGTAATCATGGTTCTTAAATAATGATATGTATTAAAATAAATTAATAAAAATATTAAAGGAAATTCATAGATAAAGTAGAGATAATATTTATATGTTAAGCAATTTCTTTGTGAAAAATCAAGTTTTTGCCAGAGAAAGGTGAAAGGGTAAAAGAAAGATACACTTTCTGATAATATAAAGGTCCCAAGACTTTAATGGTAGATGTGATGAGGTTTACACACTTATAGAGATATAAAACTGTAATTGTAAGTTTTTATGTTTGATAAATACTTAAGATTTGTTTTTAAAAAGTTAACTAGTGATATTCAATATAATATTGAAAGAATCAAGATATAGCATAGAAGCCTGATCTTATATTAATTAATTAATACAACAAAACAACAAGATTGTTTTTAGAACAATAATCTTGCTGTTAAAAATTAGAACAATATACTATGAAAAACAAAGAATTCTGTTATTGAATGCTGTAACTAGATTATCCATGGCATCAGTTGGTTTAGAAACCTGAGTTCTCAATAATAGAAAAGACTCAACAAATCAAGTCAAGTGTACCTGGCTTTCAATCTTTGCAAATACTACTATCAATGACTAGGATCTTGACAGATGTTCAGCACCAGTGTCTCCATTGGCAAAGTCTATCTTTTGAACACTTGCACTGAATACAGTAATTATAAACCCATCAAGAGTTCTCTGGACTTGTACTCTTAGTCCAGAAGTCAACAACGCTCTAGATCATGGGCGGGCCTGAAGCACTTGGGAAAAGCCTACTCACCAGGAATGGGGCTTCAAGAGAATAAAATAAAACAGTAACATTTCTAGGATATAAGAAAGAATCAATTAGGCATTCACAGTAAGTCAAAGGGGATCCCAATGTATCAAAGTCTGCAAAGTAGTTCAGAAAGAAAATCCTAAGATCCCTAAGTTTTCCTGTGAGAAAATGGTGTAAACTCTAATCCTAAAATGAAAATGGGTGTTCAGGAAGTAGTAGTGAAGCAGAAAACCCTTGCCTAGGGCTGCAACAAGGAAGACTCATTGCAGTCATATCAGGCAGTGCTCTGCTTACTTCTGAAGCATCCAGAGCTTCATATTTGATACTCGTTCACATAATCCTAATAGTAGCTAGCAGAAAGGAGAGAATAAAATATCCTTGCCTAACACTAGATGATCAGGAGGTTAGAACCTGTAAATTTTAATACTTGTTAAGTTCAGTTCTAAAGAAAAAGCTTCAAATAAGAGCAAGATTTCTTGATGGTTTTCGTGAATCCAGAACCTAGCAAATCTCAATCAGGGTGAAAGGAAAGAACTTAAAAGAATATTGTTTGGAAGAATGTTTGCCAAAGCATGAGGAAGGCAGGAAAATAATCTTAGCAAAGGAACCTGTCAGTACTTGGATTGGGTTGGTTCTAAATCAGGCTTATAACTGTTATGAAAACTCATAAGTTGGTAGAAGGCAGGAAGGAGGGAATTGTAGCACAGAAGATAGCTGAGACAAGTGGAGGAAAGTGGCACATTGGTGGAGAGAAATGAAGGTGTTTGGTCTAAGTCTACAAAGAGATATTGTGGGAATAAAGAGGAAAGATATTAAATGTGCAAAGTAAGTGATGATAAGAACTTTATATGTTAAATCAAGAAGATAACATGGCCATTGGACTTAAAGACTATTAGACTTCAAAGGACTTTGAGCTAATTCAAAGGGCTGAAATCCATAATATGCACCCAGGATTCAAGCCCCAAATTCCTACCACCATATGTGCTTCCTTTGCTCAAAAAGAGGAATACACCCGTTGTGTCTGTGAGGTTTCTCCGGAGGCACTTGCCAGGAGACCTTCCTTTGCCTCCGCCCCTCCCCCCATGCGTCTGTGAGCTTTCCCGGGTGGCATAAGGTAGGAGACCTTCCAATGCCTCCGCACCTCCCCCGCCTGCATCTGCGAGGTTTCCTGGGGCGGCATTAGCCAGGGGACTTTCTGCTGCCTCCTCCCTGCCCCCAACCATGTCTCCAAGGTCTCCGTTGCCCCCCATTGGGACGGGCTAGGAACCATAGACAACAGTGTTTTCCGACAGAGGCCTGGATGAGGCAGAGCTCCGCTGACTTCCCAGGTAGGTGGGGAGGGCAAAGGAACCAGACTCAACAGAGCCCACCACCATTGTGGCCAGGAGCGGCACGAAACTGGCTAGCAGCAAGAGAGGGGAACACTAACCAGGCTCCCACTAGAGGGCTTGCTAGAGGCCAAACTTCAGCCAGCCCACCCAACAGTCCCACCCAGAGCTGCAATTCAGAGAAGGGACCCAGGTGCACATCTCAGAGAGCAAAAGCAGGCTGAAATCAGAAGGCACTGCTCTCCAAGCCACACCAATAAATGCATAAAATCATGGGCAAACTGAGGAGGACCCTAACAGCTGGAGATACAGAGAGAACTCCGACTAAGTTCCCAAGTCCACCAAAACACACAGATCCAAGAGATGAACATTTAAAAAGCAGCCATGAGAAAGGAAATGCAAGCCATGGTACAAAAAATGAGAAAATCACTAGGCACCAAGTACAAGAAATCTGTGGAGGAACAAATTAGCCAAAGTAAAGAAGATCTGATACAGAATATGAGAGACTCCATACAAAAGTAATTAAAGGAATTAACAGACACCGAAAAAGCCAGACGAGCAGAATCACAGAGATGGGGAAGCATAGTAGTGCATGAAGGAAAACTACAAATCAAAAATGACCAGGAAACCAACAAGGAATTAAGAGGCAAGGAACAGGAAGGAAAAGTCAGTACTTAATGAACAAAGACAAAAGAAATAATCTAAGAATTGTAGGTATACCAGAAGGGGAGGAAACAGGAAAAGGGGAAGAACAAGTAGTTAGGGAAATAATAGCAAAAAACTTCCCCACCCTTTAGAAAGAGGACTCCAGGCAAACCCAGGAAGGGAAAAGAGTCCCTAATATAATAGACCCTAATAAACAAACACCAAGACATATAATAATCCAAATGGCAAAAAAAAAAAAAGGAAAGATGAACTCCTTAAAGAAATAAGGGGAAAAAAGGAACCTTAAGTACAAAGGAAGGGACATAAGAATCAAACCAGATCTTTCATTTGAAACAATTCAAGCAAGAAGACAGTGGAATGAAATATCTAAACTTGACTGAATGAAAGAAATTTCTAGCCTAGGGTACAATACCTAGCAAAACTGTCATTTATATGGGATGATACCCTAAAAACATTCTCAAACAAAAACGAACTTGCAGTATTTGTGCAAACAAAACCGATCCTAAACAATCTACTCAGAGACAAACTACACAATTCAAACCCCCGATTGTAACAAAAACCACCCTACACAACACAACTGCACAACAGCCCTCTTTGTCAATAATCTCCCTAAATGTTAAGTACTAACTCTCCCATTAAAAGACACATAGTAGAGAACAGGATTAAAAAACAAAAACCGGACTTCTGCTGCCTGCAAAAAACACATCTACAAGTACAGACAGGCATAAACTTAGAATAAAAGGATGAAAATCAATCTTTCAAGAAATGGAAAACAAAAAAGAGCAGGGACAGCCATTTTTATATCAGACCAAATTCCATTCAACCTCAAGAAAGTGATCAGAGACAAAAAGGGTCACTATATACTAATCAGGGAAACAATAGATCAAGAGGTACTAACCCTGATCAATATTTATGCACCTAATGTAGAGTCAGCAAAATATGTGAGGCAGATGCTCACTAACCTAGAGAAACACATGAAGGGAAATGTGATAATAGTAGGAGATTTCAATACTCCACTATCACCACAGGACAGATCCAGCAGACAGAAAAATAGCAAATAAATAAGAGCACTAAATAAAAAATTAGAAGATCTAGGGCTAATAGATTTATATAGGCCTTCCACCCCTATAAACAGAATACACATTCTTCTCAAGCCCTCATGGAACCTTCTCCAGAATAGACCATGTCTTAGGATACAAACATAACCTATATAAGACCACAAATGTAAGGATCATTAGAAGCAACCTATCAGACCACTATGCAACAAAGGTCAAAATTAACTGCAAGAAGACGCAATGGAGAAATACTAATACCTGGAGATTAAACAACATGCTGCTCAACAACAGCTGGATCAAAGAGCAACACAAGGAAGAAAGAAAAAGATTCCTTGAGATAAACGATAATGAAGAGATAACTTGTCAAAATTTGTGGGACACAGCAAAATCAGTAATTAGGGGGAAACTCATAGCAATACAGGCCTATGTCAAGAAAGAGGAAAATGACAAAATCAACAGTTTAAAGGATCATCTCAAGGAATTGGAACAACAGCAGCAAAGAAGTCCAACCACAACCAGAAGGCAAGAAATAGTAAAACCAGAGCAGAAATGAACAAAATAGAAACTAAGAAAATAAGACAAAAAAATCAATGGACCAAGAGCTGGTTTTTTGAAAAAATAAACAAGATACACAAACCACTTGGCAAAACTCACCAAAAAATAGGTTAATATCCAAATCAGTAGGATCACAAATGAAAGGGGAGATATTACAACAGAACCCCAAGAGATACAACATATCATGAGGTCATATTATGAAAAACTATACTGTTAGGCTAGAGAACCCAGTAGAAATCGACAGATTCCTGGAAAAATACCATCTTCCAAGACTGGAAAAGGAAGACCTAGAAAGCCTAAACAGACCAATCACTTCAGAGGAAATTGAAGATATAGTTAAGAAACTCCCTAAGAACAAAAGTCCAGGCCCAGATGGATTTACAGGTGAATTCTATCAAACATTCTGAGAAGACTTACTACCACTTTTTCACAAGCTCTTCCAAACCATTGAAAAGACAGGAATTCTCCCCAACTCCTTTTATGAGGCTAATATCACACTCATTCCCAAAGATGGCAAATACACCACCAAGAAAGAAAGCTACAGACCAATCTCACTAATGAACATATATGCAAAGATACTCAACAAAATCTTAGCAAACCAAATCCAGCACCTCATCATAAAGATCATACACCATGACCAAGTGGGTTTTATCCAAGGAATGCAAGGTTGGTTCAACATATGCAAATCAATCAACATCATACATCACATCAACAAAAAGAAAGACAAAAACCACATGATCATATCAATCGATGCAGAGAAAGCGTTTGACAAAATCCAACACCCTTTCATGTTGAAGACACTCAGCAAAATAGGGTTAGAAGGAACCTTCCTCAAGATAGTTACAGCAATCTATGAAAAACCCACAGCCAACATTACCCTTAATGGCAAAAAACTAGAAGCATTTCCACTAAGGTCAGAAACTAGGCAAGGCTGTCCACTCTCCACTCTTATTCAATACAATCTTAGAAGTCCTTTCAATAGCAATCCAACAAGAAAAGGAAATCAAAGGAATCCAAATTGGGAAAGAGGAACTCAAACTATCTCTTTTTGCAGACGATATGATGATATATATCGAAAACCCTAAAGAGTCCACAGTAAAACTCCTAGAAACAATTACCCATTACAGCAAAGTGGCTGGATACAAAGTCAGTACATAAAAGACAGTAGTGTTTCTCTATACAAATAACAAAACTGAAGAGAGAGAGATTAAAAATACAATTCCATTTAAAATAGTTTAAAAAAATATCAAGTACCTAGGAATTAACCTTACAAGAGATGTGAAGGAGCTATAACAGGGAAATTTCAAAACACTCCAGAAAGAAATTGAAGAGGATCTAAGAAAATGGAAGAACATCCCATGCTAATGGGTAGGTAGAATCAACATAATCAAAATGACTATCCTACCCAAACTTCTATATAGATTTAATGCAATATCCATCCAAATCCAGGCATCATTTTTTCAAGACTTAGAACAATCAATCATAAAATTCATCTGGAACAACAAAAGACACAGGATAGCCAAACAGATTCTAAAAAACAAGAAGTTGGGTGGCATCTCTTTACCTAACCTGAAGCTATACTATAAAGCCATAGTGATCAAAACATCATGGTACTGGAACAAAAACAGAGCCTCAGACCAGTGGGTTAGAACAGAATTTCCAGACATAAATCCCCAGATATACAGTCAACTAATATTTGACAATAGAGCCAAGAACTTGAAATGGATCAAAGAAAGTCTCTTCAACAAATGGTGTTGGTACAACTGGAAAACCGTCTGTAAGAAACTAAAAATTGACCCATACCTCACTCTTTATACAAAAGTCAACTCAAAATAGATTAAAGAACTTGAAATTCGATCACAATCTATAAAGTTTATTGAGGAAAATAGGCAGAACAATAGAAGACCTATATATTAAAATGTCTTTGAGGATGGAACACCAATGGCAAGAATTTTAGCATCAAACATAAACAAATATGATTACATCAAACTAAGAAGCTTCTGCATGGCAAAGAAAACCCAACTTAAAACAAGAAGACAGTTAACAGACTGGCAAAAAATTTCGCACTCAACACATCAGATAAAGGGCTGATAACCAGAATATGCAAAGCACTCAGAAAGCTGAGTCCCACAAAACCAAATAAAGCCATAGAAAAATGGGGAGATAAAATGAATAGACACTTCTCCAAGGAAGACCGAAAGATGGCCAACAAACACATGAAAACATGCTCACCTTCATTCATCATTAGGGAAATCCAAATCAAGACAACAATGAGGTACCACCTTACACCAGTGAGGATGGCTCACATCAAAAATAATGGGAACAATCTCTGTTGGCGGGGTTGTGGTATGAAAGGCACTCTCATCCACTGCTGGTGGAAATGCCCCCTAGTCCAACACCTATGGAGAACAGTCTGGAGAGTGCTAAAGGAACTCAGAATTGAGCTCCCATTTGACCCAGCAATCGCTCTTCTAGGTATCTACCCCCAAGTCGGAAGGACATTCATCCCAAAGTATGAGTGCACCCCACTATTTATTGCAGCACTCACTATAATAGCCAAGTCTTGACACCAACCTCGATGTCCAACAACAAATGAGTGGATCATTAAGATATGGTATCTATACACAATGGAATACTACATGGCAGTCAGAAATGATATAATCACAGACTTTGCAGCAACGTGGATGGACCTAGAACATATTATGTTAAACGAAGCAAGCCAGAAGACTAAAGATAAACACAGAATGATAGCACTATTCTGAATTACCTAGAATAGGCACCAGATAGCCAAAACCCCATGATTAAATAACATGGTGTAACAGGATAGAAACCTCAAATACAGTAATAATCGCCATATACTGGGAAGTAGGGCCCAAAACAAAGGGAAGAGAAACAACACAAAGCCCGACTACACATTATATCATAAAGAAACCAGCAACAGCAAAAACAGCAGCATAGAGAGGACAGGTATGTAATTATCATTTTATTACAAAGGCCCATAATAATTTACTAGGGATCTTATACAGGAATACAGGTAAAGATTATGATGGGAAATTATTGACTTCAATGGAAACATTTCAAAACATTATGGTTGAATGCCTTAACCTTACCACATTTAAAATAACCTCTCAGTTTTTCTGCCCATAGGGGTTCCTGGATACAAAGGGTGAACATCCTAGGTTGGTACCTCAGTGCTGAGTCACATGAGGCACCATACTCAGCTTGCATCATGAAAATGTCTGGATATAACTCTTTAACATACCCTTTATCTCTGGATTTTGTCTTCTTTTAGGACCTGAAGGCATGACCAGCCAGACCACCTAAGCAACAACCATGACCTACAGATTTTTACTACAGGGCCTAAGCATCTAACATGTTCAAGCAAACTAACATGCCCTTGCTCTTTTACCCTCTCTTCTCATTACTTCATTTTTTGTTGGTGTTGTTATTTAATTGTTGGTTTGTTTTATTCTGTTTTTTCTCTTTTCTCTCTTCTTGTCTCCCTCTTCTTCCACCTCCTTCTCCTCATTACCATCAATTCAATCCATGTCAAATAAAAACCACACGGTTACCTCCTCTATAGGAAAGGAAAGAAAGCTGATATATAGAGTGCTGCGGAAAATACTGCAAAGGGTAAACACCTATATAGATAGACCTCACTAACACAATGGTTAGTACTCGAGACACGAAACCTATACATATCCAAAAGTTGATCTATTAGTTTCCTTTCCTTACAAGTACTATACCTACCTTTCTTTCTGTACTCAGCATATTTCTTGCCCTCCCCATCTCTCTACATTAATATAAACCTAAGCTATATGTTTATATGGGGGCAGGAGCACACAGAGATAGGAATCCTCTTTAAGAGACAAACCTAAACCACAAACAATCCATACCCTCCCATGTACTATTCCCTCTCCCCGCTCAGAAACCTGACTATCCCTTCACCCCTTAATCCAATTCCTGATAACCCCACCATGTTATAACTCTTCACCCTCAGTTCTTTTTTTTTTTTTTTTTTTTTTTTTGGTTTTTGGGCCACACCCTGTGACGCTCAGGGGTTACTCCTGGCTATGCGCTCAGAAGTTGCTCCTGGCTTCTTGGGGGACCATATGGGACGCCGGGGGATCGAACCGCGGTCCGTCCTAGGCTAGTGCAGGCAAGGCAGGCACCTTACCTCCAGCACCACCGCCCGGCCCCCACCCTCAGTTCTTAACCCATTAGGCCTTAAGACCAACCTCCTATACCAACGAACTAGTACCCAGTACCCAAGTGAAGAGACACCCACTCAAACTCACACCTTGTTCCCGGCAAGAAAATAAAACCAACACCCCAACTGACTCATGCAGTGTGGCCCTCTTAATCACCTCTCCCTATTGTGGACTGTGGCTTAATACCAGATTAGCTCCAAAAGAGCTCTCATTGCAAGAACTCTACCCAAGACCTTTCTGCGTGGAGCCCACAACTCACAAGGAAATCTCAATGACAATGGGGAAGCCTATTCTATCATCATAAGCATAGACCTATATAACACTACCTCTTATACTGTTTCTCCCCAAATGTAAAGTAATCTCCTGTATCACTTTCTCCCTTTTTCTTTGTTTTTTTTTCTTTTTCCCCCTTGTTCGTTTTTTTTTTTTGTTTGTTTGTTTGTTTTGTTTTGTTCTACCTTTTGTTTTTTGATTTGATTTGTTTTGTGCTATTTTGGGGTCACAACTGGCAGCGCTCAGAGGGTGCTCCTGGCTCTGTGCTCGGAAGTTGCCCCTGGTGGGCATGGGGGACCATGTGGGATGCCGGGATGTGAGCCACCATCCTTCTGCAGGAAGGACAGACGCCTTGCCTCCATGCTATCCCTCCCGGCCCTATTTTATTCCCTTAATTATGTCCTTTATTTAATCCTTTTATTTTCTTTTAAGAAACTCTTTTTTCTTTAGATATGTCTGAGCATATATATTTTAGTTTCTGTAATGGGTCTGTTTTCTTCTCTCTCCACTCCCAAATCCACCAGCAATATAATATAGCACCACTTCTTCCTGCAAAGGCATATTAAAAGATAGGGGAAATTTTATGTGTAAAAGCAAGCTCTTATCTACTAGGGTTAGGAACTTATACTTTTTTACAACCCTGGGTCATCTCCCACTCTGAATGTATGTCATGGGGAACCAACCTAGACTCCATGGAAATAGGCACTGACTATCCAGCCTTGACTCCTGGATCACAGACATAGAAATGACAGAGTTCTCCACAACAGCTCCAGGAACTAAATTCCCTCCAGGGCACTCATAATGCTGCTCTGATGCCAACATATGTCAGTTCTAAATTGATAACCTGACAACAAGGAAATGGGAACAACTAGATCTAAAAGAAATTTATCCTTCCTCACCAGCCAACGATAAGACAAAATTAGAAGACATGTCACCCTTTGATCTGTGCATAAACCAAGATTGCTATATACAGATGACTGGTTGTTACAACCAGGACTAGACAGTATGCATCCCGGGACCAACAACAACAACAACAAAAAGCTCTAACCTAGCTTTTGGTCTACAATCTGTTCAACAAACAAGATCTCCAATTCCAGAGGTCTGACTGAGACAACTGCAAGTGAACGGGTCTTCCAGAAACATAACGAAAGACTCTGTCCCAGGCTCCATCCTAGGCGCAACATAATGACCAAGAATACCAACTACAGAAGATAAATTAAAACACTGAAGAAGCAGAACTGCTAGAACCACAAAGAAAGCCTTCATCATTAGCTCCATTTCTTGAGCTGCACAGTCACCAAGATCTCTAGATACAAAGGACTGATTTTACCATCCATGATGAAGCAGAAGTCTTCCATACACCACAAAAGCACCGAGGGGAGAGTAAATGATCATGCAAGGAGTCTATAGTTAATCCCATGACAATATACTTCAGAGATGAATAAACCCTGTATCTCCTAGGCCAAGGGAATTCCCTCTATAATATCCCCAATAGTTACTGTGCCTATGCAGGGGGAAAAAGAAAAAAAAAGGGGGGGGAAAGCACAAAATAATCATTTTTCCACATATATTTATTGATTGATTTTTTTGACGTTCTTAGTTTGGTGTAGATATTGAAGTTGATGTCTCCTTTTTTATTTTATATGATTTTATCTTATCTTTCTCTTTCTTTTTGCATTCCGGCATGATTTGAATTCAGAACCGAGACTATTGTGTGCTGCTTCTCTTTATTGCTGTAGAGCTCACTGGATATTTAATTTGACATTTATTTTTGTATTGTTATGGTGTTTCAATTACCTTTTTCAAGTCCTCTCTCCAACTGAGGCTGATAGCCACTAGAAGGACTCTGCCCATTTTCAGCATTTTTAAAAAAATTTTTGCTTAATCTTTACCCCATTCTATTGCTTTTCTTTCCCTCAAACAAAACCACATAACTCAATTTATCTAGCTTAGCCTCTCAAATAGAGGGAGAAACAAGGGAGAGCACCAGGACCAAACAGATGTATGATCACTGATAGTAAGCTAGACAAAGAGGGGACCACCTACTCTAGCAGCCCCGGGAATGATGGTGAGGGATATGGGAAAGAAAACGAAAAGGGAACGGGGAAGGGGAGAGGACAAATTTGGTGGTGGTTATTGCCCTGATTCAATGTACCTAAAATACTAATGTGAAAGATATGTAAGCCACTATGATCAAAATAAAAATTTAAAAAATTCCTTAAGGGCATTTCCTTTGTGGAGAAGAAAACCACAAAAATTAGCACAACCTGTAAGAATTTAAATAAATTTGACACTACTTACCATACAATTATCACTACACCCTTATTTATACAATTCTTGATTTATTATGCAAGTGTTACCAATACCATTTTCAAATAATAAACAATATTTCAAATTTACAAATGGATACCAAGAGCTCTCATTTGTGCAGTATTTATCCTTAAAGACAAATATTTACATAGACAACTGCATCTCCTCTAAACCTCACATCCTTTCTCCTTAAATATATAGAAAAAATACTCATTATAGATTCATATTTACATACATTTTAAGGAATGTAAATTTTCTTTTTGTTTTTCTTCTTTACATAGTATTGCCATGCTTTTTTTTTCTTTAACTAATTAGTCTCAATCTTGTGTTCATTTCTCTCCTTCCCTTTCTAAATCACTTTGGTAGAACTTCTGGATAGAAGTACGTATCTGCTCTGAAAGCTCAACAGAGACCCAGTTGCTCATTGAGGACAATCAGAAGCTGGATGTGCAAGGATAAAACATGTGAGATGAGCCCTGGGAACTTTATAGTTTGAATCAAATGAGGAAAACCTCTGTATCAGGTATGGAGTGGCAGTTTACAATGGGACCTGGCTTACAAAGTAAACTAAAGTTATCAGGAATTTAGTTTTTCCATTGTTGAAGAAAAGCAGTATACATGACTTATGACAAGGTGGAATAGCACAGAAGAGAAGAAAGAATTCTTTAAAATAAAAAGTTCAGGGTCCACAGAATATTTACTTAGAACATAAATGTACTCTGATTATACCTAATACTGTATTTTCCAGTGTATAAGATGACCTTTTAAACCATGAAAAACTTCTTAAAAGTCGGGGGTCATCTTATACGCTGGTAATTGACATACTGAAACTTACTCCAGCTTCAGGGATGAGTGACCCAGCCCCCTCTTACTGCTGCATCCCATCCAGCTGCCAGGCGTCATCACTCAATCCTCTGCTTGTCCTGATTCATCTTTCAGGGCACACAGAAGAACTGAGTTACCGCTTGCTGCATTCCATCGAGTCACCAGGTATATAATGCTCAGTCCTCTGTTCAGCTTTTATGCACCTCTGTCAGCTGCTCTTGGAGAAGCCCCCTCTCCCTGCTCTCAATGTAGATCACAATCAAAAAATCACAGTCACTCATTACAAATGACAAATGTAAAATGATTGTTGGCACTTCAAAGTCTAGCTTTATTAAACATATACTATTAACCTTTGAGGTTTCTACTCTTTTTCTGTTATGTTTTTTAATTTCCATTTGGTGTGCATTAAAAGAGAGGTAGTCTTATATGGCGAATATAGCCCAAACCCTATATTTTAACAGGAAAAGTAGGGGATCATCTTATATGCCCAGTTATCTTATACACTGGAAAATATGGTACTTTACAAAATACAAGTCCAGTTGGAACACAGATATAAACATGGGAAGAAAAAAAAAATAAATCTCTCAAAGAATCTTAGTGGATTTATTTGAAACCCTGGAGAGACAAATATTGGATAGAAGGTAGCTCTCAGGGGCTGGAGAGGTGGCGCAGCAGTGAGGTGTTTGGCTTGCATGCAGCTGACCTAGGAAGGATCAAAGTTCGATCCCCTGGAGTCCCATATGGTCCTCCAAGCCAGAAGTATCATTGGATGTGACCCAAAAACCAAAAAAGAGAGAGAGAGAGAGAGAGAGAGAAAAAGAAAGTAGCTCTCAGATGCCTGAAGCTATTTTTAATTCACATAAGTCATAAAGAATGTAGACATTTCTAGGGCTCAAGCGATAGCATAGTGGAAGGGTGTTTGACTTGCATACAGCCAAACCAGGATGGACGGTGATTTGAATCCCGGCATCCCATATGGTTCCCAGAGCCAGCCAGGGGCAATTTCTGAGCACAGAGCCAGGAGTAGCCCCTGAGAACTGCCAGGTGTAGCTCCAAAACAAAACAAAACAAAACAAAAAAAAACAAAAAAAAGAAATAGACATTGAATATAAAAGTTCTACAAAAAGATAAGAAAAACTCAAATAATAAAAAAACAATAATAAAAGATCTGCCTAAGTACTTCAAAGTATCAAAGTACTTCAAAGTTGAGTTTAATCAAATTGGTGATATATTTTAAAAATTCAACTGTAAGGGCTGAAAGATTGAACAGTGGATAAGACATATGCCTCACACGTGTTTAATCTAGGTTCAACATACAGCTCCCTAGAATATCCTCAAAATCCCCTTCAGAAGTGAGCACTGAGGACAGAACCAGGAGTAGGTCCTGAGCACTGTCCGGTGTGACCCTCCAAATATATATATATTTAATATACATATATGTAACTTTGAAATAATATAACTCAACACTTGCAACTTTTTATTTGATCAAAATAGCCTCCAACATTAAATAGTTTAAGCATATTTTGTATGAATAGTGTATTATCTGAGACTCACAAACATAGAAGTTCTCATCAAATTAATAGATCTGATAACTGTTATGTCAAATACTTTATGACAGGAAATGTTGGTTAACACATTATAAATTCAACTATACTTATTATGGGATTGTTATTAGAAAAGCAATTATGTTGTTGCATCTGTGTTGCTTATATTTCTACTTAAAGTGGGTACAGTGGAAGCTAATAATGATGCTTTAGTTGGATCAGGAAACAAACTAAATTCAGTCAGTTAGGTGGAAGTAATGTTTGTATATGTTGTAAATTCAGTTGAAAAGCAGATAATGGTGTTCAAAGTTATTCATAATTTATAATAAGTTCATTTTAAATTATAATTTTTTTTATTTTTTGTGACCAGTGTGAATTACAAGTCTTTCACAGAATATATTTAAGATACATAGTTACAGTGAATTAGGGCCATTCCCACCACCAGTGTCATTTCCATCTAATCTGTTCCCAGCATGCAACCCACATCTCCCCCACTTGCGCCCTGGACTGCTAGTGTAATAGGTCCCTTTTGTATATAGCTTATTATAGATTGGGGTTGAGTAATCTTGATTCTGTTGATGTTGACCTTGGGTTTGATGTTTAGTTCTGGTCATTTTTTATTTCTACTCAATGTCCATGTGACTGCTTGCTCCTGATACCATTCTACTTTTTTTTAACATTATATTTTAGCTGAAGTTGTTGAATGATTTAGCTTCAATGGAAGCTGAAGTTGTTGACATTGTAAATAAAAAATAGAATTAGTATTCTCAAAAGAAGATACAGAAAAATATATGTTTGTCATGTAATCAGTTAAATGAACCTGGTCTTCATAGCTGTAGAAACAACTCACATTGTAATTGTATCTGATATTATGCATTCAGATAGAACAATATTTGAAATTATGGTGCTAGGTTCAATTTGAGGACAGTTGGGCTTGTGGATCCAGATTGTATGTTACTGATGATAGTGGTAGTAATAGTTTTAGTTTAATTTGTCCATGGAAAGTATAGGACTAAAGAGTCAGTTGAAGATAAGGTGCTTAAATTACTTGTTCTAATAAATACTGAAGTATGAACTATTGTAATACCTGGGCAAGCTGAATAGGAACTCACATCATGTTAATATACCATAGAAGTGGGCCCGGAGAGATAGCACAGTGGTGCTAGCCTTGCAAGCAGTCGATCCAGGACCTAAGGTGGTTGGTTCGAATCCCGGTGTCCCATATGGTCCCCTGTGCCTGCCAGGAGCTATTTCTGAGCAGACAGCCAGGAGTAACCCCTGAGCACCTCTGGGTGTGGCCCAAAAACCAAAAAAAAAAAAAAAAGGCAAAAAAAAATATACCATAGAAGTAATTTAGTGAAGTTGCAGTTAAGAGAACTTTGAAGTAATAGTTATTGCAGTTGTGTGCAAGAAACAGTACAAGTGGTTAGTCATAAAACTGCCTCTAGTTAAGTATTAGGTTGCATCAGAAATAATATTGGTGATTGATATTGTTACTGGACAGTAGTTGGATTAATTCTTTTAAAGTAGTGGTGCTATTAAAAAAAACAGGAGATGTCGTAGCATTTGTAGTGGTAGTCACACTGTTATCTGAGATTGTAGCTTTGGTAAAGTGCTGGCAGTGGTGGTTGTAGGTACAGTTGTCATAGTGACTATTGTGATGGCTGTAGATTCTGTGGAAGTAGAAATTATGTCAATTGTAGTTCTAGACATTACAGCAATATTTAAAGTTGTTCCTATGGTGCTCAATAATATGTGAGGGGTACTGTGGTTGTGACAGGTTCAATACAACATGTTAGTAGTCCATGTTATGACTGTAATCTCAGTAGTAACAGTGTCAGTTCAAATAGTTTCTTCCATTGCAGGAGCCATGATTTCAGCTCTGGAGAAATCAGTCATGACCTTTGTGGTTGAAGCCATAGTGTCTGCTGTAATAATCACACTAGTAGTACTGACACTTGTGGTCATCAGTACAGTTGAGGTAGTGGATATTCTGGTGGCTATCGATTTTGTTGAAGCAGAACTGGTTGTGAGTACAATTGTAGTCTCTGCAACAGTGCTAGTAATTGTTACAGTTCTGGTTTAACTATGGTAGTTGTAGGTTCAGAAAAATGTAGTTTTTGAGATTGGCATAGTTTTACCCTCAGTAGTAACTGGTACATTAATCAGAAAGTAACTTCTGTTTAAATTATAGTGGCTGTACTCAAAAGAGAAGTGATTTTGGTGGTCTCTGGTTGAAGCCACAATAACAGCATCTATTGTTTTAGCATCTGTATAGTGCTTGCAGTATTTTTTATTATAAAATAATACCTACAGTGGTGTCTGTATACAACCTATGTGGTTGTATATGTGGTTGTAACCTATGTGGTTATTTCTATTGTAAATTTTGAAGCAGTACAAGTGATTGTTATGGTAGGGTTTCTGGTGTAGTTGAAACTGCATGGTAATGAATGTTGCAGTGTTGAACTAGCGTATTTTGTTAAAATTGTGGTGACAATAGACTCAACACATATGATGGCCTCTGTAGCTGAGCTACAGTGCTCAAGGTTGTACCATTTAGAGTAGTGCTTGTAGTTGTAGTAGAAGGAACAATTGAAGAAGTACCTATTGGGGATACTATAGACTGTGGAAGCAGAAGTGGTGGTGACAGCAATTCAGCAATTTGCAGTACTAGTTATTTTTACGGTAATAGTTTTTGTAAAAATAGAACCTTTGAAAGTTGATAGTTTAATAGAAAATGTTGAATAATTCTCAGGATTGGAACCAGAACAGTTACTGAAGTGAGTCGTGCTTCTGATAAGTATGTAGTGGTTTGATATTCAATAGAATTGATAGTGGTAGCCTCTATAGTTTTAGATACAGTGCTTCTGTGGCTACAGTTGTTTTCCAATAATATTTATTGTGGAAGTAGTAGGAGTGGAAACTACTATGGTGGCTATAGCTTCTTAGGAAACAGTGGTGATGGTGTTTTCAGTTGTACACTCTAATGCAAGTCAAGTAATAGTATGCTAGGAATATCTGGAGAAATACTTGATACTCTGGTGGTTATAGATTCAGGGGGTACTGTAACAGGCACAGTTGTAGAATTAAGTATTTATTGGGGTAGTTTTATATCTGTGGCTTTTATTAAACTTATGGAGAAAAATAATGATGGAATTGTTTGTAAGAACAGTGGTTGTTGTAGTGGTAGTGTCTGGCATTATTGTGGTATCAATTTTACCTGGGGTGGTTGTCTGAGAAGAAGCTTCTTTTGAAGTGGGAGTGGTAGAACCTGGAGAAGTTGGAGTGGTGGCTACTGAGGTGGTGAGCAAAGTGCTGGCCGTAGTTTCTTTTGTGGTAGTGTTTTCTGTTGTGGTGGTGGTGGTGGCTGTGTTTGTGTTTGTAGAACCTGTAGTTGCAGCTGTGGTTCTCCTTGCAGTTGTGGACACTTGTTTAGTGCCAGTTACAATAACTATGGTGGTTTCTGGAGTAGTAGAAACTGTGGTGGTTGTAGGTTCAGATGTTTGTTTGGTATTATCTGGCTTAGTTGTGGTATCATTTCTGACTGGGGTGGTTGTCTGAGTAGAGGCTTCTGTTGAAGTGGGGGTGGTAGACTCTAGAGAAGTTGGAGTGGTAGTTAATGTGGTGGGAAAGACTGTGCTAGCTGTAGTTTCCTCTGAGGTAGTACTTTTAGCAGTTGTAGTGGATGTGCTTGAAGAGGTGTCTGTAGACTTTGTATTCATAGATGTGGTGCTGATCGCAGTTGTGGACTCTGGTGTAGTGCTAGTGATGGTAACTTTAGTGGATTCTGGCATTGTAGAAAATGTGGTGGCTGGAGGTTCAGATGTTGGTGTGGTGATGTCTGACATCGTTGTGGTATCAATGTTAATAGGAGCAGTTGACAGGGCTATGGCCACAGTGCTAGCAGAAGTTTCCTTTGTGGTACTGCTTTCTGTAATTGTTGTGGCCATGTTTGAAGAGGTGTCTATTGACAGTGTAGTCGCAGATGTGGTGCTGACTGCAGCTGTTGATACAGGTGTCGTGCTAGAGATTGTAACTGTGGTGGTTTCTGGAGTAGTAGAAACTGTGGTGGTTCTAGGTTCAGATGTTTGTTTGGTAGTGTCTGAAATAATTGTGGTATTAGTTCTGACTGTGCTGGTTGACTGAGTAGCGGCTTCTGTTGAAGAGGGGGTGGTAGACTCTGGAGAAGTTAGAGTGGTGGCTAAAGGGGTGGTAAAGACTGTGCTAGCTGTAGTTTTCTTTGAGGTAGTGCTTACTGTTGGTGATGGTGGTGTGTTTGAAGAAGTTTCTGTAGACCCTGTATTCTCAGATGTGGTGCTGATTGCAGTTGTAGACTCTGGTGTAGTGCTAGTTTCCTTTGTTGTAGTACTTACTGTTGTTGTGGGTGTGTTTGAAGAGGTGTGTGTAGACTCTGTGGTTGCAGATGTGGTGATTGCAGCTGTAGACTTAGGTGTAGTGCTAGTGATGGTAACTTTAGTGGATTCTGGCATTGTAGAAAATGTGGTGGATGGAGGTTCAGATGATGGTGTGGTGGTGTCTGATATAATGGTGGTATCGGTGATAACAGGAACAGTTGACAGGTCTATGACCACAGTGCTAGTTTCTTTTGAGGTACTGCTTTCTGTTTTTGTTGTGACCATGTGAGAAGAGGTGTCTGTTGACAATGTATTTGCAGATGTCGTGCTAAGTGCTACTGTTGACTCTGGTTTCATGCTAGAGATTGTAACTGTGGTGATTTCTGGAGTAGTAGACACTGTGGTGGTTGCAGGTTCAGATGTTTGTTTGGTAGTATCTGGAACAGTTGTGGTATCAGTTCTTACTGGGGTGGTTGTCTGAGTAGAGGTTTCTGTTGAAGTGCGGGTAGTAGACTCTGGAGAAGTTGGAGTGGTGGCTACTAAAGTGGTGAGCAAAGTGCTAGCAGTAGTTTCTTTTTTGGTAGTGAGTTCCGTTGCTGTTGTTGTTGTTGTTGTGGGTGTGTTTGAAGAGATGTCTGTAGATTCTGGAGCTGCAGATGTAGTGCTGTTTGCAGTTGTAGACTCTGGTTCATTGCTAGTGACAATAACTGTGGTGATATCTGGAGTAGTTGAAACTGTGGTGGTTCTAGGTTCAGATGTTTGTTTGGTAGTGTCCAGCACACTTGTGGTATCAGTTCTGACTGTGCTGGTTGTCTGAGCGGAGTCTTCTTTTGAAGTGGAGGTGGTAGACTCTGAAGAAGTTAGAGTGGTGGCTAAAGGGGTGGTAAAGAATGTGCTAGCTGAGTTTTCCTTTGAGGTAGTGCTTACTTCTGTTGTTGGTGGTATGTTTGAAGAGGTGTGTGTAGACTCTGTGGTTGCAGATGTGGTGATTGCAGTTGTAGACTTTGGTGTAGTGCTAGTGATGGTAACTTCAGTGGATTCTGGCATTGTAGAAAATGTGGTGGCTGGAGGTTCAGATGTTGGTGTGGTGATGTCTGACATAGTTGTGGTATCAGTGTTAACAGGGGCAGTTGACAGGGTGATGGCCACAGTGCTAGCAGAAGTTTTCTTTGTGGTACTGCTTTCTGTTGTTGTTGTTGTGGCCATGTGTGAAGTGATGTCTGTTGACAAAGTAGTCGCAGATGTGGTGCTGAGTACAGCTGTCGACTCTGGTGTCGTGCCAGAGATTGTAACTGTGGTGGTTTCTGGAGTAGTAGAAACTGTGGTGGTTGCAGGTTCAGGTGTTTGTTTGGTAGTATCTGGAACAGTTGTGGTATCAGTTCTTACTGGGATGGTTGTCTGAGTAGAGGTTTCTGTTGAAGTGTGAGTAGTAGACTCGGGAAAAGTTGGAGTGGTGGCTACTGAAGTGGTGAGCAAAGTGCTAGCAGTAGTTTCTCTTTTGGTAGTGAGTTCCGTTGCTGTTGTTGTTATTGTTGTGAGTGTGTTTGAAGAGGTGTCTGTAGATTCTGGAGCTGCAAATGTAGTGCTGTTTGCAGTTGTAGACTCTGGTTCATTGCTAGTGACAATAACTGTGGTGATATCTGGAGTAGTAGAAACTGTGGTGGTTCTAGGTTCAGATGTTTGTTTGGTAGTGTCCAGCACACTTGTGGTATCAGTTCTGACTGTGCTGGTTGTCTGAGCAGAGTCTTCTTTTGAAGTGGGGGTGATAGACTCTGAAGAAGTTAGAGTGGTGGCTAAAGAGGTGGTAAAGAATGTGCTAGCTGTAGTTTCCTTTGAGGTAGTGCTTACTTCTGTTGTTGGTGGTGTGTTTGAAGAGGCTTCTGTAGATTCTGTATTCTCAGATGTGGTGCTGAGTGCAGCTGTTGACTCTGGTGTCATGCTAGATATTATAACTGTGGTGGTTTCTGGAGTAGTAGACACTGTGGTGGTTGCAGGTTCAGATGTTTGTTTGGTAGTATCTGGAATAGTTGTGGTATCAGTTCTTAGTGGGATGGTTGTCTGAGTAGAGGTTTCTGTTGAAGTGTGGGTAGTAGACTCTGGGGAAGTTGGAATGGTGGTTATTGAGGTGATGAGCAAAGTACTAGCAGTAGTTTCTTTTTTGGTAGTGAGTTCCATTGTTGTTGTCAGTGTGTTTGCAGAGGTGTCTGTAGACTCTGGAGTTGCAGATGTGGTGCTGTTTGCAGTTGTAGACTCTGGTTCATTGCTAGTGGCCATAACTGTGGTGATATCTAGACTAGTAGAAACTGTGGTGATTGTAGGTTCAGATGTTTGTTTGGTACTATCTGAAATAGTTGTGTTATCAGTTCTGTCTGTGCTGGTTGTCTGAGTAGAGGGTTCTGTTGAAGAGGGGGTGGTAGACTCTGGAGAAGTTAGAGTGGTGGCTAATGTGGTGGTAAACACTGTGTTAGCTGTAGTTTCCTTTGAGGTAGTGCTTGCGGTTGTTGGTGGGGTGTTTGAAGACATTTCTGTAGATTCTGTATCCGCAGATGTGGTGCTAATTGCAGTTGTAGATTCTGGTGTCGTGTTAGAGGTTGTAACTGTGGTGGTTTCTGGAGTAGTAGAAACTGTGGTGTTTGTAAGTTCAGATGTTTGTTTAGTAGTCTCTGAAATAGTTGTGGTATCAATTTTGATTGGGGTGGTTGTCTGAGTAGAAGCTTCTGTTGAAGTGGGGGTGGTAAACTCTGGAGATGTTGGAGTTGTGGCTACTGAGATGGTGAGCAAAGTGCTAGCAGTAGTTTCCTTTGTGTTTGTGCTTACTGTTGTTGTGGGTGTGTTTGAAGAGGTGTGTGTATACTCTGTGGTGGCAGATGTGGTGCTGATTGCATTTGTAGACTCTGGTGCAGTGCTAGTGCAAGTATTTTTAGTGGTTTCTGGCATTGTAGAAAATATAGTGGTTGGAGGTTCAGATGGTATAGTATTGTCTGATATAGTTGTGTTATTAGTGTTAACTGAGGCAGTTGATAGGGTGACCATTGTGCTAGAAGGAGCAGTTTCCTTTGTGTTACTGCTTTCTGTTAATGTGGATGTGTGTGATGAGGTTTCTTTAGACAATGTAGTCGCAGATGTGGTGCTTACTGAGTTTGTGGACTCTGGTGTCTTGCCAGAGATTGTAACTGTGGTTTTTTCTGGAGTAGTAGAAACTGTGGCAATTGTCGATTCAGTTATTGTCTGAGTTGAGCCTTCTTTTGAAGTGGTAGATTGGGTGATAGACTGTGGAGATGTTGGAGTGGTGCCTACCGTTGTAGTGAGCACAGTCCTAGCAGTAGTTTCATGTGTAGTGCTTTTAGTTGTTTTTGTGGGGGTTTGTGTAGAGGTGCCAGTAGAAATTGTAGTCACAGTTGTGATGCTGATAGGAGTTGTAGACTCTGGTCTAGTGCTAGTGATTGCAACTGTGGTTGTTTCTGGAGGAGTAGAAACTGTGGTCGATGTAGGTTCAGATTTTGGGGTGGTAATGGCTGACTTAGTTGTAGTATCAGTTTTTACAGGGCCAGTTGTCTGACTTGAGGCTTCTATTGAAGTGGCGGTTGTAGACTCTAGAGAATTTGTAGCTGTGCCTACTGTGATAGTGACCACTCCGGTTGAAGTGAGGGTGTTAGACTCTGAAGAAGTTGGAGTTGTGGTTACTGTGCTGCTGACCAGTGTGCTAGCTGAAGTAGTTTCTTTTGTGCTAGTGCTTTTACTTGTTATTGTTGTTGTGGAAGTGTTTAAAGAGGTGTCTGTAAACTCTGTATTCACAGATGTGGTGCTGATTGCATTTGTAGACTCTGGTGTGCTGCTAGGGATTGTAACCGTGGTAGTTTCTGGAGTTTTAGAAAGTGTGGTTGTTTTAGGTTCAGAAGTTTGAAAAGTTGTGTTTGACAGAATTGTGGTATCAGTCATTATGGTGCCTGTTGTTTGAGTAACATTTTCTATTGAAGTAGAGGTTATAGATTCTGGAGAAGTTGGATTGGTGTCTACTGTGCTGGTAACTACAGTGCTAACAGTAGTTTCCTTGGTGGTAGTGCTTTCTATAGTTTTGGGTGTGTCTGAAGAGGACTCTGTATTCAAAGATGTGGTGCTGATTGCAGCTGTAGACTCTGGTATAGTGCTAGTGTTCATAACTGTGGTGGTTTCTGGTATTGTAAAAACTGTAGTGGTTGTAAGTTCAGATGTTTGTGTGGTAATGTCTTGCATAGTTGTGGCTTCAGTTCTCACTGGTGCCGTTGTCTGAGTACTAGCTTTTATTGAAGTGTGGGTGGTAGACTCTGGAGATGTTGGAGTGTTGGCTATTGTGGTTGTGCCCACTGTGCTAGCAAGAGTAGTTCCTTCTGTGGTAGTGCTTTCTGTTGTTTTTCTGGGTGTGTTTGGGGAGGTATCTGTAGACTCTGTAGCAGAATTGGTGGGGATTTCAGTTAAGGAATCTGCTGTAGTGCTAGTGATTATATTTGTGGTGTCTGTAGTACTAGAAACTGTGCTGGTTGTACGTTCATAAGTTGGTGTGGTATTATCCTGCATACTTGTGGTATTACTAGTTAATGGGGTCTGACTACTGGCTTCTGTTGAAGTGGGGGTGGTAAACTCTAAATTACTGGTAGTGGTGGCCACTGTGGAGGTGACCATAGTTCCAGGAGGGGTAGTTACCTTCCAAGTAGTGCTTTCTGTTGTTACTGTGGGTGTTTTTGAAGTGGTTTCTTCAGATGCTGTAGTCTCAGAAGTGGTTCTAATTTCAGCTGTAGCCTCTACTGTAGTTTTGTTTAAAAGCTCTGGAGAAATAGTAGTGGTGGGTTTTTTGGTTGTAGCCACAGTGCTTGCTATTGTTATGGCTTCAGTGGTAGTGCTGGCACTTGTGTTTGGTGTCCTTGATGTCATGACTTCTGTGGTGTCTATTGACTCTGTGGAAGCTGAAGTGGTGGAAATTTCAGTTGTCAAATCTGTACCAGTGCTTGAGGTTGTTGCTCTGGTGGTCTCTGGAAAAGCAGCAGAAGATGTGGTGGTTATATTTTCAGAATAAGGTGTACTTGGTAATGTTGTGGTTGTAGCTTCAGTAGTAACAAGGCCAGTTGTTGTTGGACTATTCGCTTCTGTTGACATTTGTGTTTCTTTTTCCTCAGGTGAAGTTCTAGTAGTAATCTTTGTGGTTGTAGCCAATGTGCTAGTTGTTGTTGGACGAAATGTAGTGGTTTCCTTCTCAGGTGTAGTAGTTGTTGTGACTGGTATCTTTGTAATCTCTGTAGTACTTTTGGTTGATATTGAAGGTGTGGTTTCAGTTTTAGTGGCAGATGCTGTAGTTGTTGGTCTAGAAGATATGCTATTAGTAGTTGTAATTTTTTCTGTTGTAGACTCGGTTTCAGTGCCAACAGTGTTTGTAGTTTGTTCAGCTGAAGTGGTGGATCCTGCTATTGGGGTTTCAGTTGATTTAGTGGTTAGGTTATTCAGAAGTTCTGTTGAAGTAGTAGTAGTAATTTTAGTGGTCATAGCTAATGTGGATATTGTGGTAGAATCTGATGTAGTAGTTGTACCTGTAGATCCAGAATTAGTTGATGAATTTGGTCCAGTTATAGTAGAAGTTTCCCCATTATTTGAGGGATACTGGATAATAATGGAAGTATTATTATTTTTCCCATTATATACCAGACTCACTATGAGTACTCCAATTGCTGTTGTTATTACACCAGCTAAGAGACAAGCCAGGAAGATTTTCCACAGAGACCAGTCACTAAAAATGTTTCGTGCTACCTGGAAAGGATGTAATTAAAACTATTAAGCTTCATTTTTATTTTATTTTATATAATAAACATTTTAAATTATATTAAATTCATAATGTTTTTGTTTTTGTCTTTTTGAGGGGTCACACCCAGCAGCTCAGAGGTTACTCCTGGCTCTATGCTCAGAAATTGCTCCTGGCAGGCTCAGGGGACCATATGGGATGCCGGGTTTTGAACCACCGCCCTTCTGCATGCATGGCAAACACTTTACCTCCATGCTATCTCTCTGGCCTCAAATTCATAATGTTTAATATGGCTTTAAATTTATATTATTTTAAAGATGTTTATTTCTTGTGTGTTTCTGGTTTAAAACAGAAGTTTTTCATTTTTTGTTTTATTTTAGTTTGGAGGCCACATCAACTAGCATCAGGATTTAACTCTGGTGCTGTGCTCAGGGAACAGTGATGGTTGTGCTCAGAGGATCATATGGGGTGCCAGGAATTAAATCAGGGTTAAATACATGCACAAAAAATACCTTAATTCCTGTAGTATCTCTCTTTCCTCACTTGTATTAATTTTTTTTTTTTTGGTTTTTGGGTCACACCTGGCACTGCTCAGGGGTTAATCCTGGCTCTATGCTCATAAATCACCCCTGGCAGGCACAGGGGACCATATGGGATGCCGGGATTTGAACCATCGTCCTTCTGCATGAAAGGCAAATACCTTACCTCCATGCTATTTCTCTGTTTCCCCACTTGTATTAATTTTAATACAATAAAAAGAAAATGACCACTAATCTCTTGGATCTTTTAAAATACCTTCTTAATAACTGAAAACGTTTAGAAACAAACTCCCATTGTCAAAAGAAGTATCTATATCTGTGATGAAGACTGTTGCCATAGTGAGTTGAGGGATCCAAAAGATCATCTATTAAGTTTTCCTCCATTCTTCTAATGTCAACTATTAGAAATTTAGCTACTTTAGTTCCTATTATCTGTATTGATACTTCATTAAATTGTGTAGCTAACTTTTATACATATTGATATTTGGCAGTGTGAAATTCAAAGTCTAAAATTGTTGAAATCCAATTTATGTGGAGAAAGTTCAGAGTATTAGACAACATGCTTTGCATGAGAGAGCCTCAAATTCTATTTCCAGGACTCTCTGATGTGCATGTAAGGACTGATCCCCCACCGAGGCCAAGTTATGAGTAGACCCCAGGCACCACTAGATATGACCCAAATAATAACAACATAAAATAGTAATTCATGGGACTGGAGAGATAGCATGGAGGTAAGGTGTTTGCCTTGCATGCAGAAGGTCAGTGGTTCAAATCCCGGCATCCCATATGGTCCCCCAAGCTTGCCAGGAGTGATTTCTGAGCATAGAGCCAGGAGTAACCCTTGAGCGTTGTGGGGTGTGACCCAAAAAAGACAAACAAAACAAACAAAAAATAGTAATTTATTTTTTGCTGTCAACAGTTGTTTCATTGTGTAAATACAATATTTTCACATATTATTATTTATGATCATTTAGGAACAAACATCTTCCTATAAATGGTTATTAATAATATTAGAATAAGAATTAATGTAAGGAAATATAGTGCAGTGGGTAGGGCACTTGCTTTGCATGCTGTCAACTTGGGTTCAATCCCTAACATGTATTTAGTTCCTTGAGCCCTGCAAGCCCTACCAGGATTAATACCTGAATGCAAAGCGAGAACTAAACCCTAAACATAGCCAGGTATGGTCCAAAAAAGGGAAAGAAAAAATTAATGTCAGAAAAATTATTTTGTATCCTAAACACAGGTATTAAGTCTATATACAGTTAATTTGTTTTGCTGTTAGAAAATTTTATTCTATATATACACTGAATAATAGTAAGATCAGTCCTGAAATTAAATTCATAACATTTTTATTCTGATGAACTTATCTCAGATTGTCATATCAAAATGGAGATTTATAATATCTACTTCAAAGGGCTTTTGAGAATTCACATAAGAAAAAATCATCCATCATTACACGTTTTCCCAAGAAAGCACATTGTACTATGTGAGATTTTAGAATCTAAAAGATTATAGTTTAAATCTTAACTCTTCCTTTCTAGATGGATGATGACATTAGGAAATTTACACAATCAGAATCAAAATCATGTTAGAAATACAAAGAAAATATAGGAGGTCAAAATCAGAATTTTAAATAAAATCCCACAGTTCATTTCAAAGGTAAAATGGAAAGAAAGAAAAGCAGCTGCAAACTAGAACTCTAGGGTTTTATCACATAAATTCCTTTTCCAAGAGAGCAATATGGCTGCTATTGGCCACCAACTCTGTCCTCATTTTAAAAGGAAGAGCCCTGAACTTAGATTTATTTAATTTTTTGCCATATTTTCATAGGTATATTTTCCCTAAACTCTTCACATATTTGTATATTTCCATCAAAATATTTGATTTTTAAATTAAAAAAACCTTGATTTTTCTAAATCTCTTGCATTTTCTTTCAGGGAGTTGGCACATTCAAAGAATACTGGAGCTTTCAAAAGAAAAATGTAATGCAAACTGGCTGATTATTTTTCCTCCAAAAATAGTTCTCTCAAGGGCTAATGTGAGTTAGACAAGTTACCATGTGAAATAAATAATAATCCAAAGAACACTGTACCATTACCTGACAGTGATGAAATTCACTAACTAGATGCTCTGAGTGTCCCAGGTTTCCTGTGTTGGTGTTGACATCAGATAGATCTGTGTCAGTATCAACAGTTACACCAGTTGATGTTGGAAACTGACATATTGAACCGTGAGCTTCATGGTGTCCTGGGCTCAAGGATGGCTATATATTGGGAGTCAAATGGATAAAAATTTAACATTTTATATATAAAGTAATAGAATTTTGGAAAATAGAAATCAGATTGTGATGTATTATGATATATTTGATCAAACTTAGTATTATTTAAAATCAAACTGAAGAAATAAAAGAATACTTTATCATATTTTTCTCACAAGAAAATCTAATTAGATAATTATAAAGAACATTGCAGTGATTCCTGAGTGCAGTGTCAGGATAACCATCGAACACTCCCAAGTGTGCCCTAAAACTTAAATAAATAAATGTAATCTTTCTTACTTGCATTGGTTAAACATTCATCCTAAATGGCTATTGAAAACGCTTTTGACAAGACTACTTCAATTAATCTCTATTTCTAGAAGTAGAAGATGATTTTCTGTTTTGCAGAGCCAAGGATCAAACCCGATTCTTGCACGCAAGTTAAGAGTCTTGCCCTTAACCATTGAACTATTCCCAGTCCAATCATAATAGTATATTAATAATCAAATTAAACATATTGTGCTCACTGGACCAGGTCAGCAAGATATCTCAAAAAACCAATCACATACTTTGCATGTAGGAAGCTCAAATTGAACTTATTGCCACATGACACCCCCTCCCCAAAGCACTGCTAGAAATTACCTCAGAGCACAGATGTGGAAGTCGCCCCTGAGCACCATGAGATGTGGTCTACAAAGATTCAAAAAATAAAAATCAGTCACTGGTTACTGATCTACTAGAATTATAACTAAATAATTAATATCATAACAAAAAATGTACAGTGTAAAGAATTAGTCAAGTTCTGATTTTCTATATGTACAATTACATGCTACAAAAAACAAAGACTGCAGTAATATTGAATAAGAGAATATATGATACATATGAGCACTTTAATAGAGTTTCATCTTTTTCATTACTGATTTGTGTTCAATAAATTATTTGTATTTTTATTTCTATAATCCTTATTCGCTATTTTTTCTTCTTATAAATAATAGCAGTAATTATAAAAAATTATTTTTAGCTTTTGTATTTGAACAATATTTAACTTTTATAAGTAAATAAAACTTACTGATCAATGCAACTTGCCAGCATTGAATATATTGCGGGAGAGTGGAGAATCTATGATACTGGAACTTGGGTTGGAGGGAATATAATTTTCACTGTCTTAATTTCTTCTCTCAGTAAAATGCAGTTTCTAAAAGTAAGAGTTTGGCTAATGGGGGAACTTGAAGTTATATTGAATTAGGTCTTGGTAAATCAATAATTTCCATTATATACATTTATACTTCCTAGTTAGCTCCACGAAATAAAATTGAAAGTTCCCTATGCATAGCTTAACTTATCATTTTAAGTTTCTTTAAAAAAAGAAAAGAAAAACAAATTCTCAATTTTTAAAAATAGGAGTCGCTCCTAGTGGTGCTGGGAGCAGTAAGTATATGGAGTCAGTATCACTCTCACTGGTACTGGAGTCTCGAAAGAGTCTCAAAGTCATAATCTTGCATATGCACACTACCATCATAGCTCTCTCTCTGTCCTTAAGGTGTCCTTTAACTGCCATTTAAAATATATGGAGGAAAATAGCTCTAAAAGCAATTCACTATCTAATATCTATGGCCTTTGTTTGAAAACTCAGAGTTGTATAGGAAAAACTTCAAGATGTAGAATTGCTACTTAAAAGTGATTTTTTTAAATCTAAGAATGACACTGTAGTTGTCATAAGGGCAGGTGTGGGTGCAGAGGAAGAGAAACTAGGGACACTGGTGAAGGCATTAGCACTGGAACATTGTAATAACTAAAATGTATGGTTGCTCAACAAAATATTGTTTAAAAGAATATTGGCATTGTAAGGACATAGTGACAGAGTTGCAAGTCTAGAAGATCATGAAAAACATCTTTAGGAGAAAGAGATGTTGGACTACAATAAGAGAACTATACTATGACTTCCTTGGTGCATGGAGGTTAAGAAAATAAAAGGTCTTCACAAAACCTAAGTTTTCATTTAAACTTATACAAATTTCATTCAATACTATTTCTATTTCCAATCAAGGGTTCTAATCAGACACAACAGTTACATGAAAAGGTAATTACAAAACATGTTACTAAATGAATTCTCCTAAAATTATGCAGAATAGTCAAATAATATTGTGAGAATCAACTCTAACATTTCTTAGGAATACTATTATCAAAAAGAGTAGTAATTATAGGTCAATACAAACAATTTGCTTCCTCTTCCTAGACTTCACTTGCAACTTATCCTCTACTCTCAAAATATTATAGATATATTTGGATTCTTATAAATAAAGACATATACTACAAATATAAGCAGTTAACAAAAAAACTATAGGTATTATTTTAAAATATAAGTTGTTAATGTAATTAAATGTATATTTATTGATTTATTCTTAGGTTTTACAACTTGAGTAGCTGTTAAGCAGATTATTATATTGTTATACAAATAATTGATAGTGCCTAAAATAAGTAAAAAGTAAATTAATTCTCAACTGTATAAAATGATATGCAGAAAAAGTAACATTTTTAATTAGCTAATAATAAAAGGTTAATATTTTATTTTCATCTAAAATTGTAGTAATTCCCTTTTGGGAAGAACCATGTTACTATGTTAAAACAAACTCTATAAACATTGAATTTAACAAGACCCTGAGCTATCAGAAAATTCTAGTGATTTCCTAAGACTCACCAATTGGCTTCCAGAATGTTCAATATTCACTACAAATTTCCCTGGTTTTCTGTCCATTCTTGAGCTGCCAAGATCATAAACTTAATTCCAGAAACATTTTTCAGTCTGCTCGTTGCCCTTTATACTTGCAATCTTAAGAAATAATTGAGTTGATTAATAATAAATCTACTATGAGGCATCAGTGCCACTGTGGATTAGACTGAATAAATAATTATTATTTACAATAGGATACACCTTAAACATGGGTGTTAAGCAATTTCATACGGATGAAAGAAAATCAATCACGTCTCTCTGGTTATGTCTTCAATGCTACTTCACCATGCAGTCCACGTAGTAGGTAAAAACTGCAAAAGCAATTCTTTCCTCTATCTCTTAGCATGGCATCCAATAAAATCTTTCTGACTATAAGAATAGTCCAAGGTAGAAGACTGAAGCACATGAACACTTCTGTGGTTTCTCTACTAACCAGATGAAACCATTTTTGGTAGAAACTTTATTATTATTATTATTATTATTATTATTATTATTATTATTATTATTATTATTATTTTGGTTTTTGGGCCACTCCTGTTGAGGCTCAGGGTTTACTCCTGGCTATGCGCTCAGAAATCACTCCTGGCTTGGGGAACCATATGGAAAGCCAGGGGATCAAACCATGATTCATCCTAGGCTACCACGGACAAGGCAAATGCCTTACCACTTGGGCCACAGCTCCATCCACAGAAACTTCTAGGCACTGATACCCACTGTTTATCATGCTAATTTGGGTTCCTCCCCAGTTCTAAAACTTTTCCAATTGTATTTCTCTCCTCTTCTCTCACTCTCTAGCATACTTTTCTCTCTTCTCTTTTCTCCCTTGCCATTGCTCCCCTTCTGCAAAAATAATAGAATGTATCATATTTTTTCAATATTCCTTCTCCATATACATCATTTATGTGATAAACAAATTTCTAGTAATGTATGGACCAGTCCTTTTCTCTCTTTTTTAGGCACTATTTGGCATAACTAAGCAAGAATATGCTTTTGACTCTACTTACAATTTTATTGTATGTCACTCGTGTAGGTGAGCACTTCCAATTTATGCAAATTATACTCAAACACAGGTAACATATTTTCTTATTATCTGTAGAAATATCTTGGCAGAATCTAAAGATAATTGACAAGAATTAAACAACTTTTAGGAAACAGAGCAGTAACACCGCATAGGGTGTTTGGCTTGCATGCAGCTGACCCGGGTTTGATTCCCAGAATCCCATATGATTCCCCCATACGGTATCCCCAAGCCTAGCAGGAGTGACTCCAGAGCATAAAGCCAAGAGTAACCACTGAGCACCACCAGGAATGGCCAAAATAAAAAAAAAATTAACCTCAAATAGACTGTTATAGATAAGCTACCAGAACACATATTTAGGGAATCCCAAACAAAATTGATACCTAAATTCTTTTATGAAGGATGACTAAATAGCATATACCTGAGATATACCTTAATTAATCCATAAACCATGTCTTACAAATAAAGCAATAAGGACAAAATACATATACTTTTTCTATTGAAAATCTCCTCCAGTACTTTTTTTTTTTTTTTTGTGGTTTTTGAGTCACACCCGGCAGTGCTCAGGGGTTATTCCTGACTCCAGGCTCAGAAATTGCTCCTGGCAGGCACGGGGGACCATATGGGGCACCGGGATTCGAACCGATGACCTCCTGCATGAAAGGCAAACGCCTTACCTCCATGCTATCTCTCCGGCCCCTCCAGTACTTTTTGTTGTTTGTTTGTTTTTATTGTTGTTGTTGTTGTTGTTTGGGAGAGCACTGCAGTGCTTAGAACTTACTCTTGGCTTGTGCTCAAGAATCATTTGTGATGGATTCAAGGGGCCATTTGAGGTGCTGGAGTCTGATCCAGAATCAGCTGCTTGCAAAGCAAATGCCCTACATGCCATACTGTTGATCTGGTGTCTCAGCCAGCACTTTTACCAGATTAGATTATCTGTCCGATTTCAAAGATAGAATGATATGATCATAGGGCTATAAAAATCCGGAGAGATTTTACAATTCAACCTAATTATTTTAAGACCCAGGAATTTTATGTCCAGAGAGAAGTGTAAAACCATTTGTATAGTAGAAAGAACCCAATTTCCCCTCAATCTAGTCTTCTCCATTAAGTAACTGATAAAAAAAATGACTTCGTTGAAATAAAAGCCTAACAATATTGCAAGCAAATATCCTTTGTAAACAAAATTATACAAACATTTCAGAGACTTCAGATTTTTCACAGGCTCCTGAATGAGTTGTAATTACAAAACCACAAGACATCACAAGCTAACCCAGAATTTCAGTGGGGAATCTGAGGCCAATTTCTTGACAAACATTAATCCCAATCATACAATATTTGAGAAATATTTTATGAAATATAACTCTAAGGTTAGACATGTAGTTCCTTAATATCATTAGAAAGAAATTATGAGGGCCCGGAGAGATAGCACAGCTGCGTTTGCCTTGCAAGCAGCCGATCCAGGACCAAAGGTGGTTGGTTCGAATCCCGATGTCCCATATGGTCCCCTGTGCCTGCCAGGAGCTATTTCTGAGCAGACAGCCAGGAGTAACCCCTGAGCAATGCCGGGTGTGGCCCAAAAACCAAAACAAAAAAAAAGAAAGAAAGAAATTATGAGTACCAAGGAACTATGGTTTTCTTAAATTAAAAAAAAAAAGATGCTTTTGGTCAAAGGATGTGTTTTTTATGTTAATTTTTTATATATTCTATTTAAACACCTTGATTACATACATGATTGTGTTTGGGTTTCAGTCATGTAAAGAACACCACCCATCACCAGTGCAATATTTCCATCACCAATGTCCCAAATCTCCCTCCTCCCCACCTAACCCCCGCCTGTACTCTAGACAGGCTTTCTACAACCCTCATACGTTCTCATGAAGATAGTTCAAAATGTAGTTATTTCTCTAACTAAATTCATCCCTGTTTGTGGTGAACTTCATGAGGTGAGCTGTAACTTCCAGCCCTTCTCTCTTTTGTGTCTGAAAATTATTATTGCAAGAATGTCTTTCATTTTTCTTAAAACCCATAGATGAGTGAGACCATTCTGCGTTTTTCTCTCTCTCTGACTTATTTCACTCAGCATAATAGATTCCATGTACATCCATGTATAGGAAAATTTCATGACTTCATCTCTCCTGACAGCTGCATAATATTCCATTGTGTATTTGTACCACAGTTTCTTTAGCCATTCATCTGTTGAAGGGCATCTTGGTTGTTTCCAGAGTCTTGCTATGGTAAATAAAAAAAAACATCTAATCCCATCAAAAAATGGGGAGAAGAAATGGACAGACACTTTGACGAAGAAGAAATACAAATGGCCAAAAGACACATAAAAAAAATGTTCCACATCACTAATTATAAGGGAGATGCAAATAAAAACAACTATGAGGTACCCCTCACACCACAGAGATTGACACACATCACAAAGAATGAGAACAAGCAGTGTTGGCAGGGATGTGGAGAGAAAGGAACTCTTATCCACTGCTGGTAGGAATGCCGTCTAGTTCAACCTTTATGGAAAGCAATATGGAGATTCCTCCAAAAACTGGAAATCGAGCTCCCATACGATCCAGCTATACCACTCCTAGGAATATACCCTAGGAACACAAAAATACAATATAAAAACCCCTTCCTTACACCTATATTCATTGCAGCAAAAGATGTGGTTTAAGTAGTAGAGCATCTGTCTTGAGTGTACGAAGTTCTGAATTCAGACTCTAAGTACCAAGTCCAGATAAAGGTCTTGGCCCCCAGAAGTACCACCAGTATAGACCTTAAGCATTATAACAACTGGAAACATTCTTTGTTATTTATACAAAGTGTGTTACAGAATTTCTTCTACTCCTAAACATTATGTTGAGTTGTTAAATGGTGGTAAGAGTTAAGAGTTTTGACTTCTTGTAATACAATAAGATATATCTATTTGTATTAAATCTTTTTTGGGGGGAGGGGTTTTGGGCCACACTGGTGGTGCCCAGGTGTTATTCCTGGCTCTCTGCTCAGAAATCGCTCCTGGCAAGCACAAGGGACCGTAGGGGATGCCAGGATTTGAACCACCATTGGTCCTGGATCGGTGCTTGCACCTTCCACTGTGCTATCTCTCCGGCCCCTGTATTAAAACTTTTTTAAATCAGTTTTAAAACTCTCTAAAAATATGGGGCCAGCGAGTGGCGCTAGAGGTAAGGTGTCTGCCTTGCAAGCGCTAGATAAGGAAGGACCACAGTTTGATCCCCCGGAGTCCCATATGGTCCTCCCAAGCTAGGGGCAATTTTTAGCCAGGAGTAATCCCTGAGCACCAAATGGGTGTGGCCCAAAAAAACAAACAAACAAAAAATTTTAAAAAACTCTCTAAAAATATATTCTCTGGATGAAAATGTCTGTTGGAATGTAGAAGCAATGTAAAGCCACTGAGGGGTCAACAGAATGAAAAGAACTATTGAGAGTCTTCTGATGAGTTGAAGAACATGTTTTTTGTTGTTTTTTTTTCTCCACCACCCCCGAAGAACATGTTTTATCCCTCCATGCTCACCTAAGTAAATAAAACTGTCCCTTCTGGGGCTATTTATGCAGTTTAATCATTTAAGTTACATTTCAGGACAAAGCAGTAGTATAGCTTGCCTTTTATGCAGCAGACCTGAGGACCCTGGGACTTCATATAGTACTGAGTACTTCCAAGATTGATCCATGAGCACAGAATTAAAAGTCCTGCACCCTCTCAGTCCCACATCTCGTGCACCAGCAAGAAACTACAACCAACAGTCCTGCTGACTCATGCTTTGTGGCCCTTCTTCTCACCTCTCAAATGTGGATTGTTGCATGTTACTGATTCAGCCTCAGAAGGACCCCCAGCCCAAGGACACTACCGGATCTCTATGGCTGCAAATCATTTGTCAAACTCAGCAAGACCACAGTGTGTGATGAGAATGTGCCCTGGATTTCACTTCCCACAAGAATATTTCAAAAGACTTAATGGCTTAATGTTTATTGTACAAATAATAAGTTTATTGTACAAATGAATTTATCCATTAAGGGATAAAACATTAAATCCTATATGTCCTTTATATGTTTAATACCTCTATAATAATACCTCCTAGTCTATTCCCAACTTTAAGGTAGTATCTTAAATAACTTTTTTCTTTAATTCCTTTTTAAAATTTATTTTTATTTATTTCGATTATATATATATATGTATATACATATATTTCTCCTCTTTAACTTCACTTGTTTTTCTGCTCAGTATGAAAACCTACAAGAAAAAGTCTTGCCTGGGATAAAAGTTCAGGTCAAAAGCAGGGTGCAGAGATTGTGTAGCCTGACATTCTTACCCCCAAATGCAACAGCAATAGAATATGTCACCATACCTCTTTGCAAAGGCATACAAAAAAAGGTGAAATTTTATGTATAGAAACAAACTCTTATCTACTAGGGATAAGAACCCATACATTTTATAAAACAGGGCACCTCCCACCCTGAACATGTGTCATGTGGACCCAACTTAGACTCCATCTGATCAGGCAGCAACCATGCAATCCTGAAACCTAGACCCCAGACATAGAACCGACATAGTTCCCTGCAACAGTACCAGGAACCAAATGGGAAATTCCCAATACTGCTCTAGCACCAACTTGTGCCAGTTTTGATATGACATCCTGACAATGAGGAAATGGCAACAACTTGATCTAGTAGATGTAACCCTCAAAACCAAAATAACAGTAATAATAATAATGTAATTTCATAGAAATATTATCACATTAATGACAGGACATGTGGTTACTTTGCTAGAAAAATCCACATGAGAAGATTCACTGGTGCAATAGATTACCTCTAGATAAGCCAATACATTAAGAAATCAATTTAATATTTCAAATGAACAAACACTTTGGTTGAATAGAATACATATTTTATTTGAGCATTTAAAAATGTGTATGATAATGTGATACAATACAAACATGCTTAAATTGGGGGAATTTTGTTGGTCTGTTTATTTCTAATTTTGTTTTGTTTTAGATTTTGGACCCAACCTATGAGTGCTCAGGACTTGTGATTGTGTTCAGGGATCATTTCTGGTGGAACTAAGAGAACTGTAAGTGGTACCAGAAATCAAATCATGGTAGATCATGTGCAGAACAAGTGCCCTTTCTCCTAAAGTGTCTATCAAGCCCCCGAATGCTTACATTTTCACTGGAATTCTATAACTATTGAGCAATAAAACTGCATAGAGTATGTTTTTAAGTCATTGACCAAATAATAGCAAAACCTCATTGTTGATATCATTGTTACAAGAATTCAAGTAAAAATAAGCAATTAAATTACTGCATACTTAAATTGTTAATAAAAATGTAACTTTTACTAATTTTTAATTATTTAAAGATATTATAATACAGAGTTTATAGGAAGCTTTATTAATATTCTGAGTATCTCCTTAAAAATTATTTGGTATGTTTAGAATTTTTAGTCAAAAGAAATTGAACACCTCTATTGAGAGTACTTGATAGTCTTTTTAAGAACGTACTTTTAGCCAAAAGAATCTATAATATGGGGGCCCGGAGAGATAGCACAGCGGTGTTTGCCTTCCAAGCAGCCGATTCAGGATGTAAGGTGGTTGGTTCGAATCCCGGTGTTCCATATGGTCCCCCGTGCCTGCCAGGAGCTATTTCTGAGCAGACAGCCAGGAGTAGCCCCTGAGCACCGCCGGGTGTGGCCCAAAAACCAAAAAAAAAAAAAAGAAAAAGAATGCATAATATGGGCTGGAGAAATAGCATGGAGGTAAGGCATATTTGCCTTTCATGCAGAAGGTCATCGGTTTGAATCCCGGCATCCCATATGGTCCCCCGAGCCTGCCAGGAGTGATTTCTGAGCATGAAGCCAGGAGTAACCCCTGAGCACTGCCGGGTGTGACCCCCCCAAAAATGCATAATGTCAATAAATAATAATTGTAGTTATAAAGTGAACCACCTATATACTAAATATTAAACAAATTGATTTACTGATCAAATCACCCACATCAAATACTGCTGGTGACTGAAATTTCTCCATGATGTGATGCAAATCTAAACACCTTTGTCTGCTTAGGTTTTTCAATGTAATAAGAACTAGTATGGCAACTCCAGCTTTTTGATCTTTTGCAAATATTTTAGCATTGAGGGAATGCTGCACTAGTGAAGGTGGTATTCTGTTTATGACTAAAACCCAACTACAAACATGTTTGTAATGATGGTGCTTAATATTTTATAAACATAATAATAAAATTTGAAGTCCATGTTAAAAAAAAAGAATACCTTTGAGTTATGTCAAAAGCAAACAACTGCAAAACAAAGCTATCAAGTGAGATAGAGAGAAAAATATATCTACAAGCCTGTTTAAGGACCCACCTCTTTTTCCCACCCCAACAAAAATATAAGTTAAAGTAAGTTAAGGGGTTATTTTTCCTTCCTATTAGGAGAACATTTTAGGGGAGCAGGTTAGATATATTAGAGATAATAGAACAATTATTTGTTGAACACTAAATTGAACGACTTCTGACTGAGCAGTAGTTTGTCAGTAATATTATTAAAATTTTTTCTAATAGGACACCCCTTCTAGTACATACCACACTGATCCTATCTAATCTACTAATGCCTCCCTGGATTAAATACTATTATCCCATTTACCTGCTGAAATACCTAAGCATTTAGAAATACCCTATAAATCCCAACAAAAATTTATGGCTCCACATTCATTCACCCAAAAGTAGTTATTAGTAAATACTATTGTCACTGTGTCACACCAAATGCTAAGAAAAACTGGTGAATGGAGAAAGGGAAGGTCCTATAGAAACTTGGGCCACAGAGATACTTCATTGGGTTAAGTCACACTTTGCATGGAGGAGACTAAGTTGTAATCACTGTTACCAAATGGACACTGAGCCAGGAGTAGTATCTTCTGAGTGTTATCCAAGAGCAAAACATAACTAAATATTAAGAAAACAGAAGTGAGGACTGGAACAATAGTGCAGCAGTAGGGTGATTGCCTTGCACTGACTGCAGTTTGATCCCCAGTGTCCCATATGGTCCCCTAAACCAGGACCGATTTCTGAACGCATAGCCAAGTGTAATCCCTGAGCATCACCTGGTGTGGCCCAAAACCAAACCAAAACAAAACAAAAACGTAGATATCCTAGTCTCCTGCTTCAAAGTATATAAAGGCAGCAAGTTTACTTACTATCAACCTAGAAGAAGGGAATGATGATAATGTCCTGTGTCACCTTGTCTATTGTGGAGAAGATGCTAAAATTTTTTATAATAATTTTTATTTTGACCCAAATTCCACCACAGGTTTATAAATTCCTGGCAAGAGGCAAGACTTCTTGGCTTTAAAGGTGGGATCTCTGTCAGAGTTCAGGCAAGCAATCACTATAAACAAACCATAATAATAATAATAATAATAATAATAATAATAATAATAATAATAATAATAAAAGATTTTCCAACAGGTGTGAGGCAACAGAAGAATGATCAGGAGTTCAATATTGTGTCCTCTATCTATATTGTGTCCTCTATGCCAATGTCTGCCTTTAGGTAGCAGACCTAAAGCAGAGCTGAGGCTCTGGATAAACAAGAATCCAGCACACAAGTGGGGAATGAAAAATAAACCAAGAAGGTGCCCTGCTCTATTAAGAAACTCAAACAGAAACTAATTCTCAGTATAGGACTTCAGAGTGGGACCTAAGGAAATCTCCAGCCCAGAGAATGAGTCCAGAGAGATTTAAGCTATGTAAACTCCAGCATCATTATTTGATGATGGAGTACACTAATGAAAACTGAAATGCCCATTATCCTCTAGACCACATAAAAATACTAGCATTTCAGGCTGCCTGTCAGATACTCTAATTCAAACTCTCCAAGTTCATGATGTTAGTATCATACTTGTTGTCCTTGAATGTTTCTTCCCAGCTTCCTTGACAACTCTTTCAGGCAAGAATTCTGAATGGAATAAAAGGATATCATTTTGAAACTAGGGTATTTAACATTGACATAGGTCACACAATATTGTCAATGACAAAGTTATACAATGAGGCCAAGTCCTGCTAGTCTGAGTCCCCCAAATGAGGACAATGAGACATTGAGAAGAGCCCACAGATGACCAGTAAGAGACAGGTATGTGAGTTTATCCAGGCTGAAATGGTGCTCCAAGTTACTAGTAAGAGCACATTATAACTTGGTTCAAGGCCCCAATATTTGGCATGGTAGGTAATGTATGACTTTAGGACCCTGTGTTCAAAATTGGGGCTTCAAACTTTTTAGCAGTTTCATCTAACTAGGAAGTTAGTCATGGTAACACTGGCATATGGACAGAAGTCCCTATGTGATGTTGGAATGGTCACAGAGAACGAATGTAGTAAAACTAACAGGTTCCATGTAGAGAAAGACATTGTTCAAAATAAGCCTAACACAAAGGTAGTGACTGATACAGAATGCAGCCAATGAAGGCTTCAAGCTTCTTAAACCTCCTGGGCCAGAGAGATAATGCAGGAGTGAAGGCACGTGTTGCCAACCCCAGCAGAGCCAAAAGTAGGGCCTGAGTAGCCCAAGGTATGGATCAAAGACCTCAATTAAAAAAACCCAAATCTCACTTCCTATGCAAGTTAGCTCTAATGCTTTTGCAACTTTCCTAATATTGTGTTCACTGTATTTTGCACATGGTTGTCCTTCTGCAAAATATGTATTGAATAAACAGAATAATTCTACAGGTCGGCAATAAATTTTGCAGGTAAAAGGAAAGAAAGAACACTGAAGTTCGAGAAGTTCCCAAATTGGCAGGCAGCAATTAAATTGCAGATTTGGAGCTTGAGCTGAGCTGATCCTATATCCAGCTAACTCAGTTTGCTGCTGATAGGATGCGTCACTCATGATTCATTTCTTCCCTGAACTCTGGGGATAATAACTTTTATTGATAGTTATTCTTGTTCCGTGAATAATTCCTTCCTCAATAGCGAGGAGCTCTGTTGCTCACAGATCTTCCAGAACCGAGATCCACAGATGACAGCATCTGAACCTATACCCAAACTGAAGGAAGCTAAACCCCCAATCTTTATACAACTAAAAAGATTCTAATTCAGAGACAAAGAATCAGCATTCTTTCATCTGTATCTCAAGTAAAGAGCTATATTAAGAAAGAATTATTCATAACATCTATTCTCAATTAATTGATCTCACACATGTGTGATAATGACAGAAACACAACAAGGTAAGCAGTAAATAACCAATAAAAATAAAACCTTGCTCTCCAACAACAGAACTGAGATTATAGGGGAAAAGAAGGAGAGGTGAAAGAGAAAAAGGACAGGGTGCCCCAGACCTGTGCTAAGCACAGGTTGTTGTTGTTGTTGTTGTTGTTATCTTTCACAAAAATTTAAAAGGAAGCAAATCTAGCAAGGAGGCAATTCTAGCAGTATGGATTCACTTAAAGAAACTGAGCTTCTGACGTTTAACAGGCAAAGGTTGTACATCCAGTTTGCAAATGCACATTTTCTCCTCTTGGAATGTCTTTGTTCTTCCTTCAAAACCAATTTGAGTTCTAACCCTTGGGTGCAACTTTTTCATGTTACCTTCAGTAGAAACTCTCTGCCTTCACAGGCTCTGTTGTCTTCTAAGTAAACAAAATCAGTGATTTGTGATTTTTATCTTTGTTTGTAGCTCTCTTTCATAAATTCAAGTTCTCCAAGAAAGGAAGAGTGAGAATTTTAGATTTTTGTCATCATTATCTCTTAGCTTAAAAGGAATCAATATGCTTAGGAAGTACCCACAACTGATATTCAAGAAACATGAAATGAGGAAATTGTCTTTTCCCAACCCATTTTTGAAAATGATTCAGACTTAAGTCAAGCATAAAATGTAATACTATTATTAAAAGGAAAGTGAAAGTGGTTCTCCTCTGGCAAGGTGTTGAATGACATGAGGTCTCATTTTATTCCTGTTTCAGACATCCTGAAGGGACTACCACATGCAAAACCATTATCAGCACTGAGCATCAAGCCAAAGTATGCAAGGCCCCAGTGACCAAGATGCTTTCAATCTCAGCAGACAGAGCTACCCACTTATTACTAATAAATGGACCTGCCATCAAATCCAGGTGAGTAACACATAAATGATTTGTTTCAAGTAATTCAAGAGAAGCAATGGGAAGACAAGAAATACATACAAAAGAGCCACCATGTGTAAGTATGTTTAGGCTGCAAGTTCAAGATGTAAGACAATTTCTGAGGGGCTTTCAAGATCCTACTTCCAAAATGCAGACCACAAAACCATTTTAGCTTAGGATGCTTAGAGACAGGCATCTTTCCTAACTCAAACAAAAACCTTCCCAGTATTATTCACTTAGAAGAAAAAGCACTTAAATCTCAAGCCCCTTGTTTCTTCTCTTTCACTGCTGCCTCTTGCCTTCTGCTAAGTATGCATCCCTGGAAGATCCTCTCCTCATCCTCATTGCTGTCCCACATATGTATTATATTTCTTTTCCTTTAACATAAATATAGGGAATTGGTTAATCTTACTGAAGTATAAGATTGGTCACAATATCAGGTATTGTAAGCCAGGTAGAGTGTTTGCCTTGCATGCAGCTGACCTGAGTTCATTCCCCAGAATCCCAATTAGACCATAGCAGCACTGCCAGGAGTAATTTTCATCAGCGCAAAGCCAAGAGTAACCCCTGAGTATCACCAGGTGTGGCCCAAAACAAAACAAAAGATTAAACACAATTGTTAATTAACTATAAAATATAATGTCTAATGTCCACGTATTTGGGTGAGGTCTTTCTCAGCAAGGCACAGCCTGGCACCTTTAGCCCTTTTGGCAGACAGGTCTGAAGATGCAGGGTAGTAGCAGTGGAGAAATAATTCACAAGCAGTCAGTTGAAGTTTCATCTGAATGAACCAGCTTTATTTCATGGCCTTTTCTCTGCCATATACCATTCTGTTCTCCTTTCTTTGCCCAACATTTTTTGCTGCTCTCCTCTGCCTCTTTGCTTTTTGCTGCCTCCTCCCTTACCCCAGCCAGACTCTTACCTTTTCTTTCTTCAAAATAACCTGCCACAGCCCAGGTGTAGGTGGATCTGATTGTCCCTGTGAAAGTAACATCAACAGGAAGTCCAGGCGAGGGCCTTGGGAGAAGGGATACCCCATACACAATATCATCATTGGTATTTTTCTGGTTCTTCCCTTATATTATTCATGTTAGTCTCTATACTTTCTCTCATCCTCTACCACCTTATATTTTTAATGCTTATTATGAATATTGTGTCACCAAAGGGGTATAATTGCTTTACATTCTTGTAATTTTTACTATGTTCTCAAGACCCATTTTACTACATTCAATACAGAAGGATGCTTGGGTTTGGCCACTCATTGTACCATCTACTCCTCCAGTTGCCTCCAGTTTTCTGCCAATAACAATTAACTTTGTGATCACTATCTTGTCTAAATGCCTTTAGAAACAAAAAAACTATTTCACTGGTACAAACATTAGATAGACGAATGATGTATGGATGGATGGATAGATAGATAGAGGGAGGTAGGGAGAGAGGGAAGGAAAGGGATATAGAGAGATATCTATCTAGAGATAGATATTGATAGATAGATAGATAGATAGATAGATAGATAGATAGATAGATAGATAGATAGATAGATAGATAGATAGAGATGATTGATAGATGATAGATAGATAGGATCAGAATTATTGGGACATTTTTAATATGTATTTTATGAATGTATATAATTTAGTAGTTTCCGTAGCTAAAGAACTAGTATCCTTGTGCCCTACAGTTGTAGTGAAACAGTTTTTGTGTGGGAGATGGTGTGAGTGCTAATGTGTTGTGGGGAAAAGTGATGAGAACTGGTCTCATCTAAGGTTGTAGGGTGTGCATTATATAGATTTCTGATGGCTAGTCTGAAATCAGACTTGCTTTGGTGCAGAAACTTCAGTGACTTTACTAGAAGTGTCTGCTGAAGTAGAGTGTTGGCTTCCCACAACACAAATGATAGACTTGAAGTAGAGCCTCCTTATTTTCTGACACTAGAGATTTCCTGGAGGAAAGGGCAGTGGGGGAGGCAGGCATAAACTGGAGTGATAGTACAGAGGTAAAGCCCTTGCCTTGCATGCAGCTGACCTCCCTCCCCACCCTCTCAGCACTGCCAGTAAAATTTCTGAATGCAAAGGCAAGACTACTCCCTGTGTATCACTGGATATGGTCCAACACCTTTCCTGAGACCCAGAGTGATAGTAGGTACTATTTTTCCCCCTAAAAGGTGGGGGACGATAGGATAGTGGGTAGGGCATTTGCCTTGCACATGGTCAACCCAGATTCCATCCTGGGCATCCCATTTGGTCTCCTGAGTTTGCCAGCAGTGATTTCTGAGTGCATAGCCAGGGGTAACACTTGAGTGCCACCAGGTATGACCCAAACAGAAACAAAAAATATAGGGAGGGCACTGAGGGCTGTAGCTATAATAGTTAGAGTAAATACCTACTATGTCAGGTACGGTATTTGCCTTGCATGCAACCTACCCAATAATTTTTTAATGCAGAGCCCGAAGTAACTCCTGATCATTTCTGGGTGTGGCCTAAAAAAAAAAAAAGAATGGGGGCTGGAGAGATAGCATGGAGGTAAGGCGTTTGCCTTTCATGCAAGAGGTCATCAGTTCGAATCCCAGTGTCCCATATGGTCCCCCGTGCCTGCCAGGAGCAATTTCTGAGCATGGAGCCAGGAGTAACCCCTGAGCACTGCCGAGTGTGACCCAAAAACCACAAAAAAAAAAAAAAAAAAAAAAAAAAGAAAGTTAAAAAAAAAAAAAAAATGAAGAAAGGGAAGTGGGTGCTAATAACATTCCCTAAGAAGGTTGTATTAGCTTTTTTATTGTCTTCAGTAGAACTCAGAGAAGTCATAGTGGATGCTATTTTGAATATTTATGTCTCTATGAGTGGTCTCAATTCCTGGACTTACAATTAGATATCCTAAATATTTGCTTGAGTGATTTCAGTTTTTTTCAGGAAAGATAAAGAAGCTTCCATAGAAAATAGGAAAGTAGAAGATTTTTCTAGACCATGTGTAGTAGTGACTAGAATGGTGCCATCAGTTGTGGTAACTGGAGTTTTTAATATAGAAGTCAACAACAAAAACAACAGAAACAGAAACAGTCACTAAAGCAAGGATATGGTGTCACTATAGAACCTGTGACCTTAGACCTTTAGACATACTTTCAATGACACTAGAGTTGAGCCAGTCTATAGACAGAGCCATACAGGACATCAGAATAAGAGGCAATGCCGTGCACTTAGAACTGTAGAGATGGTGTAGGTGCAATAACTTTGTATTGCAAAATCATAAACATCTATATTATTGTAATTATTTTACCTGAACTACAAAAAATTAGAGTTCTTTATGTGTTTATACATAATAATTATATTCTGCATAATAGCTACATGTTCCCTTACATTCTTAAAAAATGATTAAAACTGATATATATGCTAACTTTTATCACCCCATATTAAATACCCCTAGGTAATTAATTTCTCCTAAAATATTGGTCTTATTGTTTCCCTTCATGTTAAGTCATTCTCTCATACTCAGGATAAGGAAAGATCTGTGAATTTAATTTTTTATAAAAAGATTATGATGCAATGTTATTTCAACTTAAAAATTTCTCTCTTCAAACTATTTACCCAATACCCAAGAGATGGAAGATTAATATCTAAGATATACAAGGCTTAACAAGAAAAAAAAACAACTAACCCCATCCAAAAATGAAGGAAATAAATAAGCAGACATTTCTTCAAAAAAGAAATACAGATGGCCAAAAGGCACATGTAAAAGATGTTCTATATCATTAATCATCAGGAAGATGCAAGTTAAACCAACACTGAGATACCATCTCACACCACAGAGACTGGCACACATCACAAAGAACAAGAACATGGCATGGATGCTGAGGGAAAAAAGACTCTCATTCACAACTGGTGAGAATGCAGACTGGCCCAGTCATTTTAGAAAACAATATAAATATTCCTCATAAATTGAGGGGCTGTATGATTCAAAAATACCAGTCTGTAAGATGAAACTGAGCTTCAACCCTAAACAAAGGTGTTCCCTCCCAACTTCCTTTTCTCCTAAACTTCTTCCTTTGATATGTTAAAGCCCCCTCCCCTCTCTTTTTCTTTATTGGGAATTGGTTTTAATAAAGAAAGTAGAGTTCTGGCACATTGGATGAGGCAGAGAGCATGAGGCAAAAGGCTATGGATGTCATGATTACTCTTTCCTGACTGGCTTGGTTGACTATTTCTTCACCACTACCCTGCTTCTTCAGACTCATCAACCAAGGGGTTAGAAACACAGCATGTGGGATAATCTCACAACTTGTGGATTCTTATTTTATACCAGTCCTAGGAATATACCTTAGTAGTCCAAAAACACAATGTTCATCACAGCACTATTCACAATAACCAGAATCTGAAAACAAACCAAGTGCCTGAGAAAAGATGAGTATATGAAAAAACTGTAGTATATTACACAATTAAACACTATGCAGCTGTTATGAAAAATGAAGACATTTATCTTTTTTATAGGTTCCACAGATTGGTCCTTATAAAGCTTTTATAACCTTTTATAAATCTAATAGATAAGAACCAATATTTTGTTATAACTTTTTATTTATACATTTATAATAATAATATATGAATAAATTATAACTTTATAAACTTGATTCACCTTTCTATCATTAATTTGTCTCATTATTTGCAGTTACTACTTAATAATAGCAAGCATTCACATGAGTAACGGATCAGACCAACTTCATACATAATATGCTTCATACATATTATCTCATATACTTCTCTTAAACCTATTTAAAAAATACCAGTACTGTTTTTTATTTTAGACATGAGAATTCTGAGTTACATAACTTTCTCAGGCTTATGTGTTGGTAAGTGGAAGAACCATTAAGCTAAATAACTTAAATCCAGAGCTTGTAATCTTGAATACTGTACTGGTCAGTCAGCAATGACAAAATCCATAAAAACATCATCATTACTTTGAGACTAAGAATCTCCAGTTTTATGTGCCATTTGCAAAGGAGACAATATGTTATACTGTTAGATTAAATTTTCTCAGTGGAAATGTGTTATTTGTCCAATCCAGAAGCATTGTAACAATACATCCATGTTAATCTTTTCTGTGATAATAAAAAGTAATAACCTATAACAATAAAGGAAATAGCACTTAAAAAATAATCTGCCTTGTGTGGTATCTGAGAAGTCATAGGTTGTGTTAAAGTGCCATCTGCAGCAACCGGTGAAGTATCGGCACAAAATGTGCCTATGGGATCTTCTCCATGTTTACTTCAATAACAACTCCTTACATTCAATCCCACTCCATCAACTGTGGTCCATTTTTGCTCCATGGTTATTTCCATTCATTATTAATAGCTTTTGGAATGCAGGGACTATTTTTGAAAGGAAATGAGCCAGTCAGACATATCTGGAAGCTTCACAGATGGCATTTTTTAGACTAGTTTTGTTTTCATTTTGCTAGTGAAAAGTCTTTTAGACCCCTTTGCAACGTGCAATAATGCACTCACATTAGCTGATACATGATGTGTGCTTCTGCTATTTTTCCTCTGCTTCACTTGGCAATTAAACACATGATTTCCCTGCAAATGACTATAATTTTTTGCTTCCATAATATTTATGTCAACTCCAGAGGAGTTGGGAGTTGGCATCCTTAAAACCTGACCATCTGAGGCAATGGCAGCAGCTTGTAATTTCATCTGTATCCACTAATTACTGGATGATCAGAACACCAGAAATAAAAAAAAAATCATATGCTGAAAAACCATAATGCGTGCCCTCAGCTGGCTAAATCAGTAATTTGAAGCCATGTGCAAATGAGCACATAACTTTCTGAGTGATTTATTGCTGTTTGGGGAATATATACTGAGCTTTGAAAACATTTCATTTGACCTGCACTATAGACTTCAAGCTAAATGTGACTCAAAAAACAACAGAGGTCTCTGGGAGAGATCCTTTCTTGTCAAAGGTATCAGAGCAAATCTTGTATAAAACAGTCAGTGAGATTGTCTGAACAAGGTAGAATTCTACTGAAGACAGAATGCAAACACTGAAAACATCTGTGGTTATTTGTAATTCTGCTTTGGGGCATCATGGGGAAAAATTACATAGAGTCAAACCCTTGCCAGCTCCCACTTTTCATCTTCTAAGTATACTAGATCTCAGGTGTTAGCCTAATCCAGGCTACAAATAAGAACATTCAGATTAGCTAAAATCATTCACCCAGTTATTCATTTAAATATTTGTACAGATCATCTATGACTCTGATCTCTATTTCAGAGGCATTTCAATCTCCAACATTCTTTCTGTGTTCACAATTTGTTCCTTTTCTAACTGGAAAGAATGCACCTGACTCGAAGAATAGCTCAGTGAATTGACTGCATGTTTTGCACATAGATATCCAGCACCAGGTGGTTCTCTGAGCATCACTGGGAGTGACCCCAACATTTAGCCAGAAATAAGACCTCAAGCACCTATCAAAATAAGCCATCACTAGTTGTGAAGCCAAGCCTTTCAGTAACTACTAACTATTCCACTAGCATCCCTAATTTCAGGGATATATAAACTGCATATCCAACATACAAACTGTATACAGTAAATTATGATAATATATCATAATAAAATGATCATAAAGTGCCCCAAAATTGATGCATTAATTTGAACATTACTTCTATAAGAAATAGTGGCTTGCTTCATATAATCCTTTATCATTTTCTTCATTGCTTAAAGTAAAACTTTCAGCCATCCTTCTGTGAGATACCTTACTTAATATATTATTTATTCATTAGTATTTAACTTACAGAAAACAGCTGTATAATTCATGCTGTCAAAGAAAGGTCATTAATACATTCATTTGCTCAAGATCTATTGCAGTCTTCTTGAGCACTTCAATTCTACATTTGGTCCACTAAATAGAAGAATCAACCAAAAGCTAAAAAAATAATATTAAAAAATGAACCTAGAACTAAAGATTATTTTAAAATGATAGTTGTTGACAGAATAGAAGGTAAAGTATATGTGATACTTTGAGAGAAATAAATTTTCACATTTTAGAAACTGCACACAAAATGACTGCAAAAGTACTAAAAATATTGATTTGGGAGTTGCAAATAAATTTTAGTATAGTAGGTCCATTTGCAGATATGTAATATAAGAATATTGAAGACCAACTATATTCTCTGCTCCTGAATAAATTATGGAAATAACAGCTCTAAGACTTGGGAGAGAGCTGAGTTTAAGAGGTTAAGAGGTATGGAGGTCACTGGGAAACACAGAGTTGGGACCTAAAGAACTGACAGGAGCTAAAAATGACCAGAGTAAAGGATGCAGCAAAGAATGACTTCTGAACAATGCTGATACAGCTCTGGTGGCCACTGAACATGACAGGGAGTGGTTCCCATGCCATCTAAAAAAACTGTTGGAAATAGTGTATACAAAATAAGATTCCCTTTAATGTGTTTAGAAAAATTGGGTAATGGGTTTTGAGTGCTAGTACAGCAGGTAGGATGCTTACCTTGGACACAGCCAACTTGGATTCAATCCCCAGCCCCATAAACTGTCCCCCTAAACCTACCAGGAGTGATCCCTGAGCACAGAACTAGAAGTAAGCCCTTAGCACAGCCACTGTGACCTCCTAAACAACAATAATAATATTAATAATAAAATTGTCAGGCTAAATTTTGTGCTCTATAGAAAGAATAAGCAATCACTTCATGGTGAGCATTTTATGTGAATTGAGGGTGGTTTTATCCTTTAGTTACTCAGGTCAAGCACTTCATGATCAAGCAATAGCACAGTGGTAGGACATTTGCCTTGAACGCAGCTGACCCAGGATAGACCTGGGTTCGATCCCCAGTGTCCCATATAGTCTCCCAAGCCAGGAGCGATATCTGAGCGCATAGCCAGGTGTCGCTGGGTGTGGCCCCAAAACTTAAAAAAAAGAATAAAAGACTTCTCTGCTTCCATCATATCCCATATGTGATCTAACAGCAAATCTCTCAATATCTGCAACCTCAGCTTCTTATAACTACACATTATCCTCTGTAGCTCCAGATAACATTTCCCACTGAGGATGATCCTTACATCTCTCCAATCTGCTCTTAATAATGCAGTAACATATTAAATTTAGTGACTTTAATACTGAAGCTGTATTGCATCACTCTTCTACTCAAAAGTCTATCTACTTCCCTCAAAAAGAAATTTAATCACAAGAATCTGTGTGATTTCTGTCACCTACCACCATAAATTCTCTGAGATTGCTCCTTAAACTTATCCCACTCCATCTACATCAGTTTCTTTGATGCTCTGAGATCCTGTCAATTGCATTTCCATATCAGGGCGACTGCACTCACTATCCTACTGACTGGCCCCTTTTCTATTAAATGCACTGACCACTTTTTCAGATATTTATACAACAAGCTTCTGAAGTCTTCTCTGATCTCTTGCTATAAAATTGATTGTAGAAGCATGCACATATACGTGTCTCCTTATCTCATGCCTACTTTAATTTTTCCAAAGTAATTTATCACCATTTAAAATACTACATATGCTATATACTTACTTGTGTTAAATCAACCACATATCAAATATTCCAAAGCATACATAACTTACCATATGGAATCATGAATAAAGATTATTCTCTTTATGTAGACTGCACTTGTCCTTTGAACTATAAAATATTATGGCCTGGTATGTTATCTTTTTATGGATAGGAGAAGAAAGATAACCAAAATTTATCAAATGGCCACCAAAGCTAACAAGAAGCACTGAGTTTCTCTTTTTTTTTCAGTGTGGTTCCTGATTGATCAATTTTTTCTCTTTTTTAGATCCCACACCCAGAAGAACTCAGGTTCTTGCATAAGATAGGTATGAGCTTTTACCACTTTGAACTATCTCCCAAGCCCTTGATTTTATTCTTCTAAAAAATAATGCCTTAGGTCATACCTTTTACCAAAATGCAACCCTCAAGCAGTATTTTCTCAGGGTTTTACGACAACTATTTGTTCAATTCTAAAAGCAGCTTTTAAAATGTTATAGAAGCATTTGAAAAGCTAGATCATCTGCTTGTGTGTTAGACATTTTTTACGCTTTGTTACTGAGCTCTTCTAGTTCTGTTAGAAGCTATAGCTGGTAAGAATGATTGTTTGAGTCCACAAACTGTTTTTTCCCCAGTACCCTCATTTTAACTTAATGGCCATAATTGTTTCTAATATTAACTATAATTATCTTTATATTGGTTTTTCACACATATTATCTTGTTTGAGCCTGATAGCAATCTCATGAGGTAAATCCAGTTTATGAGTAAGATGACTGTGATTCCCATAGGGTTCAAGGTCATACAGCCTGACATGAGGGGAGAGGAAGAAATGAAAACCAAAGCAGGAAGTTTGGTTTGTGAAACCATATAAATGAAGAACTTCTAAGATAAATTTTCAGATATTTTTGGTGTTAGTTTTACTTTTTTTTTTTTTTTCAAGAAAAGTAGATAACAAGGCTGTCTTCCCATTAATTTTTCTTGGGCTTAAGCATTTTTATACCTAGCAAACAAAAATGTCATTTCCTACTTCCTTCCTTCCTTTCTTTCTTCCTTCCTTCTTTCTTCCTTCCTTCTTTCCTTCCTTCCTTCCTTCCTTCCTTCCTTCCTTCCTTCCTCTGAATCTTTCTCTCTGTCTTTGTTTTTCTCTCTCTCTTTCTCTCCTCCCCAAGTTGACAAAGGCAGTGACTAGAAATTATTCAAAAGTGAGGATTAATTTATAGCTTATTGAATATATCAGTAAAATAAACGTTGGTGAATGACCAATGCATAAATTTATTCTCAATTTTCCCAAATATCTCTGTATTTAAAGCATAAAAAAAGGCTGCTTTTTATAGTATTTGTCTTTTTTTTTTTCACTGCAAAAAACAGAACATGCATTTTATATTATTTTAAAAAATATAACTTTGGCCAGAAAAGACAACTGTGGTCGCATAGACACTCTATTTATACTTCTTTCCTAAACTTGCGAACATGGTGGCACTTAGACCTGATCGTGTTTCAGTGTATGTGTGGAGTGGGGAGCATTATTTGGGATCAGTTCTTATCCAGAAGAAATACAATTCAAGTCACATTCATATGTATAGATTTTCTAATATCTACATTTTTTTTTTTTTTTTTTTTTTTTTTTTTGGTTTTTGGGCCACACCCAGTAACGCTCAGGGGTTACTCCTGGCTATGTGCTCAGAAGTTGCTCCTGGCTTGGGGGACCATATGGAACACCGGGGGATCGAACCGCGGTCCGTCCAAGGTTAGCGCAGGCAAGGCAGGCACCTTACCTTTAGCGCCACCGCCCGGCCCCTAATATCTACATTTTTTACTAAGGTAAAATTAGTTTTAAAATCTATTTAACTTGATAGTATCATGTAAATAAATTATTTTAAAGTGTTAATGAGATACTTTACATACTTTCATTCATCTAAAGTCATTGACATCTGATGTATATGTTATACTTAGAAAGCATCTCAATTCAGTCTAGCTACAATCTAGTTACCAGCCAGCTCTATATGACTCGTGGCTACTGAACTGGAGAGCACTGTTTTGTGCTCTCGGCCTCTTTATTTCTCACCATTTCATATTGACTTAGTAAGCACTAAATATTCTGTTTATTTTTTTAAAGAAATATAACCCTTCAACAATAAATGGGGGAAGCAAATGAAAGGTCCCCTGGCATGCCATATAGTCCCATCAGCACCATCAAGAGTAAAACCAGAGAGAGGAGCAAGTCCTGAAGACCAAGAAGTGTGACCCAAATCTCTCAGAAAGAAGTCATACTACTATAATCTTCTATGTTTACTAATTTAGAGAACGACTGGATTGTAGTTCAGAACTCAGTACAGTTTCTCATCTAGATGGATAGGCATCACTTTTAATTCAAGTCAATTATGTATAATTATATTATGACTTATTGAGGGAAAGCCAAATTATAAGAACATAAGTATGTGATTGGACTGACAGTAAAAAAAAAGGAGGTTGCAAAAAAACTAAGAAGAAGTTGAAGAGATAAAGTAAAAAGCTACAATATTAGGGTCTAGAACTTCCCTTGTGACATCAGTCTACAGGGAGAGCATCAGCTGTTCAAACCAAGTGATGATTTCAGAGACACAATGGAGCCCAAAGTACCTCCAATTGGCTTAATTCTTTGGAGGTGTATATCCACGTTGTCTGTTCACGTTTTGGCCCTGGTCTCTCTAAAGATGAGCTTTTATCTATCCTTGCCTCATGAGACTATTCATCAACATTCTTATAAATAAGTGATCACTTTAATTCTAAATTGTTAAATCACTATTTCAATTACACATTTCTTTATTGATAGGCATTAATATTTTATACATAACATACAATATATAATATCTTACTACCTGGTCCCTGAGGACTAGAGAATTTAAACACCCACTTGTTTTTTTTTTAATATCAATCTCATGAATTTATTAAGTACTGAAAAGCACAGGGCATAATAATATATAAGGTGGGGCCGGAGAGATAGCATGGAGGTAAGGCATTTGCCTTTCATGCAGGAGGTCATCGGTTTGAATCCCTGCGCCCCATATGGTCCCCCGTGCCTGCCAGGAGCAATTTCTGAGCCTGGAGCCAGGAATAACCCCTGAACACTGCCGGGTGTGACCCAAAAATCAAAAAAAAAAAAATAATAATAATAATAATAATATATAAGGTAAGATAGTGAGCAGCTTAGATTTTGACAAAGAAAATTGTAAAGATTGGCCCTGAGTCCCATCCATTTTTCTCTTTTCTCAATTTGTAGGAAAACAAAGAAATATGGGACAGTAAACACCCACTTCTACCATCTAACATTTATAATTTCTACCAGAAGAATGGTTCCCAAAACCTCTACCTCTAAAGGTCAATGGGGTGTGTGGGCTGCACTTGAGAAAAAAACTTATGCCCTGAGGTTTCAATGCAGAGGGAAGCAAACAACATAATTCATCTGCCTGTCTTTCCCTAACACATTAGGGAATATTAACATATTCCTTATTAAGGTCGACCTAATTTTTTCTGCATTTTATTTTACTGCACTTTAGAGATAATGCATTCTTGCTATCAGAAGATTCATGACAACCTTACATTCAACAAGTCTGTTAGTCTACTATTCTTCAACAATGAGTGCTTACGTAGTGTCTCTATGTCACTTTTGACTATTCTGGAAATATTTTAAATATGTTCATAATTTTAACTAATTAAAACATTAATTCTCTGCTATAATAACTAGTGATCTTTCAAGTCAATAAGTAATTGATAGTTAAACAAATCATGACTGTGTAAGATAATATAACCTAACTGATCCATGGCATATGAGTTTTAATTATATCAAGTATGTACAGTTCTAAAAAATGTAATTACATACTTAATAAACTACAAGTAAGTGTAAAAATTACTTTTATAGTACTGAGAAAACCAAAATTATTATAACTCATTCAATAGCAATATTTGTTTATTGGGTTTGGCACTTAATCCATGTTATCTTCAAAGTATATCTGTATCTCTATGAAAGGGATTTGTCTATTCCCCAGTTATTATGGTTACAACTCATGGACAGTTCCCAGATCGCCTGCTATAAAAGCCAAAAGCACTTCCATCCTGGAGGACCCCAGGACTACAGAGACCAAAGATGTCATTCTTAGCTAGCTACCTTCACAGAACTTTCTACAAAAAGAGAAATCAAAATTACACATTTTAGTCTTTTCCTGAAGGAGTTTCATATGCTACTTTTGGGAAAATGAGGGGACCCAAACTCACAGTGCTTGTTTTGAGTTTTAGGTTGTTAGGTATTTGGGGGGGGGGGTTGGAGGCCATACCCAACAGTGCTCTTAGTTTACTCCTGACTCTGCAAGGCAAGCACTTTACCAGCTGTTCTCACTCCAGGTTCCCACATTCATGTTATTGAGGTACACTCCTGGTTTAGTGCACAGAGGTTACTCACAGTGTTTGGTAGCATCATGTGTTGTTGGGAATCAAACTGCATACCAGATATGTACTCAGTCCATTGAAAAATGGATTTATATTCTAGAAAGCTTCTAGCTTGTAGTCTATATCAGGAGCTGAGGGGGGAAGTTAATGACACCCTAAACTTCCTACTTCCAGAAATAGCTAACAAAAAACACCTGTGGGGCCAGAATGATAGTACTGTGGGTGGGGGCACTTGCCTTGCATACTGATGACCTAAATTTGATCTCTAGCATCACATATAGTCTCCTGAGCACTGCCAGGAGTGATTTCTGAGTACAGAATCAGAAGTAATCCCTGAAGATTGCCAGATGTGGCCCAAACCCCCCCTTAAAAATTATCCTACAGTTCTAGGTTGTTGTTTTTTTTTTTATTTAAACACCATAGTTACAAGGTTGTTCATAATACAGGCTTTTACTACAGATAAAGTTGTTCATTATTGAGTTACAGTCAGACAATGTACAAACAACCTTCACCAGTGCACGTTTCCCACCACTTATGTCCCAAGATCTATGGGTTTTAACCTCAAACTCAATAGTGATCATCAGTATCAGATTCTCCACTATGCGTTTACTGTCCTTCCATCTAGTTTTGGCTTCCATTATTTAGACGAAGACATTTTAAGAAGGAGGACATAGTCAAAAATGCTACTGGAAGCAAAGTAAGATAATTACTAAAAGGCATTAAATAAAAGGTGGTAATGATTCTATTAAGACCAATCTTCATTATTTGATAGAGTAAAGCCAGAATACTGTGGGCTGGGCTCACAGAAAATGGACATGAACTATAAATTAACTGATTTAGCAGCTTAACTGTGAAGGAAGTGTGTGAAAGGGTGGTGGCTAAAAGACGGTCACTAGGTCAAAGAAGGAGTTGAAGGGTTATTGTTCATAATATTTTAATGCATAAGAGATTTGAAAGTTATACTTGGAGAGAAAAAAGAGGGATAATAGGGTCAAAAAGATATGCAACTTGGCTGGGTTAAATAAGTGTACATGGCTATATAATAATATCTATCAAAAAATATTTGAGGGGAGGCCAGAGAGACAGTATAGTGGTCTTGCATATGACTAAGCCAGATTCAATTTCCAGCATCACATATGGTTCCCTAACGTCACCAGGCATGATTCCTAAGAGTCAGAAGTAACCCTTAAGCACTGCCAGATGCAGCCAAAAAAAAATCATAATAGGGTTGTCTTCAGTGAATAATACCATCAAAATTATTACTGATTTGTTTGTCAAGAATGCTCAGAGCAAGTATTGTGCTGAGTGAAATGAGTCAGAGGGTAAGAGACATAAAGCAATTGCATTCATTTGTCTGATATAAAAAAAAATACAGTATGGTAATAATACCCAAAGACAATAGAGATGAGGGCCCGGAGGACTGGTCCATAGAAAAAAGCTTGCCACAAAGAGGGAGAGTGCTGTTAGGGCAGAGAAGGAGTAAATATGACAATAAGCATTGAAAATGATCGTTCTAGACAAGAACTGGGTGTTGAAAGAAGATAAAACGATACGCATGATACCCCTTCAATAACAATATTGCAAACTTCAGTGACTAAGAGAGAGAGAAACAGAGACAGAGAGAACAATGTTTGCCATAGAGGTAGAAGGTAGGCAGAGGGAAAGGCAGTGTGCAGGGTGAGAGAGAAACTGGGGACATTGGTGGCAGAAATTGTACAGCAGTAAAGGGATGGTGTTAGAATTTGTGTGACTAAAACTCAGTCATGAACAACTTTGTAACTATCTCACAGTGATTCTATTTAAAAAATTATTTTAAATTTTCTTTAAAAATAAAAGCCCCACTCAGAGCATTCGGTTCTTTCTTTCCACCAAATTTCAAGATACACTTCTCTTGTCCAATGGAAGCAACAAAGTTTCTATGTTACCCAGGTGCCACTTTATCTCTAGCTTCTCTCTTGCCATACCCCAACACCCAGATTCTAATTAAAAAAAGACTGTACACCCAACTTAGACTCCATGTGATTAGACAGCAACTGTCTAACCCTGAACCCTAAATTTCTGACATAGAACTGACACAGTTATCTGCAATAGCTCCAGAAATCAAACTCTTAATTAAGACATTCTTAATACTTAATTCTTAATTTTTAATACTGCTATGACACGAACAAGCACCAGTTTTTTTAAAACATCCTGACAATGAGGAAATGGCAACAACTTGGTCTAAGAGCAAATTGTCTTACCTCACCACCTAATGATAAGATGAAATCAGAAGATATCTGATTGATATTTGATTTGTGCAAAAGCCAACTTCAATATCTACAGAAGACTGACTGTGATAAACATGACTGGGCAGAACCTATCCCAGGAACAATAACAAAGACCCTAGTCTAGGCTTTGGCCTACGACTTGTACAACAATAAAGATCTCTAATTCCAGAGGCCTGACTGAAACAACTGCAACTGAGCAGAACTTATTGAAACATAATAAAAGACTATCTTGGGCTTCACCCTAGGATCAGTGCAAAAACCAAGATCACCAACTACAGAAGACTGATTAAAATAGCAGTGATGGAACAGAACTTCTAGAACCATAAAGAAAGACTCCATCCTAGCTCCATTCTATGACCTATGCAAATACCAAGATCTCTAATTACAGAGGCCTGATTTTATCATTCACAACTGAGCAGAAAGTTTTCAGACATCACAAAAGGACCTAGGGGAGAGAATAAGAGCATGTACGAAGCCTGTAGTTATTCCCATGACAGTATACTTGAAGGGCAGAGAAACCCTGTATCTCTTAGACCAAGAGAATTCCCTTTCTAATCTCCCCAATATTTACTGTGCCTATGCAAAAAAGGTACAAATTAATTTTTGTTATTGTTATTGTTGTTTGTTTTGCTTTGTTTGTTTGTGCTTTGTTTTGTTTTTATCTCAGGACCATGGTTATTTTTGGTTGTTGTCTTCATTGCTGTGGTGTTTATTGCTATGGTGCTTTTCAGGTTTTTGTTTGTTTGATTGATTGATTTTTTTGTATTCTTGTTATGTTTTTCTTCCTTTTTCCCTTTCTTCTCTTAAATTGATATTTATAGCCTCTAGAAGAACTCCTGTTCTTTTTTGCTTGTTTGATTTTTGCCCCCCCCTTTTTTTTCTTTCCAATAGAACCACATAACTTGAACCATCTTGATCTGCCTCACAAATTGGAAGAGAAATAATGGAGGGTACCAAGATCAAACAGTTGTATGAACATCTAGTAGAAATAGAAAATGTCTTAAACACCAAATCCAAAACCAATGACAACAGAATCTATACTCAATCTACAACAAGCTAGATGCAGAGAGGACCACTTATACTAGCAGCCCAGGGAGCAAAGGAGGGGAATAAGGGATGCATGCTGGGAACAGGGGTGGAGGGAGGAGAACATTGGAGGTGGGAATGCCCCTGATTCAATGTCACTATGTACCTAAAATATTACTGTGAAAGATATGTAATTCACTGTGGTCAAAATAAAAATTATTTTTAAAAAAAGATGGTACATTTTCTAAATTTCTGCCTGTGTCTCCACAACTCCTCTCAGTGCTCCTTTTCTGGAGAATATCCTTCTTAATGCCATCCAAGACCTCCTCAGCTTTTAAACTGACTCAAGTAACATCTTTGACTATCTGATCTCAATGGAGACTTCCTTAAACTGTGCCTTAAATGCATTCTGCACTTTTGACACTGCATCACTTAATATACTGTATATTACACCAAAATTATGGATTTACTCATCTGACTACTTTGACTGAAAAGTACATAATTAACATTTAAGAAACCTTAAAATAAAATTAACAAGTGTTCAATAAAATAAGTAAATGCTCTATTGAAGCAACCTAGATGATTGAGTTTGAGTACAATAGCTAAAATTATCTACTTACTATATGTGTAAGTATCAACAATAATGCCAGCCTCTTATTTATGTTTGATCAATTAGAAAAGGAGTTTTTAATCTCTTTCAAAAGCATGATGCATGCTATAAAATTTAAATAAATATCAAAGATTTTTTTTACCTTTTCTATTTGAAGCACAAAAGAAGTTACGTAATTGCCGGCGTATAAGGCGACCCTTCAACCCATGAAAAGCTTCAACCCATGAAAAACTTCCTAAAAGTCGGGAGTCATATTATATGCTGGTATACAGCATGCTGAAACTTGTTCCAGCTTCAGGGACGAGAGATCCGCACCCCTCTTACTTTTAAGAAGTAACTTACTTTTAAGACTTTTAGGAAGTTTTTCATGGGTTGAAGGGTTGTCTTATACGCTGGCAAATACGGTAATATATTGAAAACTATTTCCAGATAAGTTAGACAAAGATTTAATATCCTAAGGTTCAAAGTGTTAAAGAATATTAAGTTTGTCATTGGAGGGGCCGGAGAAATAGCATGGAGGTAAAGTGTTTGCCTTGCATGCAGAAGGTTGGTGGTTTGAATACTGGCAGCCCATATGGTCCCCCAAGCGTGCCAGGAGTGATTTTTGAGCATAGAGCCAGGAGTAACCCCTGAGCGCTGCCTGGTGTGACCCAAAACCAAAAAAAAAAAAAAGTCTGTCATTGGAAATAAAGGTTATCATGTGTGTAAATGTAATTAGTACAAGTTTTCTGAAAACCACATGAAATAATATGTCACAATTCTTCTTTAAATGTATATGAACTTTAGGGGCCGGAGAAATAGCATGGAGGTGGGGTGTTTGCCTTGCATGCAGAAGGATGGTGATTCGAATCCTGGCATCCCATTTGGTCCCCAGAGTCTGCCAGGAGTGATTTCTGAGCATAGAGCCAGGAGTAACCCCTGAGTACTGCCGGGTGTGACCCAGAAACAAACAAACAAAAATATATATAGGAGCCGAAGAGATAGCATGGAAGTAAGGTGTTCGTTTGCCTTGCATGCAGAAAGACAGTGGTTTGAATCCTGGCATCTTATATGGTCCCCCAAGCCTGCCAGAAGTGATTTCTGAGCATAGAGCCAAGAGTAACCCCTGAGCACTGCTGGGTGTGACTCAAAAAAAAAATGTATATAAACTTTAACCCAGTAATTTCATTTCTAGTATTTTGTTTTTAGTTTTTTAGTGCTCAGTTCTTAGTCTTAACTCTTTGCTCAAGATCACTCCTGTAGGATTTGGGAGACCACATGTGGTGCTAGAAATGGAATTCATGTTGGAATCCAGGAAGACAAGCACCCTTTCCACTGTCCTATCACTCCAGTCCTCTAAGTATGTTTCTTTCAAGGGGAAGTTCTTTTTTTTGGGGGGGTCACACCCGGTGGTGCTCAAAGGTTACTCCTGGCTCTGCACTCTGAAATCGCTCCTGGCAGGCACAGGGGACCATATGGATGCTGAATTCAAACAACCATCCGTCCTAGATCAGCTTCATGCAAGGCAAACATCCTATCACTGTGCTGTCTCTCCAGCCCCTCTAAGTATGTTTCTTCTCTTTTTTTTTCTTTTTGTTTTTCTTCTTGATAGTGAAGGAGAGGGAGAGAGTGGAGAGAGAGAGAGACAGAGACAGAGAGAGACAGAGACAGAGGGAGTGAGAGGGAAAGAAAAAAGAGGGAGAAGGGGAAGAAGAAAGGAGTAAGAGGGAGAGAGGGAGGAAGAGGGAGAAGAGAGAGGAAAGAAGAGAGAGGAGGAGGAGAGGGAGAAGGAGGGAGAGGTAGGGAGAGGGAGAGAGAGAAAAGAGTGACAGGGAGAGGGAGAGAGAGAGAGGAAAGAGAGGGAAGGGGAAGAGGAGAGGGACAAGGAGGGAGAAGGGGAGGAAGAGAAGGAGGGAAGAAGGGAGGGAGAAAAAGAGAGGAAGAGAAGGATAGGGAGGGGGAGAGAGAGGGAGAGAAAGAGGGAGAAGAAGAGAAGGAAAGGAGAGAGAAAGGTAAGTATGTTTCTTAAATAAATATTTGCACAAAAAACTCTCCAGGTGTCCATAAAGGGACTTATGGAGTAAATTAAAATATGTCCATTAAAGTAAGTTCTATTAGTTAATTAACAATATGGTATTTATTTATGGTATTTATTTTATATTAAATTTATTTCATATCTGTAAATATGAATTATACTCATATATTTTATTGATATATACCTACTGTATATAGTAGATTACACACCTACATGCACACATGTGCATGAAAACATTTGCCAAATATAAACAATCATCGTCTCTGTGTGTGTTTACAGATGATCCTCTTGTGGGTTTTTTTTGTTTGTTTTTTGGGTCACTCCCGACATCGTTCAGGGGTTACTCCTGGCTATACACTAAGAAATCACTCCTTGCAGGCTGAGGGTACTATAAGGGATGCTGGGATTCAAACTACCATCCTTCTGCATGTAAGGCAAATGCCTTACCTCCAAGCTACTTCTCTGGCCCTAGAGGATCCTCTTCTCTTGTTTTCTTATCTGCCGGGTTTTTTTTTAAGTGGTCATAAGAAAAAACAAATCCCTTTCATGAAAATTCACATACAGATCTTTTTTTAATATAATTTTTATTTTGATCATAGTGGCTTACATATTGTTGACAATAATATTTTAGGTACATATTTACATAAAATCAGGGGGGATTCCCATCACCAATTTGTCCTCCCTACACCTCCGTTTTTGTCCTACTTCCATATCCTCTTCCCTCACCCCCAGGGCTGCTAGAATATGTGGTCCCCTCTGTACCTAGCCTACTATTTAGTAGTCTTGCACCTGTTTGGTCTTGGTGCCTCCCTTATTTCCCCCTCTAACTGGGAGGCAGGACTAGCTAGTTCAAGTTACGTGGTTTTGTTTGAAGAAGAGAAAAGTAATAAACTGGGGTAAAAGTCTAATACGCCGAAAATGGGCGGAATCCTTCTAGAGGCACTCATCATCAATTTGAGAGACGAAGGAGAAAAAGAAGGTGAAACACTCCACCAGTACAAAAAAAAAGTGTCAAATATCCAGTGAGGACTCCAACAATAACGATAAGCACCACCAAAAAAAAAAAAAAAAACACGCCATGGTCTTGAGATAAGAAACATGGCATAGCACATAAAGAAAGAAGAGAAAAAAATAAGTACAACTGGGGACAACAACTTCAATAACCACACCCAAACAAAGAAATCGACCATAAATAATAATAATAATAATGATAATAATAAATGAAGATAAAAATAATATATAAAAAATAAACAATGTTTTGTGCTTTTTTTTTTTTTTTTTTTTTTACAGATCTTACAGTGGCACCTTTTCATCTATGGCTTCCCTTTTGGGTTGTGTAAGAATGGGGGAAATTACCACATGGCTGTTTCATTCTGTTTTTTGGAGTCTGTACCCATCCCTCCCTCTGATCTGGTAATCTGGGGTTGCCCCGTAATATTTCACAAACCTCCAGAAGGCACTGAACAAAGCAATAATACTTTCATCCCCCAAATAATTGTCACTGGTTTGTTCCTAAATAAATTTTGTCAAGAACATGTTGCAAACCAAAGTGAAATTATTACAGTACAGCATTTTTAATTTCACTGGTGAATTTGGGAAAAACCTAGGTTAATCTTACAGGAAGGTATTTGAGCCTCAGCAGCCTGTGAGGTAAGGAAAAAAGATACATCATTTTGAAGTTGAGTAAAGTTACATTACTGTACAAGTGCTCTCAGTGAGTGAGCATCAAAGTCCAAATTCAAACCTTTCTCTCCCTAGTCCAGAGCTTTCCTTCACACCAGAAAATTTCTAACTGGCCTACTGGTAAAAGTTAGTTGGAAAATTTGGTTGAGAGGTAGGTGGGTGATTGGGTGGGAAAGTTCCAACTTTTGGAACAAATTTTTCTGTGGTGATTCTCATTCAGTGGCCCAGAAATACAGCCTAGAAAGAGCACAGTTTGGAAAACTCACCAGGAGGAACCAGAGAGATAGCACAGTGGCAGGGCATTTGCTTGCATACAGCCAACCCAGGACAGACCTGGATTTGATCTCCAGCATCCCATATGGTTTTTCGAACCAGGAGTGATTTCTGAGCAGAGAGCCAGGAGTAACCCCTGAGTGCTGCTGGGTGTGGCCCAAAAAACAAACAAACAAAAATAAAATCACCAGGAGATTTTAATGATCAGATGCTTCTGCAAGAGGCTGACTAATACTAATCACTTATAAAAGAAATATTTTTTTTCAGTAATTTCTAGTTTTTAACCAAGACAAAGGCAGGGTTTCTGTGCAGAAACCTTGTATGCTTAGGGCCTTTCTTTGGAACATATATTTGTTTGCATCTGTTTGGTTGCCCTGACCCAGGGCAGAAGAAACCACACCTCTTGCCTGACTCCGTCCCTTCCCTAACTGATATCATCTCCTCTGTCTTTAAGTCTTCTATATCCAAGGGCTTCATGTGCTGATCTCTTCCATTTCTTTGTGGAGTCTAGAGCGTGAATTTTCTTCCCACCCTATTCCTTAGAGGCTGACTCAGCTGCCTCCCCAAATACACCTTCATGCAACCCCTAAGTAGTGTCCACTTACAGGTAAAGCTGCTTTCAAAAATGCTCTGACTTATGACCCTGGATCAAACAAGTTGAGCCCCACCTCACCTCACACATTTCCTTTCTTGGGAAGAAATGAGGCTGCTGACTGGACTGTTCTTTGGGGAAGCAAGCATGACGAGATGAAAAGGTGGCTAGGAGGTCAATAATCCTCTAAACAAAAGACCCTTTCAAGGTGCTGAAAATGCCTCCTGGCTGAGGGGGCCCAGTTACAACTCTTCCCACAGACTCACAGGGTGGGTCTTTCTCACTTTCTGGCACTTGGGCCCTGTTATGTTACCATAAAACTGTTCTTCATTTGGCCAGAGCCATAGCACAGCAGGTAGGGTAATTTCTTTGCACCCGAGCAACCCAGGTTCAATTCTCATCATCCCATATGGTCCCCCAAGCCTTCCAGGAGTGATTTCTGAGCACAGAGCCAGGAGTAACTCCTGGGGACCACTGGGTGTGGCCTAAAAACAAACAAACAAAAACTGTTTTTAAAGTCTATTCTCACTCAAAACTCCTTGTGCAAATGGTATCTACCCACTCCAAATTACTATCACAGAAAAATGCTGCTCCAGCATGATAAGAAGGAAGTGATCACCAAGAAATGGGCCCGGAAAGATAGCACAGCGGCGTTTGCCTTGCAAGCAGCCGACACAGGACCAAAGGTGGTTAGTTCGAATCCCGGTGTCCCCTGTGCCTGCCAGGAACTATTTCTGAGCAGACAGTCAGGAGTAACCCCTGAGCACAAGTGGGTGTGGCCCAAAAACCAAAAAAAAAAAGCTATCAGGACTGCAATGTACTGATTCAAGGCCCTAAGATGTGTTATCCAGACTTACCAAAATGTCAGAAGGGACAATATGAACAGAAATCCAAGAAAAGGAAGTGTTGATGGATAATTTCTGATAATCCTATATTCCAAAATAAGTCCCTAGTTAGTAGATTTTATGACATTAGAATAGTTTTAATTCTGTTTGTTTGTTTTTTATGCTGCACCCTGCAGCTTTCATATGTTACATTTGCCTCAGGAATCACTCCTGGCAAGCTCAAGGGACCATATGAAATGCCAGCAATAAAACTGGATCAGCCCTATGCAAGGCAAATGCCCTAACCACTATGCTATCATTCTGACCCCTGTAAGAAACTTTTTAAAAAATAATTAGAGGGGCCGGAGAGATAGCATGGATGTAAGGCTTTTGCCTTGCATGCAGAAGGTCGGTGGTTCAAATCCCAGCATCCCATATGGTCCCCTGTGCCTGCCAGGGGCGATTTCTGAGCATAGAGCCAGGAGTAACCCCTGAGCAGTGCCGGGTGTGACCCAAAAAACCAAAAAAAAAAAAAATTTTAAGAAAATGGGGCCAGAGAGATAGCACAGCGGTAGGGCATTTGCCTTGCATGTGGCCAACCCAGGATGGTTCAATTCCTGGCATTCCATATGGACCCCAAGTCTGCCAGGAGCGATTTCTGAGCATAGAGCCAGGAGTAACCCCTGAGTACTGCCAGATGTGGCCCCCCCAAAAAATAATAATTAGGAAAAATAATTATAGAAATTAATTCTAGGTGCCAGGTATTTAAGTTATCTCACTAGACAATATATTGTACATAATACATTAAAGGGCTAAGATCCAAGGTTTATATAGCACTGGCAAAACTCAACAACAAAGAAAAATGACCCCTTCCAAAAATGGAGATAAGAAATAAATATACACTGTCCCACAGAAGACATAAGGATGGCCAATGGACCTGTAAAAATGTGCTCATTGTCCCTCATGATTAGGGAAGTGCAAATCAAAACAACCTGGAGAGATTATCTCAGGCCATTACAAATAGCATATATCAAACATCTGGTAACATCTAGTGTAGGCAGGATTGTGGTGAAACTGATATCCTCAACTGCTTTTAGTGAGAATATTGTGTGATTTGGAAAGTACCAAAAATCTTCCCTCCTAAAATAGGAAAAGAGTTCCCATAGAACCCTGTGATACACTTATTGACATCTATCCAAAAATATTCTACTACTCCAAAAAACATTCATTTGAAAGGATATATGCACATCTATGTTCATGATAGCTCTTAACATAATCACAGATATAGAAACAATCCAAATGCCCAACTACAAATGATTGGATCAAGAAGTTGTGGTATTTATATATAATAGAATATTACACAGCTTAAAGAAAGAACAAAATCATGCAATTTACTGTGACATGGATAGAAATAAAGTCTATAATGCTGAGTGAACTTAGAAGGAAAGAAATAAATACAGAATCATTGTTGTGTATGTAAACATTTTATGGGATTATTATGTTACTGACCCTACCCTGATTGTGCCCTACCCTAGGGTGTGACCTGGTATTCTGCCCCCACCCTAGGGTGGTACCTGATTCTGCTTCCACCATTGGGTGGTATCTGATCCCACCATTGGGTGGTACCTGATTCTGGGGGATAAAAACAAGGATCTGTGGAAGGCGAGGGGCTTTTGGCTGGAACTGATGCTGAGGCTTTGGAATTCAGTCTTGTCCACCGAATAAAGCTAATATTTCCACAAGCCTGACTGTCTGCAAGCTGTTTACCCACCACTTCACCTCTGAACCGTCGGCTGGACAGGGTGGCAGATGCATGCTCCGAGCTGGAGGGGAAAGACCTCATCCTCTATCCCTCCATCAGTCAACCTCTTCAGGGGCTGACTTGCAACAAATAATCTCTTTCATACTATAAATACATAGTAAATTAGCAATAATGGGCCACAGGCAGAATAACAGGAGAACTGATACACAGAACTAGTTGGAGTGAGGGGAGGGGTAATGTGTTAGAAAGAGACCTTGGGGATATGTAGACAAGTGTGGTGTTTAGATTATGTACACAGGAAACCAGCATGAATAGTTTTGTAAATCAGAGTGCTTCAATCAATAAAAAAAAAATGTTTTTAAAAAGCTCCTATGGTCTTACAGAGAAGATTACAAAGTTTTTAAGTAGTTTTATATTTGTAGTTCCAGAAACATTATAAAAAATTATTTTCATGATTTAAAGATTGTGAACTATTTTCTCCAATAAAAGGACCCTCTGTATGAGGCCAGAACAATTAGTACAGCAGGTAGGATGCTTGCTTAGTACACTTGGCTGACTCATATTGAATCTCCCACAACCCATATGTCCCCTGAGTACTTCCAGGAGTAATTCCTGAGAGCAAAGTCAGCTGTAACCCCTGAGCATCACTAGGTGTGGCAAAAAAAGATATCATTTATTATTTCATTTTGAGAGCTATCATTTTAATACATTATTCAAAAATAGCAATTAATCATTGACTATTAATTAACCATTAACTATTGACTTTTTCTAGTTAACTCATCTTTTAACAGCTTTATGACTATATGGTGGAAAAATTAAGCCTTTTATACAACCTCACTTCCTTCTTTTGCATGGGGACTTGGGAAGCGGGGCAAAACACAAAGCCCAAGATTGTGTGTCATGTAAGCAGTTCAATCATGCCCATGAAATAAAATAAAAACTGAGTAAGGGGCTGGAGAGATAAGTACAGTGGACAGGATGCTGCCTTGCACATGGCCAACTCGATTCAATCTCCAGCATCCCATAAAGTCCTCCAAGTCCTATCTAAGTGTTTCCTGAGAACAAAGAAAGAGTAAGCCCTGAATACAAGTGGGTGTGGTTCAAGCCCCCATAACTACCCTGAACTCTTCCCCCCCCCCAAAAAAAAAACTAATTAGGGAAAAGCTGACTGAGAGATTTGTCCTCCAGAGTAAAGAAGTAGGAATGTAATTCCTGTACTTAAGTCCCAAAAACAACACATGCAATTTTTGCTTTACTGGTAGTTCTTCTAATACACTGTTTACAATTTAAAAGGTATATTTCACAATATACATATATCAAATATTTACTATATATGTGCCCATTTGCCATTCTCTTTCTTGTTTATCTGTATCTTTTCTGTGATAAATACAATGGATAAAAGGGAGGGAAACTTTGCTGTCTTGGAAAATTTCAACTGTAAAATACACAGAAGGCACTGGTGTCAGCCCCAGGGTTGTCCAGATCATGATGAGTAATTGGATTACTCGGAGGATCTAAATTAATCTTTAAATTCATTATTCAAAGCCCTAAACCCTGTACCTTCTGACCCAGATGACACACTATGTCAGACTGCCAACACCCAAATGAAAGCAAGTTTCAACCTAGTCAACCCTATTTATCACCCGCATGTTGGACACTCTCATTTCATTCCTGCTTTGTTGTGCCTTTGCTCTATGAAACTCTGGAAAATCCATTTCTTGCCCCTCCTATAGATGACCTCACAGATGGCCACTTTGGCATATCCAGTTTTGGTAACTGAAAAAAATATTTTTGTACCTTTGGGTCCCATCCTTTGTAATCATTGTGCATGATTCACTTGCAGAATTCTGCCCAGGTATCCGTACTATCACCTCCCCAATGAGCCAATAAGAAGAGCCTTGCTTCTCTTAAGATATTCTGAACATTTAAAGCATAAAAGTCCACCTTCACATTTAAGCAGGAGGCAATATATAGAATTGAAAAACCCTCAGGTGATCATCTTTCTGCTACGAGGGAAGAATGCATTGTTTCTGTGTCTATAGAGGTCTAAATGCATCTGAAGTGCTTGGGTTCTAACCCAGGCACTATAGTGCTCCCCTGAGCACTGATAAGAGCAACCCTCAAGTATAGTGCTTAAGCACCATCATGGTCCCCCTAAACAAAACAAGCCATAAAAGGATTTTTTTCCAGGATCCAGAGTTGATAGAGCACTTTGCTTGTTTGATGCCAACTCAGGTTCTATCCCTGGCAGCCCATATTATTCCTCACCCCTGCCAGTAGTGATCCTTGAGTACCACCAGGTGTGCCCCTTCAAAAAATAGATTGTTTCTACATGGAACCATCTGCTACACCTTCCACTGGTACCCACAAATTGTCCAATAAGACAATGAGGCAAGAGTTGTCTGTCTCATTCACCCCAGCATTGCTTGAAACCTAAATTAGTATTCTCTGAAGTGCCAGGGATATCCTATCCATGTGTCAATGCAATGTTTTCCACAGGATTATTAATAGGCAGTTGACATAATACAAACAGCATACATTTAAAGCATTCAGATTTATAAGCCCACAAAATCATCATCAATATTAAGACAGTCATGTTTGTAATCACGGTGTTTAAAGATTAAAAAAAAAATCAAGACAGTAAATATAACTACCAAACTCTTCTTCAATCTCTTTCTCCTCACACTGGCCCCTTCTTGAGCATCCTCATGTCATTTTCTGAGTCAAAAGTTAATTCCTTTTATTATTCTTTTTTTCTCTTTTTTTCCTCCCTTTCCGTTATTGCTGTTGTTGCGATGGTCAGAGGTTGAACACATGCCTGGTGAGGGGCTTGTATGTTTAGTTGTGGTGCTTACCAGGGGTATCAGGGTCAGTACTTGCACAATCAACATCAATGTTCAGTGAGGGTTGCATTCCTTTAGTTGTGTCTGCACAAGTGCTTGCTAGGGTGTACTCCTGGACAAAGCACTCAACACCTTTCAGGTATGCTCTCCAAGGTTCCCCTTTAAATGTGATGCTCACACACAGGAATAGATGAAATTACTTGCAATACCAGAGCTCAGAAACCAAAAACCTGCAGGGTCAAGCTCAAGCCATGTGGCAGCAATGTAGATTGAGCTCACAGCCTTGTCTTGGCAAGGCAGAATCGTAAGTCACAGAGCAATCCTCGCAGCCACTACAAGATTTATCCACCCATCTCTCGGTGAAACTTTCTTGTTTATAGTTTGGGAAGGTAGACATTTGCCATGAACATTTGTGTACAAGTTTTTCAATATATACTTATCCTTTCATTTTTCCTGAATTCAAATCTGAGTCCAACAGCAGGAAGTTAAATAGTAAGTGTGTAAATTTCACAATTGCCTAACTGTATTCTAAGATCACTCTTCCATTTATATTCCTACAAATGTGTGTTAGTTTTCAGTTAAAATCTCATCCTCAGTTGTTATGGTAGCTGTTTTCAACTTTCTACACTCTGATGGGTATCTCACTGTGATTTCACTTTGCATTTCCTTAGTGATTGAAAATAATGTGTGATATACTTATTTGCCATCAACTATCTTCAATTTTTTTTGTTTTGTTTTGGGGCCATTCCCAACAACACTCAGGGGTTACCCTTGGCAATCTCAGAAATTACTCCTGGCAGGTTCAGGGTACTATATAGGATGCTGGAGATTGAATCGAGTCGGCCTCATGCAAAGCAAATGCTTTACTTGCTGTGTTATCCATCCAGCCCCAAGTATTTGTCTATTTAAGTTGCTTTTTTTTGTTTTGCTTTGTTTTGTTTTGTTTTGTTTTGGGGCCACACCCAGCGGTGCTCAGGGGTTACTCTGGCTGTCTGCTCAGAAATAGCTCCTGGCAGGCACGGGGGACCATATGGGACACCGGGATTCGAACCAACCACCATTGGTCCTGGATCGGCTGCTTGCAAGGCAAACACCGCTGTGCTATCTCTCCGGGCCCTTAAGTTGCTGTTTAACTGGATAATTTGCTTTTTTGTCAGAGTATAGAGGTTCTATATCCATTATCTAGATTTTTTATATGATCTATTTTCAACTTTTCAGACAGTATAGCTAACAGCAATATATTCAGGAAAAGCATAAATAGAGTAAGGCAAGAAGACAGCAAAAATACTATTAGTTGAAGAACAATAGTAAACATATATTGCCCACTGTATATTTATAGAGACAAAATAATAAAACAACCATCAAAACTCTTGGACTATTAAGTCTAATTAACTCAAACTTATAAAATTAAAGGACACTTAAAAGTATATTGAAATGTTTAAGTTTATAAAAACAGGATATTATTAACTTCTTATATTTGGCCCATATTGATTTATTGATAAGCTGAGCAGCTTTTCTTAAACACCAAAATGTCCATCATGTTTAGCATAAATTGTTTTTAGAAAAGAGTTAATTCCTGGAATTTATCTTCTCACAGGGTTCTGTACTTGTGAGATGGCTTAAATTCGCTCATCCTTGTGTGAGTTCTGATGATTTGTTAGAGATGCAGAGGAAGTTTTAAAAAATGGAGCAATCAACATCTAATTTAAACAGAAAATCACAGACAGCTGAAATTCTGAGTTGATTGAATAAAGTGAAATAAATGCCCCAACAGTCCTACATCTCACTGTATCTCAGACACAATTCTTGCCTAAGATGCTATAATTCGGCTGAAAGTCAACTAAACATATTTTTTAAGTCTATGCAATTCATCTAAATTGTTGATAATCAATTCATTCTCTGTGGAACTAGGGAGTACCAGGCATAACAAAATAAGCCACCAGTTCTCCATGGTCAAACTCCTTCAACAGAGATTACATTTGCTTGTCCTCAGCCCTTAAAAAGATGGAGGAAATGAGCATTGCAGCCACACTTGCAGATGTGATGATGCAGTTAGATCATTTGATCTTTCAAGTTCTGGGTCTTCTATATTTACAAAATCTTAATGGAAAAAAACAAATATAGAAAACTGGAACCTTAGGCATTTGCATTGGGGTGGGTTTGACTCTGGAACTAGGAAGAAAAAAAGGTTCCAGGAATCACAGATGTAAGTTATCTCCTGAATTTTCACCAAAAAACATTTCATTCCTCATTCTAAAAAATTGTTATTACACATTCCTGATGGAAACACAGTTAAAGAGATAGAAGGTCATGCGCCTCTAGTAAAATCCATAGTTTAAAATTGAGTAAATTATCATCATTGAATTGTGTGCACTAAAGGAATGAAATAGTGTTCTCTGAGAGTTTCTAACAAAGGAAACTGGTCGAGAGAAAAGGCCACAGGCATCAGAAAACTAACTTTGTTCATAGTTGCGTAACCAAGAATAGAGGAATCCTTCCCACCTGCCTGAACTCCTCAGTTCTCACTTTTTTCTTAGTTTGTTGGGATCATTCAGACAACTACATGAGAGAAGTGCAAGATTAATTTTGCTGAGGTTTATATGATATGCAGTACTCTAGCATCATTCAGACTTGATGTGGGTAGCTGAGTTGGTCCATCAATTCTTGGTTAGTAGTTATTTTTCAATATAGTATTTTATTTTTATTATTATTTTAGCGGTTTTTGGGGGGGTTGGTTTTGGGGCCATACCCAGTGACACTCAGAGGTTACTCCTGGCTATGCACTCAGAAATCATTCCTGGGTTGGGGGGCCATATAGGATGTCAGGGGATCAAACCGCGGTCCATCCTAGGTTAGTGCATCCATCCTAGGTTAGACAGACATCCTACCACTTATGCCACTGCTCTGGCCCTCAATGTAGTATTTTAAAAGAACCATGACTGAATCGTGATGAAAATACTCCTGAGGTCATATGGTAGATTGAATGGCTACTGTTCATTTGTCTATAAAATTTAGCATCGCCTCAATTTCTCATTTTTATAGGGTATTTGAACTGCTATGTATCCACCTCTTACATCTTGATAAGTCACTCTTAGAATAACCTGCTTTTACATGGAATTTTGTTGCTTTTAAACCTGAAAATCCATATATTGAGAAATTCCTCAGTCCTCCAAAAGTAAGAATATTTGTTCACTCTCCTCACTGTACTACTCATAGATGAGAAAATGTTTAAAGTCAACATTATGTTATGGGCAAAATTAATTTTTTATAATCTTGCACAACTATGAGGTAGTAACAGAAAACATACATCATTACCCATGGGTAGATTTAAGCAAACGAAAATAATTTTATCTGATGGTATCTATTATTATTCTAGAAAAGAATTTTATGGTCAGAAAAAGAAACATGATCATGTTTATCATCATGACTATAAGAATGATTTCAGAGTTATTTTCTCAGTGGAAAAAATTAAGAATTTTATGTTATGCCTATATTAATAATACAATGTTATATGTCTAGTGCCATTCATTAAGTTTGCTGCTTGATATACACAAAAAGACAATTTTCAGTAACTCGCTAATAAGGGCCAAAATTCTATCCCCAAATACAAATTGATGGAGAAAGTCAGTCAAGCTAGAATTATCTGAGAAGGAAGAACCAGCTTGATTTTCTATCAGCATTATTCTACTTGCCCATTTCAATTTGTCACGTTCTGCACACTTATAGGCTAAAGGAGACATTTGTTGTTGACTTCGTTCATTTTTAGCAAGTGTTCATTATGGGACATTTCATGGGTATCAGATTCTGTGTGAGGCATAAATTATTATAAATCTTTGCAACTTTGCAAAACGAATCATAGGATTTGTTTTTCTTTGGGGGTTGTGTGTTTTTTTTTCTTTGTTTGTGAGAGGGAACACTCAGTGGTGCTAGAGCTCTGCACTCAGAAATTACTATTGGTAGTGGCTCAAGAAGCCATATGAAATGCCAGAGATCAAACTCAGGTTGATCACATGCAAGACAAGTTTCCTATCTTTTGTACTATCACTCAATCCCAATGGTTGTTGGTTCATTTGTTTAACTTTACAGATAGGAAAAAGAGATGCAGAAGCATTGTCTAATTCTAACAAAGACACCAGGCAGGAAGCAATGGCAACCAGATCAAAGAGAGGAAGTCAGATTCTCTCCATATACCAATCTACTGTTTCACAGGGTGAAAATTTTTGTTTCTGCTTCTTTGAATTTACTTTAAAAAAAAAAGAGTTCTTAATTTATAACCACTTGAATTTTGTTTTCTTATCATTTTTAAATAAGAGACACTTTAGTTATCTAGATCAGACTGGTTGTGTTTTATGGTCACAAGAGCTACACCCAACAGTTCGGAGTTATAGCATAGCTGTAGGGCATTTGCCTTGCATTCTGCCAACCTGGAACAGACCTGGATTTGATCCCCAGCATCTCAAATGGTCCCCTGAGCCTGCCAGGAATGATTTTTGAGTGGAGAGCCATGAGTAACCCCTGAACACTGCCAGGTGTTTTGTTCAATAAAACAAAACAAACAGACAAACAAAAGAGAGCTATACCCATCAACGCCAGAAAAGCTCAGGGTTGTACACTTGTCAGGTATGGGTTCCCAAACTTGAGCTACTGGCCAACTTATATATTATCTTTTCAGAGATATGAAAATCACTTTAAAACTTCTAATATACTCCAAAAATAAATTTTATTTTACTATACTTATTGTTTGACTTCAAATGAATATTTGTATCAGTCTACTGCCTATGAGAAGTTATATTCAAGAGCATATGGTGGCACCTGAATAGTACTCAGAGTCATGCTTTGAAGCAAGCATCTATGTGTTTGTTTTAGCTTTAATCTTTCAGGTGATTTCTAAAAACAATGTACACAATGAATGCCTGAGAACCATCAACGTTCAATAATGTCTGCGTTAGAGGGAGCCTCACAGATTTTTTGTGTTAAGATCTTATTCCAAAAATGCCAACAAATTTTCTAGTAGTATTCTTTTTTTTTTTTTTTGGTTTTTGGGCCACAACCGGTGATGCTCAGGGGTTACTCCTGGCTATGTGCTCAGAAGTCGCTCCTGGCTTGGGGGACCATATGGGACGCCGGGGGATCGAACCATGGTCGATCCTAGGCTAGCACAGGCAAGGCAGGCACCTTACCTCTAGCGCCACCACACTGGCCCCTAGTATTCTTGATATAATTTTTCCTTTTATCATTACCGAAATATTAGTCTAATGAAAATATTAGAAAGCTAAATGGAGGAGTCCAGAAACAAAAATGACCAGAGTAGAATTCCTGTTCAGTCATTTAACAATGCATCATCCTCTTTGTCTCTAAGCCTTGGAAACATCACTTGAAAAACAAAGAATAAAAGCTATCATTTAGAGCTAATTTGATATAAACCTTGTGTATAAGCCATGCTCAGTTCCATAAATAATTGGTTTAAAAAAAAACTTAGTGGTTAGATAGTGGGTATGGAGTCTCAAAGAATTTTCTGGTAAAAAAAGGTTCAGTTCTACCCAGTAATTTCAGCTGCTTGAAGAAAAAGCAAAAACAAAAAAACAAAAACCACAGAGGCCAACAGGTATTCTAAACTGCTATATGAGATTAATCATTTTAATTATATTTATTATTAACATAAACAAGAAAGATAGATTATTGATTAAAACCTCAAAATAAGCTGTCAAAAACAAAAATAAAATGAGCATTCACTTATACTAAGGGTGCTAGTATAAATTTTATCACTTGGAACTATCCCCAATTTAGCACACCCCCCCTCCCAGAGAGACAAGTCTGATAACATGCATTACCCCCTAACAGTGATCCTCAAACTACAGCATTCGGGCCACATATTATGTTTGTTCCCATTTTGTTTCTTCACTTCAAAATAAGATATATGCAGTGTGCATAGGAATTAGTTCATAATTTTTGTTTTTACTATAGTTCTGCCCTCCAACAGTCTGAGGGACAGTGAACTAGCCTCCTGTTTAAAAATTTTGAGAACCCCTACCTAGATTGAGTGGCCTCGTGTTCAAAGCAAATGTCAACAGCATAGGGTAGCTTTATGGACTGATGAGTGGAAATCTCTACTCTGTAGTTCATTTCCTGATGTGTTGTCATTGTTAACTCTTTATCAATAGAAAATATGTTGATTTTCAATGATTCACACCCAAAATGTGTTATGAAGCAATGTTACTTGAAAAGAGAAAAGAGAGGGCTGGAGTGAGAGTACAGTGTGTAGGGTGCTTGTTTTGTATTCCACTGGCCAGGGTTTGATGCCCAGCACCCCAAATGATTCCCTGAGTGCAGATCCAGGAATCAGCTCTAGGCAAAGCTCTCAAAAAAATAGAGGGGGGAAAAGGGAGGGAAAGAGAAAAACAATAACTTGCCTTTTAATATGTTTATTTAAAAGCATTTATGCACTGGGAAGTTTTCCTGTCTGACTTCTCAAATGTGAAAGTCTGTGAGGTCTCTTCAAACTAGTCCTATGTTTATCTAGACTTGCCATCTAGTATCAGAACTATTTTTTCCAGATCAATGAAATAGGTGCTGATGATATAATATAATAATCAGTAGGTGTTTCCTAATTTCTTCCTCATTCCTCAAAAGGTGCCCTAACTGTTTAAAGTGTGTTTGTATTTAATAAAAAGACAAAATATACAACAATCACAACTGTAAACATTTTTTTTTTGGTTTTTGGGCCACACCCGTAACGCTCAGGGGTTACTCCTGGCTATGCGCTCAGAAATCGCTCCTGGCTTAGGGGACCATATGGGACACCGGGAGATCGAACCTCGGTCCATCCTAGGCTAGCACAGGCAAGACAGGCACCTTACCTCTAGCACCACCATGCCGGCTTCACATTTTCTTACTTTTCTCATGTAATAGCTTTTTTTGCTATTTTTAAGATGATTTTTGTTTATATGTAACTTTGTTTAATAAAAAAGTACCTAACTTGTATACCATAAGTTTATTATAAAGATTATTTTTAAGTTACACAGGTAATTTGTTTTAAAGATATGTGGACCTGCAAAGACTAATTAAAATACCTGCATACTCACTTAAAAAGGAAGTTTTAGTAGAAAAATATTCTATGAAAATTTAAGTATCTCAATTATAGTTTACAATATACAATGGAATTCAATTGCATTTTCTTAAAATGATTCCAACATACGTTGTTTTTCTACTCTTGTCTTTTCCTGATCTCATTTGGTTATGTCTTTTTCTTTTCTTTTCCCCCCTCTTTTGTTACTTATAGATGAGCTTAGTGCATAAGATCCCTGGAGAGTTTGCAGCAAAAAGAAGAGTACTGGGGACCAAAGAGATAGTACAGCGGTAGGACATTTGCCTTACACACGGCTGACCCAGGACAGACCTAGGTTCAATTCCCAGCATCCCTTATGGTCCCCCGAGCCTGACAGGAGCAATTTCTGAGCACAGCGCCAAGAGTAACCCTTCAGCACTACTGGCTGTGGCCTAAAAACTGTTCTTCCCAGGAGCTTCTCTATACTGATTGTTTTTGCTCTGAAAACCAAACAAAAACAAAATGTTAAAATCTACAACCTCTCTCTTTTTTTTTTTTTTTTTTGTTTTTGTTTTTGTTTTTGGGCCACACCCGGTAACGCTCAGGGGTTACTCCTGGCTATGTGCTCAGAAGTTGCTCCTGGCTTGGGGGACCATATGGGACACCGGGGGATCGAACCGCGGTCCGTCCAAGGTTAGCGCAGGCAAGGCAGGCACCTTACCTTTAGCGCCACCGCCCGGCCCCATACAACCTCTCTTAAAATGAAATCAACTTAAGTGTCTTTGAAACTCTAAGCATTCAACAGTATATAGTTACAAATTTCCTTGTTAGAAAGATCAAGAAATTAGAATTATTGTTTAAGGTTGGTTTGGGAGTGAGGCCGGAGAGATAACATGGAGGTAAGGCATTTGCCTTGCATGCAGAAGGTCAGTGGTTTGAATCCTGGCATCCCATATGGTACCCTGAGCCTGCCAGGAGGGATTTCTGAGCATAATGCCAGGAGTAACCCCTGAGTGTTGCCGGGTGTGACCCAAAAACCAAAAAAAAAAAAAAAGGTTGGTTTGGAAGCAAACAGACACTGGTGAGGGAGAGAGAGAGATGATATCAAGCTGTCTGACTTTGAATTAGGTTCAACCTCTTGTTAATTTCTCAGTATCCTCTCTACATATCAGGAGAAATTGGGGTTGGAGAAATAGCACAGCAGTTACCTGCCTCACAGTTGGTCAACCGTCGCTAAATTTCTGGGGCCCCATACAGTTCCCTAAACAACCACCATCCCTGAGTGCAGCCAGATGTTGGCCAAAACCCACTAATTACAACTAATTGAAGAAGAAGAAGACGAAGAAAGAAAGAAGAGAAGAAGAAGAAGAAGAAGAAGAAGAAAAGAAGAAGAAGAAGAAAAGAAAAAAGAAAAGAAGAAGAAAGAAGAAGAAGAAGAAAAAAGAAGGAAAGAAAGAAGAAGATAAAGAAGAAGATGAAAAGAAAAAAGAAGAAGAAAAGAAGAAGAAGAAAAAAAAAAGAAGAAAAAAAAAAAAGAAAAAAAAAAAAGAAGAGAAAAATAATAAGAAAAAAAGAAGAAGAAGAAAGAAGAAGAAGAAGAAGAAAAAAAGAAAGAAGAAGAAGAGAAAAGAAGAAGAAGAAGAAGAAGAAGAAGAAGGAAGAAGAAGAAGAAGAAGAAGAAAGAAGAAGAAGAAGAAGAAGAGAGAAGAGAAGAAGAAGAGAGAGAAAAGAAGAAAAGAAGAAGAAGAGAGAAGAAGGAAGAAGAAGAAGAAGAAGAAGAAAGAAGAAAGAAGAAGAAGAAGAAGAAGAAGAAGAAGAAAAGAAGAAGAAGAAGAAGAAGAAGAAGAAGATAAGAAAAATAATTGCACCTACACATAATATACAGTTAATGTAGGTCAGGCACAATAATTTCTGGCACTTATTTTTACTTCTTTTTTTTTTTTTTTTTTTTGGTTTTTGGGCCACACCCGTTTGACGCTCAGGGGTTACTCCTGGCTATGTGCTCAGAAATCGCCCCTGGCTTGGGGGACCATATGGGACGCCGGGGGATCGAACCGCGGTCCTTCCTTGGCTAGCGCTTGCAAGGCAGACACCTTACCTCCAGCGCCACCTACCCGGCCCCTTATTTTTACTTCTTAAAACACATACTGTTTTAGACAACTTTCAAGGAATCAGAAAGTAAGAGTCGTTAAAGACCTGAGATTTAATAGGCATTTAGTCTATCTGAATTCTTTGATTAGAATGGGAATATATAAACTCTATTTCCTGCCCTAATTTTATTGAAAGCCTCTTTTGGTTCAGAAATTTGGCTCAGTGGTTGCTTTACATGTATGAGGAACTGGGTTCAATCCTAGCAGCACAAATAAAGTGTTCTCTGTTATGTCCTCTAATAGTGTCATATCTAACAAACTTGTCCTCATCTAGACTAAAATTTCACTGAGACTTAAAATTATGTTGGGCTTGTTCTACCTTTCTTCCAGACCAAATCACCATATTTCAAATCTTTATTGAATAATTACTAATAAGGTTTCAGATGTCTGTAAAATAATCCTTGATAATTTCAAAAGCACATCCAGGCGTATCATCTACACAAAGCCATATGTGTAGTCACAGCCACATCATTTTACACTTAGGAAACTGGGACTGGGAAAACTTAAATAATTTGCCAAAGGTCACTAAAGTATATGAGTATTAAGAGCCAATCTTTGAGTCTCTGATCCCAGAGCAAACCTGGTGTTTTTTTCACTGTGCATTTCCCTACAAGGGTGGCTCCCCATCCTTGATACTCTAGAAAAGAAACTCTCAGGTAAGCCAAGCCAAGCCACTCATAGGAAAAATAAACATAGGAATACATAGAAAAATAAACATAGGAAAAAGAAAAATGACTCTGCCAAGGCTAAGATTTGAAATTCAGGGTACTAGGGTACTAGTTTCTAGTCTATTGCACTTTCACAAATAAATACACACATATAATATGGAACAGAAAGGACAAACAGAAATCTATTCACACCCAATCTTGATGGAAGCAATTTTCAAGTTCCTGAAATTGAAAATGTGCATATTCTCTAAAAAAAATCTGACTAGGGTTTTTAGAGCCCTACAATTTCATAGAAAATTAAACACTGCTTATTTACATACACTTTTTCCTTCTCCCTTAATATGACAAATTAGAATGCAGCTTTAGCTACTGTTGGGCCTTGCTCACATATGTGCCTTTTGTGTGAAAGATCAATATTTTCCCCTCAAATCAATTAGCCACGAATTAATTCTAGTGTGGCAGATAGGAATCTCAGTCCACAAGCTCAGGTGTTCGAGAAATATTGCTGTTTCACTGCTTTTTAATCAACTTAGCATGGCACCCAGCTTGCATTTTTCATCCCAGTCTTCATGAGCAGACTTACCTAATCTTTTCATTTCCAAGTTGTACCTGAATGGATGTTGACTGTGTGGAGTACAGAAAATGCAGGAAGGGTCGTAATGGAACATCCATATTCTCTAGATCCAGGATGGCCTTGCAAGGTCAGGATCCCCAGCTCCCAAATCATGAAGGAACCTTGAGGATCACTTCCTGATCTCAAACCCAAGGCCTCTTCTCTACTGCTGCCATTTCTCTAAGATGTACCCATCTCTTTGACCTTGTCCCTACAGAAATACATTCTTTTTTTTTTTTTTTTGTGGTTTTTGGGTCACACCCAGCAGTGCTCAGGGGTTACTCCTGGCTCCATGCTCAGAAATTGCTCCTGGCAGGCACGGGGGGACCATATGGGACGCCGGGATTTGAACCAATGACCTTCTGCATGAAAGGCAAACGCCTTACCTCCATGCTATCTCTCCGGCCCAGAAATACATTCTTTACCAGACCCACAAGACTTATCAGTTGGTGAGGGGGAGAAATGCAGAAATATGTCTTCTTTGTTTTCTTTGGATCCTCAACAGTTTTATCCATTTTTCCCTTTGCATAGGATATGCTTATTAGCTCTAAAATCCTCCAGTTCTCACTCAGAAAGTAATGCTTCTTCTCTTACCCACACAAATCAGAAGCATATAAGCTCTACCCTACTCTTACCTGCAAAGAGAAAAGGAGAGGAAGTAACAGGAGAAAACAATTAGTTGATATTCCAGTCAATGATCCTACCACACTCCTTTCCCTCCTAGGTCTTTGATGTTAAGCTATTTCACACTAAACAAGATTTAACAAGACTGGATCCTCAAAATCATGAAGGGTGAAGGTGAACACAATTGAAAGCAGGCATTAAGAAGCATTATGCAAACACAAACTTCCACAAGTCCCTGCGGACTTGAACCAAAGTAGCTGGATAAAACTAATCTCTCTCCTGCTTCCCTGGGTGGGAAGCAGCTGAGAGGTGCTGAAGCAGAGGCCTTGCTTAACCTGAGTGAAAATCCCTGACATGCCAGCAGCCTTCTTTCTTCTGGATCCCCTCCTGGCTCCTTTCACACGTTTAAGTACATGCAATTGTTTCCAGGACGTGCCAGAAATAAAAGAGAATGAAACAGCCTTTGGAAAATAATTGACTCAATCTTCACTTTTCCAAAAATATTCATCCTTTAATTAAAAGAGAAGAAGCTGGGGCCGGTGAGGTGGCACTAGAGGTAAGGTGTCTGCCTTGCAAGCGCTAGCCAAGGAAGGACCACAGTTCGATCCCCCGAGTCCCATATGGTCCCCCAAGCCAGGGGCAATTTCTGAGCGCTTAGCCAGGAGTAACCCCTGAGCATCAAACGGGTGTGGCCCAAAACGCCTCCCCCCCAAAAAATAAAAGAGAGAGAGAGAGAAGAAGCTGCCGACTCATAACAACTGTGATGGTGAAGAACTGTTTCTGGGACCACCGAGAACGTCGAAGATGTCGGACAACCTAGTAGGCCTGGAGCCTGAAGTTGTTCTTATGCCAAAGCACTTCAAGCATGAGGTTTCCCTCTTTTTAGGCCAAAAGGTTTCTTTTTCCAATTTCTTCCATATTTTGCTGTGCCTATGCAAACAATAACTCCCACACACACACACCCTTTCTTTTCTTCTAGTCCATCTACTTACTACCTGAAAAAAGAAACAAAAGAGCATACTAAATCTTCTGCTATTGTATTAACGACTTTATTGTTGATATAATACTTGTCACAAATATATGCTAATGAACTTTCCTTTTCTTTTTCCAATTCTTTGATTTTGTTTTTTTAATTTTAGATCTCCTATTTTCTTTATATTTTTTGATAACTTTGCCTCCTGTCAGCTTGAAATCAATGTATTATGATCAGCTATGTCAACTATGATGCATTTTCTTTTAATAAATTTTAATAAAATTTTTAAAATAATTTAAAAAACTATATTCTGGTGTTGAAGGGGAGAGAGTCAATGGTTATTCTAGACATCATCCACTGTATTTCACTATATTTCAAAGTGAGAAGAAAAAGGACTCAATGGGACTGGGCACTATTGTAGGATTCTATTATTTAAAAACTTAGAAATCACCTAAAATGAGGGTAAAAGAAGCTCAAGAATTTCTCCTTTGCAAAAAGCAGAGTTATCCACATTGTTCTAATAGATTTTTAGAAAGAGGAATGTGTTTTTTCAACATCATTAACTTCTGTTATCATTATGTAATAAGACTTCAGAAGGTGGCCATGGAACTGGCTTAATGGGCTAGAGTGCAAGCTTTGCAAGTAGAAGCCCCAGGTCCATCCCTGTTTCTCCCTGATCTCCTAAGAACTGCTGCATGTGGTCCACAAATAAAAGAAAAAAGGAGGGGCCGGTGAGGTGGCGCTAGAGGTGCCTGCCTTGCAAGCGCTAGCCAAGGAAGGACTGCGGTTCGATCCCCCGGCGTCCCATATGGTCCCCCCAAGCCAGGGGCAATTTATGAGCACTTAGCTAGGAGTAAGCCCTGAGCACCAAATGGGTGTGGCTCAAAAACAAAAACAAAAACAAAAACAATCCCATTCACATTACTACCACACAAACTCAAATATTTTGAGTCAACTTAATAAAAGAGGTGAGGGACCAATACAAATAAAACTACAAAAGCCTGCTTCAATAAATAATAGAGGACACAAGGAAATGGAGATATGTACCCTGCTCATGGATTGGCAGGATTAATACCATTAAAATGGCAATACTCAATAAAGCTTGTACAGATTTATAGCAATCCCTCTAAAGATACCCATGACATTCTTCAAAGAAGTGGATCAAACAGTCCTAAAATTCATTTGGAACAATAAACATGCACAAATAGCTAAAGCAATCCTTAGGAAAAGGAATATGAGAGGCATTACTTTCCCTAATTTTAAATTGTATTGCAAAGCAATAGTTATTAAAATAGCATGGTATTGAAATAAAGACAGATCCTCAGATCAGTGGAATAGACTTGTGTTTCAGAGAAGATTCTCCAGACAAAAACTCAACTAATCTTTGATAAAGAAATACAAAATGGAGCAAGAAAAGCCTCTTCAACAAGTGGTGTTGGCACAACTGCTTAGCCACTTGCAAAAAAGTGAATACAGACCCGCATCTAACACCATGCACAAAGATCAAATCCAAATGGATTAAAGACCTTGATTTCTGGCCTGAAACCATAAGATATATAGAACAACACATAGGTAAAACACTCTGTGACATTGAGACTAAAAGCATCTTCAAGGAGTAAACAGCACTCTCCAAACAAGTGGAAGCAAAGATAAACAAATGGGACCATATTAAGCTGAGAAACTTCTGAAACTCAAAGGAAATAGTACCTAGGATACAAAAGCCACCCACAAATTGGGAGAAATTATTCACCCAATACCCATCAGACAAGGGGCTAATATTAAAAATATACAAGGTACTGACAGAACTTAACAAGAAAGAAATATCTAGCCCCATTAAAAAAAAATGGGGAGAAGAAATGAACAGACACTTTATCAAAGAAAAAATACAAATGCTCAAAAGACACATGAAAAAATCAGGCCGGAGAGATAGCATAGAGATAAGGCATTTGCCTTTCATGCAGAAAGACAGTGGTTCAAATCCCAGCATCCCATATGCCTGCCCCCACCCCCACCCTGAGCCTGCCAGGAGTGATTTCTGAGTGTAGGGCCAAGAATAACCCCTGAGCGATTTTTGGTTGTGACCCAAAAACAAAAACAAAAAAAAAAAAGAAAAAAGAAAAAATGCTCCACATCACAAAGTCAGGGAAATCACAACACAATCACAAATCACAACAACAATGAGGTACCATCTCACACCACAAAGACTGGCACATCACAAAGAACAAGAACAATCAGTGTTGGTGGGATGTGGAGAGAAAGCAATCCTTATTCACTGTTGGTAGGAATGCCATCTAATGCATATTGGAAAATAATATGGGGATTCCTCAAAGAAATAAAAATTGAGCTCCCATATGATCCAGTGTGTGGTATACATGCTGGTATACATGTGTTCCAGGAGTGGTATATACTCCTAAGGATATACCCTAGAAACACAAAATACGATTCAAAAGTCCCTTCCTCACACCTATATTCATTGCAGTGCTGTTTACAATAGCCAGAATGTGGAAACAACCAAAATGCCCTTCAGCAGATGAATGGCTAAAGAAACTATGGTACATATACACAATGGAATACTATGCAGCCATCAGGAGAGATGAAGTCATGAAATTTTTCTATAAGTGGATGTTCATGGAATCTATTATGCTGAGTGAAATAAGTCAGAGGGAGAGAGTCAGACACAGAATAGTCTCACTCATCTATGGTTTTTAAGAACTATTAAAGACATTATTTTAATAATGCCCAGAGACAATAGAGATGAGGGCTGGAAGAACCGGCTCACAATATGAAGCTCACCACAAAGAGTGGTGCATGTAGTTAGGGAAATAACTACACTAACAACTATCACGACAATTTTAATGAGTGAGAGAAGTAGAATGCCTCTCTTGAATACAGACCTGAGTTGGGAAGGAGGGAGGGCATTGGTGGTGGAAATGTTACACTGGTGAAGGAGAGGGGGTGTTCTGTTTATGAATGAAACTCAACTACAATCATGCCTGTAATCATGGTGTTTAAATAAAGATAAAAAATAAATTATGTTACATTATAAATACAATATAAATCAAAGACTATTATTATTTCCATTGTTCAGAAGACAATGTTGTTGAAAGAGAATTAGAGCCAGTATCCATAGGGCTCCAGGACATGAATAAATTTTATATATCCTTGATCTGAGTGGTCAAGAAAATGAAGAAAGGAAACACTTACTGTGTTACTCTCAAATGAAAACTAATTATCTATTAAGGCAGACTCATAAGGTATAAATGAAATATGAGTCAAAGAAAGTCATTTAATATTATTCTGTTGACACATTATCAGATTTTGCCAACTATTAAAGAGCAAATAGATGCAGGAAAATACCAAATAAATCTTCAATGAACAAAAATACTTTCAGAGAGTAAACTCAAGCCATATAAATACTATTTATTCAGAAGTTACAAAATAACTCCATATCACCAAATAATAAATTAGCCAAAAGTGACCAATTCAGATTTCCTTTTCCTCATGTTTTTCTGCTTTTTCCATTTTTTTTTCTTTTCCACTTCTTCACTTAGCTTTCCCATTTCTAATATTCTTTCTATTTATTCATTCATTTTGATTTGGGAGTCACCTTGGGCTCAGAGCTTGGGGGATGTAAGGGTGCACTCCAGACAATGACTTGGTCTCCTCAGGCCCAGTAAGAGTCTTTTAAAACAGAGTTTGGGTTATTGTTCAAAATTACTGTTGTTAAGAGAACAGGCTTTAGATATAGCCAGCCATCATGGCTTTTTTTAAAAACAAATTTTTCTATTTACCATCTGTTTACTATAACATTTCAAGAATACAACTTCACACCTCTCCCAGTGTCTAATCTTCACCTCACCCACTACCAAAGTTTTAACGTTCTGGAGACATCACACTCTCAATGACTCCCTCAACCCAACCTTCCCGCCTCCTCCTCCTCTCCCTCTGCTCACCACCATCTTGTTCGTGGTCTCTAAAGGTTATTTTTGTTGTTTTGCCAGTTTGTTTATTTTTTAATATTCCACATTTCGAGTGAAACTGGCCAATAATTGTCTTTCCCTGCCTGTCTGAATTTCTAGTTGAGTTCTTTATTTTCTGAAAGGAATCACCATACTACTTTCAATCAGTTTACATTTAACCATCTTCCAGAATTCCTTTCTCTCCCTTACCAACATTCTTTGTTCATTATTTTCAATATAGGCCATTGTCATATATTTGAGATATCACACCCTGATTGTGATTTGCATTTCCCTAATGATAAGTGGTTTAGAATACTTTTTGTTGAACTTTTTTTTTACCTGTGCCAATGTCTCTTAATATTTGAAAGAGAAGGAGTTTCCCATAAACCAGGAGAGGTTCATACTGATAAGGGACATTCTCAATGCATATTATGGTGTCTATATGTAGATTGTGACTCTTAAAAATCACTTTTCTTCATTATTTTGGAAGATGACTCCTTCAAATCCGAACATGACTTTGGTCCTGTGAATAAGATATGATTCTTATTTGTACATGTGAGTAACACAAATATCTATCCCATTAACTATCCAAGTGAACTATGTTAGAATAAAGAGTCATAATTCTACTTCACCAGAAGTTGATTGAAATTTCCTGGTCATGTCTCTTGTGTGTAAGTCTAGAAATATTCCAAATTTGGCAAGGATCTAGCTGCAGGTTGCTATCTCTAAAAATAGGGCTGGAGAAGGACTTCAAAACAAGAACTAACTTTGTGAAAGCAAGATTATGGAATTTTCTTTAAAAGAATAAACATTAGGATCTCTCAGTATTTTTTGTCTCATTTCTACTCTTTACCCTCCTTCCTTCTCTCATAAAGAGAAAAGAACACCTAAAATAGATGATAGGAAAAAATTCTAGTATAGATTATAATGGGCAATTTTTATTAAGGTACAACAGTCCTCCCAGATATAATTTTACATTTGGAACTATTTAAACACCATTATCAACAAAGTCATTCATAATACAGCTGTATAATCTTGGGCAAATGATTTTATTTTTTTTGAGTTTCTTGTCTAAAAATGAATTTAGTAACAGGAATTTCATAGTGTTTCATAAGTTTAATAAGTGCTCAATAAAAAGTCTTTTGGAAAAAGAAAATCTTCCCACTCCAACCATGAAAAAATAATCATTGACTTGCCTCAGGAAACAGACCTCCCTTATATATTGGGGTCACACTATATATCAACTTCTAAAGGCTCTTCTATTCTCTTTAAGGTTTAAAGAGTACCTCACCTTCCTCCTCAAGAGATTACTCTGTAGTCTGTGAACTCTTGGTCGTTTCTCTTTTATCACTCATCAATATCACATAACCCCACCATTTTTCAGGATAAATTAAGAACTTATTTTTTTTGTTTTTTTGGGCCACACCCTTTTGATACTCAGGGGTTACTCCTGGCTAAGCACTCAGAAATCGCCCCTGGCTTGGGGGGACCATATGGGACACCAGGGGATAGAACCGCGGTCCTTCCTTGGCTAGCGCTTGCAAGGCAGACCCTTATCTCTAGCGCCACCTCACCAGCCCCAAATTAAGAACTTTTATGTAGAACAATTCTGTCTTCCATTAGAATCTAAATTTCAGTATGCTCTTTTCCTTTAGAATGTACATCCTATTTATCACAACATGGTATGCAAAATACTCATTAAAGGGATAAATGATACCCTTCAAACAAATGTGCTTACAGAGAGCCAAGTAGAATAAATGTCATTCTATTCATATACCGAGTAACCAAATGGCAGAATACCTTAAACTTTAAAAATCAAATTAATGAAATTTTGACATTTGCAAACATACACAAAGCCAATACCAGATACTTTAAATTTTCCTTGACAGGAATAGCTCCTTTCTGAACAGCAGGTAAGTTCTAACTACAAATTCTGCTCCCTTCCCAACTTTTATTTTCTTGTTATTTCAAAGCCCACCATATATTTTGTTGCCTATAATCAATTAATATTCATTCATTTCTTTTTTGGGGTTTTGGGTCACACCTGGCAGTGCTCAGGGGTTACTCCTGGCTCTACGCTCAGAAATCACTCCTTGCAGGCTCGGGAAACCATATGGGAGGCCGGAATTTGAAACACTGTCCTTCAACATGCAAAGCAAATTCCCTAACTCCATTCTATCATTCTGGCCCTCATTCATTTATTTTTCAAATTTTACATAGTAAATAACATTGTGACATCAAAATAAGTGATTCAAAAGAATTCCAATCTAGTGTAGCTTTCTACTCCCTTACCTGCTTCAATGTGGACTTTGATCATTGTGCCTTTTTCCCAAAGAACAAATCCAAGAGAGAATAAAAGACATTTTAATTTATTGTAGGTATGAGTTTTTGGGGTTTGTTTGTTTGTTTTTGTTTTGGGGCCACACCCAGTAGCACTCAGGAATTACACTGGCTCTGCACTCAGAAATCAATCCTGGCAGGTTTGGTAGACCATATGGGATGCCAAGACTCAAACCCAGGTTGGCTGCATGCAAGGCAAATGCCCAAATGCTGTGTTATTGCTCCATCCCTGTAGGTATATGTTTATGAGATTAGATGTAAAGTCTGCAAAGAATCTAATTGGAATTAAAGTTTGAAATATGTAAGTCAATTTATCTAAAATCTGGAAATGTCTACTTCTAGTTCAGTCACCACAACTGACCCAGAGAATAAAACAGTAAAGGAATAAAACTCGTAAGAATCATTATGCATGGCATACCTGCCTTATTTTATAAGCCTGAATACCGCTCATGGCTTCAATCAGTAGTTAATTCATTTAAATCATTTTTACATAGTGTACAATTATATTACTAAAGTAAACTCACTAAATTTATAATACCACAACAAAGCAGTCAATAGGAACAAGAAGAGGTGTGTGTGTGTGTGTGTGTGTGTGTGTGTTTAAATTGCTTGTGATCCACATATCTTCAACTATCAATGTCACCTTGTCACTTGTCTGTTGAAGTCTTCACAGCTACTCCAGGCTGCCTGTCCTGAACTCCTTTTTGGTCATTCCTTTATCACAGCACTGTTAGACCACAGCTCTAGACCATTGACTAGGTTATAGGGTATCCTTAAATATTGAGTGTAGAGGTTCCACTTACTGTAATTTAAACCTAGGAGAGCAGGTCTGAAGCAGGAGTGTGGCAAAGATTAAAGAACAGATTTATTTCACTGGGGCCAAAGAGATAGCATGGAGGTAGGGTGTTTGCCTTGCATGCAGAAGGACAGTGGTTCAAATCCCGGCATCCCATATGGTTCCCAAGACTGCCAGGAGCAATTTCTGAGCATAGAGCCAGGGTAATCCTTGAGCATTGCTGGGTGTGACCCAAAAAAACAAACAAACAAATATTTATTTCACTCAGCACAATAGTTTCCATGACCATCCATGTTTAGGAAGATTTCATGATTTCATCTCTCCTGACAGCTGCAGAATATTCCATTGTGTATATGTACCATAGCTTCTTTAGCCATTCATCTCTTCTTGGGCATCTGGGTTGTTTCCAGATTCTGGCTATTGTAAATAGCACTGCAATGAATATAGGTGCACAGAAGGCATTTTTGTTTTGTGTTTTTGTGCTCCTAAGGTTTATTCCTAGGAATGGTATAGCTGGACCATATGGGAGCTCAATTTCTAGTTTTTTAAGGAATCTCTATATTTTTTCCATAAAGGCTGGACTAGATGGTATTCCCACCAACAGTGAATGAGAGTTCCTTTCTCTCCACATCTCTGCCAACACTGAGAAGTCAAAGGAAGAGAAATAGACACAGAATAATCTGACTCATCTGTGGGATTTAAGAAAAATAAAAGAGTATGTTAACAATACCTAGAGACAATAGAGATGAGGGTGGGAAGAAACAGCTCATGATATGAAACTCACCACAAGGAGTGGTGAATGCAATTAGAGAAATAACTATACTAACAACTATCATGACAATGTTAATAAGTGAGAGAAATAGAATGTCTTGAATAAGGTGGGGGTGAGGGGGACATTGGTGATGGGAATGTTGCACTGTTTGAGGGGGTTCTTTTTTTTATGACTGAAACTCAACTACAAACATGTTTGCAATCATAGTGCTTAAATAAAGATATCATTTTAAAAAAAAACACAAGACATACACAAGGAAGATAAGCATGGGGTCAAGGTGTTTCCAGCCTCCTGAATTGAGCTTAGACATTCCTTAGACCAGGCTCAATCAACCTGGGGGTTGGGGAGATGTGGTTAACAGACAAAAGTGCCTATTATGCTAATTAGCAAATAATATTAGCATTATGCTAATAAAGCCAGGGTGGGGGGTGGTAATGTGGGTATGGGTGTGTGTCTTTACATCTCATAAAAGAGTGGGTGAAGGGTAAAAAGGCTAGGGCAAAATCTGTTTTGGGGACAGCTGGATGTGTTAAACTACAGTTAAGGACTGCTTCAGAAGGAGTTCTTGGGTTAGATTGACCCATTTGAATCCTGTCACTACTGTTTTCTAACTATATGACCTCAGGTATATCATCTCAAGTCTCAGGCCCTCCCTTTCTAATTAATATCTGGGGTTGTGCACCTATAAATTTATACACAAAAGTCAACTTTGGTCAGTGTCTACCCATAATGACCATTTCAAAATATGTTTGCTATTTGATATCTCTAAAGCATAGCACAGTGACTAGCATATTTTGTATGCTCAGAAAATATTTGTAGAATGATGAAAAAAATGAATATGTTGGGGTGAGGGAATTTGAGTTATTTGTTTCTCATTCAGAATTTAGCACCATGATGTGGCTTCTAAGTTTATACTGCAAGATTAAGACTGCAAGGTTAAAACTTTCAAGCTAAAAATGTGGGAACAAAATCCTTGGGTGTCATTCCAGTTCCCCAGAACATTTCTTTTTGTCAAGAGAACTGATCATTGAGTGTTTCTATCTTTAGTTCACTACTTCATCCACCCACATATGAGATACATTTGTGATCTCTCTCAACTTTACTGTCTAAAAAGGAGCAGTGAATGGAAGTGAGAAGATGTGAGATTGTAATGTGAAGGAATTCACGTACCACTTTTCAAATGTTGATTTTTAAAAATTAGGTATGATGGATGGCACATCTTTCCTAAAGGTCTGAAATCATTCTTTAGTATTAAGTAATAAAAGCAGCAGAATTTTGAAGCTAATAATTAGTTTGTGAAACACACCCAAAATTCAGCAATTATCAGGGGTGAACCTGTCCAAAATTTCATGGGTGGAGTATAGGTAATGTGGATTCCACTTGAATTGCATCACTATTTTTTAAAACAACTAAAAAACAATGCACTAGTTTTCTATTAAATATGTGAGCTAAATCACAGCTAAAAAGTTTAATATATTAAGGTAGCTGCCATCAATATAAGAGGGAGATTTAATTTTAATCCCAAAACAGAAATACCATACCAAAAAGAACAATGGAATAATATTTTTAATTGGGATTTTTATTATGTTCTGGTTTCACTCCTATACAATCCATAAAACTCGTGACAAGTCACTTAATATTCCTGAAATTGAGTACCAATATCTTCCTTGCCTGTACTGGTTATACTGGGATATCATTATAATCATATTCATGCCATCAACATGTATTGAATATCTACTACAGATCAGACTGAAAGTAAAACATTAAGATAAAAAAGATATTTTATTCAATTATCCAAAGCAAGATCTTAATGCAAATCACAAAATGTTCTCAACTGATCTCAACTGTTCTCAACTGTTCTCAACTGAGTGGTATTATTATTATTATTATTATATTTGAGGCATGGTTACATTTATTATAGTAGGAATATTAAAATAAAGACCTTTTAGCAGATATTGTTTGTAGATTCTTTCCTAATCTACTCCATAGAAATTACTCCCCATTCATCTCCAGATCCTCTGTATTTTGATTTCACCTTTCTAAAAAGGCCACATATGACCATCCTATGGTATCCTTCCTTTTAAAAAAATTTTTTTTTCTGCTTTAGAGCAATACCTAACAAAGCTCAGGAGCAACTTACCACTGTGTCTTAGGGGTTAGGTCCTGAAGGTTCTAACAGCACCATGCAAAAGCAGGGACCTAATCACAATAATTTTTGTCTTCTAAGTCACACCCAGGTAATATTCAGGACTTTTTTCTGGCTCTGCACTCATGGGTCATTCCTGGTGAGGCTCAAGGGATCTGGAGATAGAGCCTAGGTAGGCTGCAAGCAAAGCAAGTGCTTTTCCCACTGTACTATCACTCCAGCTACTGGTCACAAGTATTTTTTTAAATACTCTGACACTTGTTTTATTTCCTTTTTGTAAATATTGGTAATGAAATATTATGCTTGTTTACATTATTATCATTTAATAAGTATTTGCTCTTTAGATGGATAAATTAATTATAAAGAGCCAGCCCAAATGAATCCAGCCAGCCCAAATGATCCAGGGTAGGGGAGTATATCGTATTGAATAAATCATAGCAAAATTGGGATGAAGTAGATATAGCCAGAGTAAATGAATATAATCAGATATAATGATATATATCATAAATAAAATGATATAGTCATAAAGAATTTAGACTCGAATTTTCTGGCTAGTGTTGGCTGACACAAACTATTTATTGAGATGAATAAGTAAATGATTCACCACATATTGATTATTTTGCTTAACAGTTATTAAAAGAAAACTTCTAAGTAAATGCTGTTAATAGAACTTATATAAGAAGAAACTGAGGCTCAAATGGAACACTTGGTTGAATGTTAAGTGGTTGAGCCTCCCTGGGGTATTGGATACCCCAGGAATAAAGGAAGCAGAAGAATAGAGATTAAGATTAGGCAAAGTAATTCTGATAGAATAAAGGTGTGTGTGTGTGTGTGTGTGTGTGTGTGTGTGTGTGTGTGTGTGTGTGTGTTCATTCCATATTCAAGATCAGTGATTCACACAAAACACTTCTAGAGCCCTGGGTTAGTCTGCAGGCCAGCAACAATTCCTAACTCTGGAATGTTCGCCCTCTCATTTTGTTTCCTGTCTTTTCCTTGGTTCTTTTAATTCTCTATAAGGAAATTGTTTAAAATGCACACAGACTAGCAAGCAAAGACAGTATGACCTTGATCCCAGAATTAAGTGTTGACTCTGTACCGGCTGAGATGGGCACTTGGCAGTCTGTTGTCATGAGTATCTCCCAACAGTCCAATGGAGAATAGAGTTCTGGTCCCACAATCTGCACGAAATCAATTTGTTGCAAAATTTCACATGGAGCCTCACAGCTTTACCTTTGGGAAAGCAGAAACTTCAGACTGAGGCATTTTGTACAAGTTCTCTGGTGGTGTGTGAGCGCCATCTGATGCCCGAAAGTGGAGGCTTCTTCGGTTCACGCCTTGGGCTTCAGGTTCCACATCCAGACCACAAAACAACAACAAAATACAGAATCCATCCGCTTAGATTTCAAAGAGATCCTTGCCAAGAATGCAGCATTAATCAGATCCATTCTCACATCTGTTGTAAATATAAAGTTTATATTCTATGTATCAATTTTATCCACAGTTTGTCCTGAGTCACATGAAGGCAGAGTTGATATATATTTTTAAACTTTTTAATTATATCACCATGATTTACCAAAGTGACTTTCCCTTCACGAGTGTCTTCAACTTCCCACCCATCACCTTAGCCTACTCCCTTGTAGGCACACATTTATTTCATCTTATTTGTTATATGCAAGTGGAATTATCAAAACTTAGACCAGCAAGGGCCCATTTGAAGTAATTATTGTATTTCTCTGTGGTGTTAATAAAATCAGTATCTAAGAATTTGTTGGCCTTGTGGTTGAGGGATCAATTATCACAGAGGGATCGACTATCTGGAATCGACTATATGGGCAGCCATATATTTTTAGTTATATTCAGAGCTTGGTAGAGGAAGGAGTTAGACTGTTTTTCTGCCGGGAAGATAAATGTGGGTGGAGACCAAAGTTGATATATTTATATGTATGTTCATAACACCAATTTTTGGTACAACAAGCAAAAAAAAATGAATGAAAAAAAACTGCCCCCAAAAAGTTTGTATTCTTAGAATGGAACTTGACCAGTAGGAGGAACCTGTTGACATTATAAATTATTATGAGGAGATAAAAAGATAACTAGACTACACACACACACACACACACACACACACACACACACACACGACTCGCTTTCTATAAATTGATTATTAGGGATTAGGGATTATTAGGATTAGGGAATTTTTTCTCAAACATGTGTGAATAAGGTTAAGGAAGCACGAGCATTCTTATGTATATATCCAGTGGCCTCAGCAAAGGGAGGAATTTGTATGTCCTGATGATCCTGCTACACTTAAACTCAGGGATACAATGGAGAAAGGAGCTGGATTTGAAGAAGAGAAAGGCAGAAGAAAGAAATTCACTGGGGAGGGGTAGAATTGTACAGAGCAATTATACAGAGGGCCTTGTATGACCCAGATTCTATCTCTGGTATCCATATCCCTCCCCCACCCACCCACCCAAGCACTGCGAAGAGTAATTCTAGTGTTCAGAGCCAGGAGTAAACCCTGAGCACCGCTGGATATGGCCCAAAAATCAAAATTAAAAGAAAAGAAATTCGGGGCCAGAGAGAGAGCACGGAGGTAAGGCGTTTGCCTTGCATGCAGAAGGTCGGTGGTTCGATTCCCGGCATATGGTCCCCTGAGCCTGCCAGGAGCAATTTCTGAGCTCAGAACCAGGAGTAACTCCTGAGAGCTGCCTGCCAGGTGTGACCCGAAATACAAACAAAAAAATTCACTTGGGTACAATAGGATTTTCCTTTTTTTGTAATGAAATAAGACACAGTTGCTGAAAATGGACACCCCCCCCCCTTTCTTCCTTCCAACCCAATCCTAAAGTTACACAAATATCTGTGAACTCCAGCTCAGACACTGGCTCCTTGCAGATGTGAATGTTGGACCACTGACCTTGACTCTGATTTTAAAAGTGTCTCCCTGGAAGAACAAAGATCAGAACTGCTCATCTGGGCAGGATACTCAGAAGTGATCCGGCGGCAGAGGCAGAACAACTGCTCAAGTCTGCAGTGAATGCAACTAGTTGGGAAGCCTGTTGAGAATCAGAGGGCCTGAGCTGTGGGCTCCCACAAATCTCGAATGCCCCAAATATGTCAGCTGGGCAGGCATGCTGTGTGGCAGCAGGGAAAATAAATTTTTAAGATTGTGAAAATTATTCCTTCTTATCTTTTTCCCCTTTCTTTCTTCCTAATCTATATGTGAGCTATTTATTTATCTTTACTTAATTCAATTATTTCTTAAGTGCTCAGTCCCATTCTATGAGTCAGGCCTCTAACAACAACTTATGAATAGATCTCTGATGTCTGTCTTTATGTGGGCATGAGTTTGTATACAGTGGACTCCTCTATGTCTGCCAAACCTGTATTGTAAATAATCCATGCCTAGAGTGTATATAGACCCTCATATATTATCCCTCCTCTCCCCCTTCAGAACTCCTTCTATCCTCTCATCCTCCCAAACCTGATCCATTATCCCTCCCTATTTAACCCTCTTTACCCTCAGTTCTTAAACTCATTAGGTACCAAAACCAACCTCCTGCCCCAATAAGCCACCACCCAGCCCCCAAAATGAAAGAATACCCTCTCAGTTCCATATTTCATGCCCTGGAAGGTAACTGCAACCACCACTCCTACTAACTCATTCTATTCCCTTCTTCTCACACACACACCCCCAAATGTGGACTGTTGCATGCTACTGGATGCAGCTTCAGAAGGATCCCCAGCTCAAGGACACTACCTGATCTCTTACTGCTGCAAACCATTTCTCAAACTCAACAAAACCATGGTGTGGGATGAAAATGTGCCGTAGATCTAACACACACACACACACCCTGAGAATCTATCAAAAGACTTAATGGGGATACCTATATTTCCTTTGTATGTTTAATATCTCTATAGTAATACCTCTTAGTGTTTTTATTCCCAAATGTAAAGGTAGCCTCCTCCATTCTTTTTTTTTAATTACTTTTGTCAATTTATTTTTATTTACTTTTTCTATTTTATATATTTTTTTTTCATTTCACCTGTTTTGGTTCTCTTGGTATGAAAACCTAGAAGAAAAAAAGTCTTGGGATAAAAACTCAGGTCAAAACCAGGGCACAGAGGTTATGTAGCCTGTCATTCTTACCCCCAAATGATCCAGCAATATAATATGCACCATTCCCTTTTGCAAAGGCATACTAAAAAGGGGGGAATTTGATGTATAGAAACAAGCTCTTATTTACTAAGGATAAGAACCCATTCATTTTATAATACCTCCCACCCTAAACGTGTGTCATGTGGACCCGACTTAGACTCCATGTGATCAGATAGCAACTGTCCAACCCCAAACCCCAAATCCCAAATGTACAACTGACACAGTTCCCTGAAACAGCTCCAGGAACCAAACTCCCCCCAGGGAATTCCTAAAACTGCTCTGGCACCAACTTGCGCCAGGTTGACACAACATCCTGACAAAGAGGAAACAGCAACAACTTGATCTAAGAGCAGGTTGCCCTATCTCATCACCTAACGGTAAGATAAAATCAGAAGACATGTCATCCTTTAATCTGTGCAAAAACCAAGATCACTAATTATAGAAGACTGACTTTGACAACTGTTAGAGTCTAGAGTAGAAGGATGAGACCACACAACTGGAATAAAGTTTAATACTTTAATCTGTCTGCCAACAAGACCCCCACTCTGGCCAGCCTGGGCCATCCTTCCCCCTCACCCTGAAAGAGATGAGCCCCACCCAAGGTCATGAGGAAGATTATATAGGAAAAGGATAGAGAGAGGTTCTAGCTTTCTGATGATCCTTAAAATGATTGACTATTGTCTAGGGGTACCTCCCTACTGCTCCCTTGTCCTTCCCTGATAGGCTACCTGGTATGGCCAGGTAGTTTTGGGTGGGGTCTATGCAAATAGGCATGTGAAGACCTAACGTGTGGCTTACACAGTGGTTCTTACAAAATGGTGTCTTTCCCTGCTCAGGATCTGAGAAGCCTGCCATGTGGACTTTACAAAATGGTGTCCCTCCTTGCTCAGAATTCAGGTCCCAACATTCCCTCCTCTTCTTATGGACCGGAGTCAAATCTTTGACTCTCCTTGAGGTTCTTCATCCTTCTCCCTACTTGTGGGCTCATACTTGGACCTTAGCACAAGCATCTTAACTGCACTTAAGTGTGCCTGAATAAAATGGGTGAGTGAGGAATTAATTATCAAGGACCTATTAAGAGTATCATTAAAAAAAATTGAACAGTGGCCCAGCCAGGGCTGTTATTAGGGAAGTTTGCCAGGGTGATCAAAACACTGCTCATACCAGGAGGCAGTCTTTCTGTCACCTTTTAGCTCCTTCACCTGTTGAAACTAGCCTTCACCTATTGCAATGTTTCATGAATGACCCTTGATTTGTTAGCATAGAAACATTGTTCCCCGAGAGCCTAGGTCTGTTCCCCACCTGTTCTGGAGAGCAACTTCAGTTAATATCCTGATCAGTATCCACTTGATGGGAGAGTTCATCTTTGTTATCACCCACCCTCTCCTGCCAGGTATGACACCTGGGGTGGGAGAATGACTATGATGCAAAACTAATCTGGGTTTGCACAAACAGTGGCAAACACATAGGGGATCATTTCCTTGATAAATACAAAGCCATCTCCCATTCGGCCTTGATGGGTATTATTTCTCCATGCAACTATATTAGCCCTTACAGTTCCATTGCAATAGTTCAGGTAAGGGGAGGGGACCTTGATGGCCCCTCCAGGGATGGATAAGAGGCCCATGCCCATGCCTTGTATTTCCTGTAGGGTGGTCCTCCCCTCATTCTAGGGGCAACCAGAGTCTGTTATCTTGATCACTGCCCTGAGTATTATGGTCCTGAGTGCCTCTTCCCCTTCAGTTATTGGGCCGAGAAGAGGTATGTATCTTATAGGGATTATGGGGTTTACAGTGGCACCTTAAGGCAGTTACTTTGCTGACTCCCTCCTTATTGCCTTAATTGATGCTCCCCATTTGGAGGTTAGTCTAGACACATTCTCTTAAAGGCCCTATTTGGGCTAGGCAGCTCAGGTTAACAGCACTCCCAAAACTCTGCCTGAGATCTCCACCTTTAGCTTCCAGTTCCAGTTCCCTCTGTGCTGCCAGGTGACTTCCCTACCACATGCTTATACCCTGCAGAGAATATCCCTCTCCTCACATTTTGGGGCACTCTCTTCTCTACAGGTATATCTATCCCAGAACCCGAACCCATGGGTTGTTATCCACTTCTTTTAAAACTTACACCTCAGTAGGAGCAGATTTTGTAGAGCATAACCAGAAACCCTAAACAAATCACACCAAGTCAAAGTTTAGGGGAGGAATCCCCAGGGTGACAGTCTGCCCACAACCCACCCCATCCACAATCTGGGTAAGAGAGTGTCATTCTTGCTAGTTGTCCTGCAGTTGTTACAGTGACTGCAACAGTCAGCAGGAACACCAGGACTATTTGCCTACTGTCCTGATCCTGTGAGTTAAGTCAGCTGGATCTGCTGGGGTTTCTTCTTATTCAGACTGTGACTTCACCAAGAAGAAAAGGAGGTTCTTGCTTCCTCTTTAATCCTGCAATTTGAACAGCTGATGGGTTGGAGAGAACAACAGAAAGCCCTAAACTCTAGTTGCCTTTCCTGCATTGGATCAGACAGAGATGAAGAAATCCCACACCCAGTGATAATTCTCTTACCCTTTACATTACCAAGGGCAATCATAATTTTTGCTTCTTTCCTTATACCACCCATTCTTGTTAAGTGTCAGTGTCTGGTTAATTCTTGCTACTTGTCCCAACTTCTGGAATAGATGGGCATAGTGTCATTTCCAATTGTCAATGGCCTTGGCTTGTTGAATTCCCAAGGCTTCCCCTAGAAGCTGTCCTGATTACCTTCCTGCTCTATATTTTTCCTAGAGATTTCACCACCTGAGAAGTCATTAAAAGGGAGTGTGGCCAAAGGGCTTTCTTCTGTAATTTCTTCAGGCTGGCAAAGGATTGTAGTCTCTCCCTAAAAATGGGTGAAATCTTATGCTACCCTAAATGAGCAGGTAACTGGTTCAGTTATTTTGTGGAAAATATAATAGTTGAATGCCTAATGCCTTTAACTTCTACCCTGCAGGGTTTGATTGCAGAGAACAAGACAAACAGACATAAGGAGACAAACAAATACACATGAATTATCTATGCATTAGAGTTACCTGAACAACTTTCAGTAGCCTCACAGACAGGCCATTTATTTATTACAATTTGTTCCCCCACTTGGATCCCAACAAAGAAGCCATTGTTTCCAGTGGCAGAGACATTAAGGACAGTTTGTAAGTGCATCAGCATTCAATGGGTACTAAAGAGCAGAGACTGATATTCACATAGTCAATCAGCAGGTATCTGAAAAAAAGACCCTAAACTATTTATACTCCTCTTTCCTGGGGCCATTTTTGCTTGTCCTGCTATCTAGTCATTCTTTCCTGAATTCACATTTGCAAACCCTGTGTATTCTAGGTCCTCAGTGTTTTATCAAGGAGAATATCCCAATCTTGGGGCAGGGGTGGAGGGGTGGGGGGTGGGGTGTTTGTAAAAAGATTCCCCACAGTTGAAGACTTCTTAACACACTAAAACAGGAATCACAAAGAGATTCTTTTAAATTCTAGAATTGCATCAGGGAAATAAATGTCTATACAGAAATGTGATATACCTAATGCCATGAAATTGAGCACTTAAACATAAAAAGATAGTAATGTCTATATTAAGTATATTTTACCATTATATTTTTATTTTCTTAAAAAATAGAAAGAAAGAAAATCTTTTTTTTCTTTTTTTGTTGTTTTTTTTTAGTTTGTTTGTTTGTTTGTTTGTTTTGGGACCACATCCAGTGATGCTCAGGGGTTATTCCTGTCTATGTGCTCAGAAATCACTCCTGGCTTGGGGGACCATACGGGACGCCAGGGGATCAAACCACAGTTAGTACTAGGTCAGCCACGTGCAAGGCAAATGCCCTACTGCTGCGCCACCACTTCGACCCCAGAAAAGAAGAAAATCTTAAAGCAGTTGAAATTTAGCTTGTTGGGTGTGGGCCCTGGGTTCTGAACAAGGAGGCACACCATTTTTTAAAGGATCACATTTAGGCTTCTCTATCTCAAGCCTAAGTTTCCATTAATACCTCTCCAAGATACTTGGCCATACCAGGTAGCCTATCTGGAAAGGGCACAAGGGATTGGAAGGAAGGTACCCAAGGCAACAGCCAATTGTCTTAAAGATTATCAGAAGCTAGAACCTCATCCCCTCCCTAGATAAATTGGTTTGTTACCTTGGCAGGGGCCATCTCCACTAGGAGACAGCCCTGACCGGTCAGTTTGGGGTTTGTGATTTATAGAAAAAAGTTTTGTTTTGCCTTACTCTAATTGTGTGGTCTCGGGATACTAACAGTGGGAATTATGATGTGGTCTCAGGAGTCCTGTCACCATTTTGTAGCAGCAGTGAGGACAGGAGTGAGGTCTATGCATTGAGGCTAGTGAAGGCAGCAAAGTCAGAGATGCCTGCTGCACCAGAGCTGCAGATTTGTGGGGAATAGCTTTATTTGAAAAGTGTATTTTCTAGATACATGGAAGAAGACATTGACCAGAAAAGCTCTACACTGGAGTGGAGGGCATTCAGAGAGCTGTATTTTGCTTTCCAGCATCGTGCTTGCAATCCAGGTAACCTGCCTTTCTGGGTATTCATCTTTCATTTCTACAAATGAAAGCAAGGAGCCCAAATAATACTTGACTTGTGCCAATACTACAATTTCATGGATCTAACTCATCCCTTAAATTCTTTATTTCTAGTTTTGTGACTGAAGCATCACCTACAAAGCAGGCAGGAATGCAAATAGGGAAGTCCCCTCCCCCCTTCTTGGCAATGAGTTCTTGGAGGAAAAAGAACAGTTCTTAGGCTGCTAAAAAAAACACATACAATACATACATATCTTATGAAGACAGGAAGCCAGGCCTAATCGGGTTAAACTAGTGCCTTTGAAGTGACAGAGAAGATTTGACCCCTACACAGAGGACAACAGAGGCAAAGACTGATGAGGACATGAAGGAGGATCAAAGCTCTTCCTTTATGCCAACTCAGACATCAACTTTCATGTCAACGAAAAATTGCAGGCCAGGGCATACCTGAAGCATATTCATATAAAAGCCAACCCCAAAAGCCATTTGGAGAAGCCTATATGTGCTCTTTCTTGAGCATGTTTCTCTCTGTGTGTGTCTCTCTCTTTTCTTCTTCGATTCCTCAAATTTTCTAAATAAGTTGAACAACAATAAAAAAATTTTTCTCTCAAATAAAACTTGTTTTTATTTCACTTCTGTTTCCTCCTGAAATTATTTTCTGAGAAAAAGGCGATAGACCTGAAAGGCCTTGGTAAGCTAGACTTTCTTCTCCTGCTAAGAGCAATTATTGACTCTAGCCTGAATTCAGGGCTTCCTGAGAAACCAGGTAGCAGGGATTAACTCCCATACTGACAGGTATGACTTGATGGCTGCCTTCTGGGGCCAGAGTGATGTGAAGTCCATACTGCATAGAAGCTGTACAAAGCCTTTATGAAACCTAGATTTCCCCAACCATTCCTGGGGTGCCAGAGGTGCCTTTTCAAGGCTGTTACTTCTCTCTTCCCCACTTCACACAAGTCACCCAGGGACCCCCATAATGGCATCAACTAGTCTCCTCTGGTCTCTCCTATGTCTTCCTATGCTTTTCATGGAAAGTTTTAAGGGGGAAACAGACTAGTTTCATAAAGTGGTAGTTAGTGCAGAGTATGGCTTAGACCACTTGTAACTTCTAATTATAGCACAGAAATTTCTGGATTTTTAAAAGGCAATAATGTTTTACTGCTGAATCATTTTAAAACCCTTGTTAAATTATGATCATTGGGAATCAAGTTATATAGTAGCAGCAACTATTTTCCTTTTTCTTAGGCAGTTGGGTGATCAAAAGCAGCCTGATTACTTTTCAATAGGAAAGGATGAGACTATCAACAAAGAAACTTTTTATAATCCTCTTCCACTATATAGAAGCAATAAGGAGCATTCAGTGGTTGTTTACTTAACCTGTACTTCCTCTTTTCAAACTAATTCATTCCATTCAGTTGCTCAAAGCTGCTGTTACAAAGAAAGTTCTTCTTAAAGATTTTTTTGACATTTAAGACTATTTTATGTACAATTCAAACCATTTCAAGTGAATCAAATGTGGCTGCATTTTATGTACTGCATCTATGAAATGATTGTTGGGTTTAAATTGAAAGGTTTTCAGTCAAATATCTGATTTTTCACCTGAATGATGCCAAATAATCCTTCTGATTGGGCAATTCACTCTTCAACCTATTTATTTGGTAATAACTAAAATAAGTCTGCAAAAAAAAAAGCCTAAAATCTCTTGAGTGTTCATGGATAAAGTTACCCTAGAGAATTAAATGACAGGAAAACAAGACATCAGCATCTCCAGGAGAGAAAAATGGCTTAAACTAGAACTACCAAGTAAAAGTTAAGAACATGTTTTCATCAAATATTATAATGTTATTTCAATTGAATTGTGTTCATTAAATTCTGTATCAGGTCATTATTTTTATATAGGAAATGGATTCTGATATTGAACCTCACATAGAGTATTATCAAAAAAAAAAAAAACAGAAAGTTCCAGCATCACCAAATGTGGACATAGCTCTGTTTACTAGCATGTGATTCACTGTGCTTTGCAGTTATTTATTACACATTGGATATATATGGCAACGAACATGGAGCATCATTATTGGCCCACTTTTTTAAAAAGTGTGAGTTTTCTGCATGTCCCCATGTCATATTTTGGTAATTCTCAATGTTTCAAAACATTTACTATCACTGTTCTATCTGTTATGGTGATCTGTGTTTAATGATCTTTGATGTTAATATTGTCATCATATAGGAGAACCATGAACCATACCAATTTAAGACAGTGAACATAATTCATCAGTGTTACATATGTGTTTTCTGACTTTTTCATCTGCCAACAGTCGCCCTCCCCCACTTGATTCCCTTTCCTCAAGCTCTCTTCTTCCCTGCAATATTAATTTTAGGCAAATTAATAACTTAAACTTGAACTCTAGACCGTCAAGTAATAGAAACAGTTACACATTTATTGTTTTAAGTTGAAAATAGGGGATGATTATGAGGAAGGTGGTTTGAAAGCTGAAAAAAGGATTGAAAGTTAGGTGTCAGTGCAAAACATTTTACCAAGTTGTGAATGAAAAGGAAATGAACAATGTTGCTATAGTGAATGCACAAATGACAAAAAAGTAAAACAGCAGTATTGCTGAAGTGAAAGTTTGAATCGTCCAATAAAAGTACAAACTCATTGCAACATTGCATTCAGGAAAATCCTAATCCAGAACTAGGCCCTAATGTTTGCCAATGAACGTTGAGAGAGAGGAGGAAGTAGCAGAAGTCTAAAACTAGGGCCATATTATATTTTCATTTGTGATTTTTTTTATTATATTGATTTGCATTATATTGATGGAATTAGGAATGTTAAACCAGTCTTTCATCTCTGGAATAAGTCATACTTGGTCATAGTATATGACCATCTTGATGAGTCCTTGGCTCCTTTCCAGTTTAGAGGAAGCTGAAAACCAGTAGACCTGTTGTGGAGAAGGTTCAAGGCAACCCCTCTAACTATAGACTGAAACAAGGCAAAAAAAAAAAAAAAAAATCTAAAATGTTCCTCAAAAGGAGCATAGTATTATTAAGAATTCATGGGCCAGAGAGATAGCATGGAGGTAAGGTATTTGCCTTTCATGCAGAAGGTCATTGGTTTGAATCCTAGCATCCCATCCCCCAAGCCTGCCAGGAGCAATTTCTGAATGTGGAGCCAGGAGTAACTCCAGAGCACAGCCGGGTGTGACCCACAAAAAAAAAAAAAAGAATTCATCCAGTATCATAGTAAATAAGACAATGCAACAATGCAAAACTCTGAACATAATGTTCTGAATTCCATAGCCCCTCCAAACTATGCATCCAAATGAAGAAAGGGTCGCTTTCACATGCCTATGGTTTCAAAATTTTACCTCTTGCATTCATTTTTTTGTTTTTTGTTTTTTTTGTTTTTTGGCCACACCCATTTGATGCTCAGGGGTTACTCCAGGCTAAGCATTCAGAAATTGCCCCTGGCTTGGGGGGACCATATGGGACACCAGGGGATCCAACTGTGGTCCTTCACAGTCCTTCCTTGGCTAGCACTTGCAAGGCAGACACCTTACCTCTAGTGCCACCTCTCCAGCCCCACTCTTGCATTCTTATGAAATTACTAAAGAGGACTTTTTTTGGGGTGAGTTTTGGAAGGTTTCTTTTATCATTTTTATTGTGACCAATATGAATTACAAGTCTTTAACATTTTATTTAAGGTACATAGTGACAGTGAGTCAGGGTCATTCCCACCATCAGTGTTGTCCTCCCTCCACCCCTATTAGCAGCATGCATCCGATACGTCCCCGCTTTGTCCCCTGAACTGCTAGTGTAACAGGCCTCTTTGTGTATAGAGTGTTGTAGATTGGGGCGTCTTGATTTTGTTGTTGTTGACTTTGGGTTTGGTGTTTAGGTCTGATCACTTTTTATTTCCACTCAAATTTCAAGCAACTGTTTGCTCCTAGTATCATCCACATTTTCCCCCCTCAGTTTATGAGGCAGAACAAGATGATTCAAGTTCTGTGGTTCTGTTGGGGAAAACAAAAACCAGCAATGGCAAAAAACACAACAGCAACAAGAATAAAACAACAATAATAAGAAAGAAAAAAAAGAAAGAGAAAGAGAGAAAAAAAAAAAAACAGGAAACAGGCTAGTGTGGCAAAACTTTTTTTTTTCTTTGCCTAGGTACAGATAGGATTCCTTCAACAATCCACCAGAAAGGGTTTATTTTAAGCAGAAAAAAAGTCAAAAGTTAAAAATAAGCATCAATACAAAATTCAGATGCGGATGAATTTATTCAAAATTCTCAGGATATTATTAGAAGATAATTCAGAAGAAGGTCTAACTCTTCTGAAACTAACTGACTCCATAATAAAGCACAGTAAGGAGAAGAACCAAAGAGTGATTTCTGAGTGCATAGCCAGGAGTAACTCCTGAGCATTACTGGATGTGGTCCAAAACCAAAAAATAAGTAAATATGCATTTTATACTACATAAAATTAGATTTATGGAGAGATAAGAGAGAAGGTAGGCATTTGATTTGCAAGTGGCTGATCTAAGTGCAATTCCCACATGACATATTGCACCCCTCCAATCTCTGCCAGGAAAGATCCCCTGAGCACAAAGACATGGGTAGGCTCTGAATACAGCACAGTATGGCCTGGATTTTCTAGAGGTTGGGTTTCTAGGTTGGCACAAGACTTGCCCTCTGTCTCACAGATTCAAGTATAGATGAAGCCTGGGAGTCTAAAAACTGGTCAGCAGAGGGCACTATGCCATCATATTCCCAAATGTGTGAGACGTTTAGGATGAAATGCAAATGTGATTAATTATCTTTTACAGGATGCCTTTCCCTTCAAGGCTACCAGGCACTCATCCTGACAGCTTACTCTTTATAGTGTCCTTAGCCTTATCAAAGAAGTGGTAGGGAAGTGACGAAGAAGGACATGAAGGACTTTGAGTTGGATCTAGATAACAGGAGAATCACAGGTCAATTTTTACTAAACATGTGCAGAGAGAGAAACAGATCATCTGATATTAAAGAATAAGGAGAGAAGGCTCTTGAGCTTTAGAAATTTTTATAGTGAAGTCAATGTTCAGCCCCTCTAACTAGGCAAGTCTCCGAAGAATTCAAGCAGGCAAGCACCGAGAAAAATATTAAATATGGGGCCACAGTAATAGAGCAGCTGTAGGGCATTTGCCTTGCACGCAGCTAATCCAGGATGGACCTCGGTTAGATCTCTGGCATCCCATATGGTGACCCAAGCCAGTAGTGATTTCTGAGTGCATAGCCATGAGTAACCCCTGAACGTCACCAGGTGTGGCCCCCAAACAAAAACAAACAACAAAAAATTAAATATGAAAGCTGGGATTAAGGATCCTCTTCAGCCCTGTTCTCCCATCTTGCACACACCAGGGTACCTCAGCTTTAATTTATATATGAGGCTGCAGTGCAAGAAGATTGTCAAAAACTAAACCTTAGACCCGGAGAGATAGCACAGCGGCGTTTGCCTTGCAAGCAGCCAATCCAGGACCAAAGGTGGTTGGTTCAAATCCCGGTGTCCCATATGGTCCCCTGTGCCTGCCAGGAGCTATTTCTGAGCAAACAGCCAGGAGTAACCCATGAGCGCCGCCGGGTGTGGCCCAAAAACAAAACAAAAACAAAAAACAAAAAACTAAACCTTAGTCTGATTGTCGATGTAAGCAGCCAATACTGCTGTTTGTATTTATGAACAGCTGCTCTCTCCAATACATAGGAAGAAACAATACCTAGTTTTTAACTCAGGGCATAGATTTTTATCTCTCCCCATATAAGATTTCACCTTGTATCCCAGACCAATCCTATTTTTCAAATCTCCTTTCTTCAGGGAACAGTCTTTTCCCACAAAGCCCTCCCAAAGCTTGATAAGGGTGTCTCCCTCAGATGCTTAATTCAGAATTAGCCCAAACACCAATGTGTGGCTTGGAAACAGATGTTAACATTTTGATTCCTTAGTGTCTTCCTATAAAGACCTTGTGTTCATTAAATATTTTCTCAAGTGTCCATTGTGCACCGAGCACACAGTACACTCAATGAACTCAGCCTTCATACTGACCCTCCAAGTATGGACTTCACCTACACTCCACAAACTAAGTCTGCACTGATCACTGTTGCTACCTTACAGTCTGCCATTGGTGAGGGGGTGCAGAGTCTCTAGGGGATGAGCTTCTTTTTCTTTCAACCCGAATAAACAAGAACTAGAACCACCAAATTCACAGTTTCCGGGATTTCTTTATTAATTCTCTTAGGAACTTGCTGCCATGGTTTGTCTTTAAAAAGTAATAATAGGGGCCAGAGCCATAGCACAGCGTTAGGACATTTGCCTTGCATGCAGCTGACCTAGGACGAACTTCGGTTCGATTCTCTGGCATCCCATATGGTTCCCCAAACCAGGAGCGATTTCTGAGCGCAGAGCCAGGATTAACCCTGAGCGTCACCGGATGTGACCCAAAAACCAAAAAGGAGAGAGGGGGGGAGGGAGAGAGAGAGGGAGGGAGGGAGGGAGAGGGAGGGGTAGGGGGAAGGGGGAGAAAGAAAGAAAGAAAGAGAGAGAGAAAGAAAGAAAGAAAGAAAGAAAGAAAGAAAGAAAGAAAGAAAGAAAGAAAGAAAGAAAGAAAGAAAGAAAGAAAGAAAGAAAGAAAGAAAGAAAGAAAGAAAGAAAGAAAGAAAGAAAGAAAGAAAGAAAGAAAGAAAGAAAGAAAGAAAGAAAGAAAGAAAGAAAGAAAGAAAGAAAGAAAGAAAGAAAAGAATAAGACTGAACTTTGGGGGATAATATGGTAGATACTTAACAATCTGAATCAAGGTGGATATTTAGGGAAAAGCAAAAAAATAAAAAACAGGGTTTCATATGCCACCTCATAGACTGTGACCACTGTCCCAAGGGCTACTGAATCTGTAGGAAATTTTTTACAAAATTCTAGCCATTGACTGAGTCACTTCATGAAATAAAATACCTGCCTCCTAACACACATACCCAAACCCCAACTCACCCCATCCCCGAGGACACAGAGTGTCCACCCTCTCACAGCCTCCAGTTCTCCCCAGTCTTCCTTGTTGCCACCAGGCAAGTAGTCCATTTGTAACAGATGCTTAAAGGAAATATAAAGTCACCAGAAATAGTCTCATACTCAGATACAGTTTGAGAGGATTTAGAGAGACACCAGCCTCCTTCAGTCCATCATGTTCATATAAAAGGCCTTGCCACCAGCTGACAGCCAAGGACTTATAAGCACTTTGGAGTGATATCCAATACCCTCCTGTCAGTTGATACTTTTAGTTTAGTAACTAGCATTTCTGTAGAAATGATTGGACAGTGTCTTTTAGTAGACTTTTAGTAGACTTAATTTAAAAGATAGCACTGTGGGGCCAGGGTGGAAGGCAGAGATAAAAAAAAAAAAAAAAAAAAAAAAAAGAATAGAACTGTGGATAACTCAAATAAACTTGGTTTGCTGGTGGTAAGTGCCTATTTTCTGGGTAAGCAGGAGGCTTAACCAGATGTGCAGTAGTCAGTCTCTGACCTAGTGATGGTGGTCCTGCCCAGATATACAGAATATTGCTTGTGGACAAAGTCAATCCTGATCACACCAACACCCTCACATTGATTGACTGTCAGAGGAAATGCTCCATATCCCTTGAAGTTCACACCACTTTGCAACCTTGATCTGATCTGTGACATGCCAGAGGCTGGTCAGTTCATACACAGTGGAAAATTGAAGAGCACACTAGAGACCCGAGAAGCCCAGTGGTTGCTCACTGCCATCCTCTGCTCTTGGCAGAAGAAGAGGTACTAATTCTTTCTCATGCTGCAGAGCTGTTTACGAAGCACTCCCACTTGTTTTGGCCACTGGAAGGGCCCAATGATCTTGCTATTTATTTGATTTTGTATCATTTTGCAATGTGGCTTCTAACATGATGAATGAGAATTGCCCTGAGTAATGCCACTTGTGTTAAAATATGACATCATTCCATAACTGGTGTTCAGTGTATGCCCCTAGCCAACGCCTAGAGACAACTCAGTCATTCCCCAATGTCACTTTCTTGGCTTACTCCCAAGGCAACTTCTGCTGCCTGCACTTGACCTAAGGCAGGACCTGTGTCCCTAGACCATTTCCTTCCTTCACTGTGGTTCAAGGAAATGAAGCCACTCACTTTATTGTGAGCTCCAGTGACCTCCCCCAGGTAAGATAGGCAAGAGTGGCTATGCCCATCCTAGTCAGATGAAAGCAGTTATAGAATCTGCACTGGGGATGCAGGAGTTGGCCTGTCACAGACTCAGTATCAACAATTTTCTGTCCATCTTGATGTGAATATCTCAGATGTTGAAAGTTCAACAAGGGGTCTGCAGGATCAGATTAATTCCTTACCTTCAGAAGTTTGATCTCTTGACAGTAACTAAAGGAGGATTTTGTTTGATCAGAGAGGAATGTTGCTTGCACCAACAAGTCTGGGTTTCCAAGAAACAGTTGTGGGTCATATTCAGACTCGTGGATAAAGGAAAAATAGTTGGAGGACTGGGTTTCATTGATGGTCCTTCTGCTGCAACCATTTTCTGTAATAAAGATGATCTTCATTTTTGTTCTCTGTCTACTCAGTTGGTTACCAGCACCTGCCTGCAGGCTATAAAGTTCTAGTTGCTTCTGACCAGATACTGACCTTCAGAGTGTTGATGCCTAGGCCCTAATGAGCAAAGTCATTAAGAAGGGGATGATGAGGAAAACAGACTGCTCATATTTTGAACAAATTCACAGCAGGAAGCACAACAAAGTGGCAGTTGAATCTGGACCACATGATATAACCATGGAATGCATTCTGTATGTCCTACAGATGGTTTTCATCATGCTTTCTAATCTTCATAGCCTGAGAAAGTAATTCATAGGTGCCCATGTCCTTTGGGTGGTCCAGAGCATGTTTTGCAAAAGAATGTGTTTAGAAATTTCTTCTCTAATCTGCCAGCTGTCTACAAATGCCCCATGCCCTATCATTTATTCTATGAAATAGAGTGCTTGAGTTTGTTCTGATCACATTTATTTGAAGCATGAGACAACTGGGTCTGCAGGTGAAAATAAAATTGCTTTTTCACTACTTGAGGCACACTTCGAGTTGCTTGGTTTGGGGCTTGGCTTTTGGTGAAAATTTCTGCAACAGGGGTACCAAATGTGATGCCAGATATTGAATCCAGGTTGACTGCATGCAAGGGAAGCAATCTACCCACTATACTATTGCTCTAGACCTATATTTTTAGTTTTTAAAAAATTTTCCTAACATTTTCTATATAAGCTGACTCAGATGACAACTCACCAATAGAGAAAGATAGTTTGCTCTTCACTATATCCCCCAACATTAGTTATCTCTAGCATTCTTTTGTCTTTTTGTGTTGGACTCACACCCAACAGTGTTCAGGGTTTATCACTGGTTCGCAGGAGTAATTCTTGATTGTGTTTGGAAAGTCACATATATTACCAGAATAGAAGCTGAGTTGGTCACATGCAAGCCAAGGGCCTTATCTTCATATTATTATTTGGATATTATCATTTAACAATCCTGTTTAAAATATATATATATATTTTCTTAATTGAATCACCATAAGATGCACAGCTACAAGGCTGTTCAAAATTGATTTTAGTTATACAATGCACCATATCTTTTACAGTGCACACTTCCAACCACCAATGTCCCCAGTTTCTCTATTCCCCTACCTCCCCTCTTTTCCCTACCTGCCTCTTTGACAGACATTTTTCTTAAACCCTATCTTCTTACTTTTTTATCCTTTTAGGCACTACAGTTTGAATATTATTACTTGAAGCACACAATTGTTGCCAGAATGATCATTTCCAACTATCATTATAATAGTGGTCCTTTCTCTGCCCTACCTGCACTTTCCTGCTAGTTGTGGCAAGCTTCCTACCATGGATTCATCCTCCTGACACTTGTCTCTATTATCTTGGGGTATTAACCATACTATCTTTTCTTACATCCCAGATGAGTGCAAACATTTCATGTCTATACCTTTCCTTCTAACTCATTTCACTCCAAATAATATTCTCCATATCCATCCATATATAAGTAAATTTTATAATTTTCTATTTCCTACCATCTACATAGTATTCCATTGAGTATGCCAGACCTTTTTATCTATTCATTTGTTCTTGGGTACTTGCATTTTTTTCCAGATTCTAGCAATTGTGAATAGTTTTCAATGAGCACAGATGTTCAGAGGGATTTTCTTCATTGTGATTTTGGGATCCTAGGGTATATTATCAGGAGTGGTCATATAAGAGCTCAATTGCTAGAAAGAAATAAACTGAAAAGAAAAAAAGAGATCAATTGCTAATACTTTGTTACAAATCTTTTTTATTTTTTTACATTTCACAGCTGAGCGGTTATATAATTTTCCTTTGGATTTTCATTTCCCTGATAACTGTAGGGTCTAAGTTGACTACCCAAAGTCAGCCCTGAAAGTCAGAGACCACTTCCAATAATGCAAAGCACGAAAGGGTGAAAGGGTGTAGAGTCAGGAGTAACCCCTGAGCGCTGCCGGGTGTGACCCAAAAACCAAAAACCAACACCAAAACAAAACAAAAAAACAAAAGGGAGTTTATTTGGCTAGCCAAGGTCCAAGTCTCATCCAACACAGTGGAGTCTTGACAAGGACCTTAATTCAAAGTTCCAATCAGTTTATATAGAGTTTACAAGTTTTAACAACACAAGCATTTCATTGGTTAATACAAACAGTTCATCCTTCACAACATTCATAATTGGCCTATATCTATTTGCACACAAATCATAGCATTTTCATAGAGATGTCTTATCTTATCTCTGACTCAACTTTGGCTGGCAAGGGGGCCTTATCTGGTGGAACATTCTGAATCCACCTAGTTTCTCCATCTCAACAAAACAGGGAGGGTCCTGACCTTTAGAGTGTACAATCTGTGGATTTGAGCTAACTCCCTCTGCCTTAGCTCAGAGTGGAAAAAATACAGGAGGCCTGTTTGGACCTGTAGTAAAAGCGGCTTTTCTGGGGCTTTACTGAGGCTAGACCCAGGGGCTTTTGTTCTCACAATAACAAGTGGCATTGAATTTTTTTACATGATTAGTGGTCTACCACATGTCATCTGTAATGAAATAGCTCCAATTCTCATTTCGATTGTTTTTGGTTGTTGATAATTTTTGTGTTTTATATATCTTGAATATTAGATCTTTTTTGATGTATCCTGTGCAAAAAAACTTTCCCATTTACAGGATAATTTAATTTCCTCTTGAGTTTCAATTGCCATGCAATGACTTATAATGTTTAATATAGTTTCATATTTGATCCTTTTTATTTTTTGGTTTTGGGCCACACCGCGTGATGCTCAGGGGTTACTCCTGGCCTGCAAGGAGCGATTTCTGAGTGCAGAGCCAGAAGTAGGTCCTGAGCACTGCAGGGTGTGCTCCAACCCCCCACTCAAAATCTATGGGAAGGAAATTAGATGCTATGCAATCCCTTTACAGTGCTCATGATAAGAATGTTTTGGCAGCTTATTTTCATATTAAGGATGCCTGAAAAAATGGTCAAATATTTTTGTTCACAGGAGTCTATAGGGAAAGAACTTGAATACTGCAGATTCACATCACAGTGTTCAGTACCCTAAATTATCATAACAGGGCTCATTATCAGAATATTTCAACAATTTATTCTCATTTAAAATATATCCCCAAAAATGTTCTAATGTTTTTCTTTACAGACGTCTATGGGAAGGAATTGAATGCTCAGGTTTTGTTGTTTGTAAGAATTCTGCTTTTGATGAGGCATAATGAGATCCAGAATTTCTTAGTGGGGCTGTCATCTGTAGGAATATAAGCATATCCTTTTCCTCCAGTGAGAAAATTACCTGCTACCTATTATTTGTCATTTTTTTTATTTTTTTTATTTTATTTAAACACCTTGATTACATACATGATTGTGTTTGGGTTTCAGTCATATAAAGAACACCACCCATCACCAGTGCAACATTCCCATCACCAATGTCCCAAGTCTCCCTCCTCACCACCCGACCCCCGCCTGTACTCTAAACAGGCTCTCCATTTCCCTCATACATTCTCATTATTAGGACAGTTCAAATGTAGTTATTTCTCTAACTAAACTCATCACTCTTTGTGGTGAGCTTCCTGAGGTGAGCTGAAACTTCCAGCTCTTTTCTCTTTTGTGTCTGAAAATATTATTGCAAGAATGTCTTTCATTTTTCTTAAAACCCATAGATGAGTGAGACCATTCTGCATTTTTCTCTTTCTGACTTATTTCACTCAGCATAATAGATTCCGTGTACATCCATGTATAGGAAAATTTCATGACTTCCTCTCTCCTGACAGCTGCATAATATTCTATTGTGTATATGTACCACAGTTTCTTTAGCCATTTGTCTGTTGAAGGGCATCTTGGTTGTTTCCATAGACTTGCTATGGTAAATAGTGCTGCAATGAATAAAGGTGTAAGGAACTTTGTCATTTTTTAACTCACCAAATAGGTGAGTTAACTGTTTTTGGAGCTTGTACATCTTCCCAAAAGTATCTCTCAGCAGATGTGTGGGGCTCTCCATAGGGTGAATTTAAAAAGTTTAGTGAAAATAATGTTAAGCATAAGAAGTCAAGCAGTGGCATACCTCCTTTTTCATGTTTTAACTATACATGTTTGAGGGTTCAGTGAGCAAGTTCAATGATATCTGGAGATTGTAAGGGATGTCAGTGACATGTTTGATTTGCCATTTTTTTAATAGAATTATTGAAGAGTTTTTAGTGTAGACTGGGGTATAATCGTTTTTGATGGTTTGGGGGAATGTTCTTGAAGGAAGAAATTATAGTAAAAAGAAAAAAAAAACTTTTAACTCTTTCAGAAGTCATAGAAACAGCCTTATAAAATGAGAAAAGGTGTCAAACACTACATGAAGATAGGGTATGTTTGGGAATAGGGTAACAGGTGTAACATCTATCTGTCTAATTCAATTGTTAGCTCTGGCTAACCCTGGCATGCCCACATACTCTCTCTGGCTTGCCTCCATGGAATGCAATAATAATGAAATAACGGCAGCAGGCATTTATGGGTAGGGCTTGATGTTCTTCAATAGTCTGATATAACAGCAGGCTTCTTTTTTTTTGTTTTGTTTTGTTTTGTTTTTGGGTCACACCCGGCTTTGCTCAGGGGTTACTCCTGGCTGTTTGCTCAGATATAGCTCCTGGCAGGCACGGGGGACCATATGGGACACAGGGATTCAAACCAACCATCTTTGGTCCTGGATTGGCTGCTTGCAAGGCAAACACCACTGTGCTATCTCTCCCGGCCCAGTAGGCTTCTTTTGCCAACTTTCTAGACCCTAAGTCCTAAGTGTGGGCCATTGTAAGAGCTATAAAAATATAAATTTTTTTCTGATATTTTTATCCTAAAACTCTAAAAAAATAATTTTTATTTACTATCTGTAAATATTTGATATATGCCTATATATTTTTATACCTACACATCTAGTAGCATGACCAAATTTCTTGGACAGAGAGAGATCACAAAAGGAGAAATATTAAGAAGCCAGAAGCTTTGCTCTACATGTTTGTGAATCAGTCTCAGCCCTTACTTTCTTCCCCTTTGGAAATTTTATAGATAAAATTTCACATCTGGCCTTTTGCCTACTTTACTCTCTAGCTTGGACCTCTTCCCGAGTTTCAGACTCCCCTATTTTATGAGCTATTTGAAGCTCTAACTTGACACCCAATCTTATCTTAACCTGTACAACTGATTACTTTTTCTCTCACCAATTGAGTTAAGGAGACCCAGACCATTCACCACTCAGGTCACAAATGGAGGGGCCTTTTCTTATCTATAAGGAATCGAGATCTGGCCTTTTCTTATCTATAAGGAATCGAGTTCTGGCCTTTTGGCCTTTTGTGTGTATCTCAGAATAAATGTGTTCCCCCATGTGAACGTGACTTGAAAGTATAGAGCAGTGGTTATGCATGTTCTATTACCCCATCCACCCATCATAAGAATCCCTTTGTGACAAAGTCACCACCTTATGATGACCCCCGGGTTCTGTCCTGAGAGACTTCTCAGTGCTCAGTTGCCTCAGAAAAAGAGTGCTCAGACAATGGAAAGTGTTAGTGATACTTGGCTAAATTTTGGCCCCTCCTCTGGAGTGATTGATGGCATCCTTGCCATCCTATGTGGAGTGGGTATCTTCCTTCTTTTACTCCCTTTCCTCCCAAAGAATACAACAATACCACAACCAAGAAGGTATCAGCAAATCAGGAGGGTAAGTAAGGAAACTTGCATCAGAAATAACTAATATGATCTCCTCTTCTTGTTTATTTCTACTTTCTGAAATGACCTGGAAAGGATGATTTCTGAAATAGAATGTTTCAGGGGAAAAAATCATTCTTCCAGGCAAAAACTGGATATAGAATAGGCTAGGACAGATATTTAGATTCTATCTAGAGATCTCTGACCATGTGTATGAGTGCCCAGGTATTATAGAGGACCCAGAGCAAAGTCTCAAATTCAATGACTAAGAATTCCATAGCTGACTATTTGGTACTCTGCAGAGAGGACAGGTCCTAAGAGTACCTCATTGCTCTCCCTTTTTATGGTTGGTGTGTCATTGTCAAGATTTCCTGTTTCAGAATTAATCAAATGACAGTGCTGAGTATCTGTAGGCCTTACCTAGAAACTCTGCCCAGGAAGTAAGGTCCTGACATTTTAGTCAGGCCTACAAATACAATAATCTGATGTTCACTGAGTAAAGAAAGAGTGAAGGAAAGGAGTCTTACATAGAAATATTATTCATTTCAGGGGTCGGAGCAATAGCACAGCAGGCATTTGCCTTGCATGTGGGCAACATAGGACAGATTCGGTTCGATGTACAGTATCACATCTGGTCTCCTGAGGCTGCCAGGAGCGACTTCTGAGCACAGAGCCAGGAGTAACCTCGAGCACTGAAGGGTGTGACATCCCCCAAAAAAAGAAAAAGAGAAAAATCATTCATTTTAGTCTTCAAACAAAATATATGTTGTTCATTTTGAGTAGACTATAGGGAAAACATTAAGTTTTATTACTTAAATTGTTGAAGAATGATGAATCTTAATCTTATCTAGATTTCAGTAAGAATGGGTTGTAAGGACCTAATATATATTTTTTTCTTATCTCTTTGCATCAAACAAAGCCTAGAGCAAGGAGCAGGCCGTGGAAAAAAAGAGATTTTCTGAAATGTAAGCTTCTCCACTTTAATCCTGATTCCCCAAGAGGTAACCCCCAAGTCTCCTGTTGTAATAATTCAAATCCACAATATGAATGTGTCATCAAAAGAGGCCATCACCCAGAATCCATGGAAGGTGTCAGAATGCAGAATTTTCAGATTCCTAAGCTAGGAAGGAAGTCAAAAGAAACCAGGAAATGATCTGTTGCCCAGTCAGTGTATGTGGGTTGCAGAGGAACAATTATACTTAAATTGGGAGGTGGGACTTCTACAACTAACTCAAGAATGGCTGACTAGAGACAAATTGTTTAATCTTGCTTATATTTCACTGGGAAATAACCTCTGTCCTGTTTCACATAGTCAGCCTGAAAAGAATTCTCCTTTAGGAGGAATTATAGTTACTTGTGCACTTGTACTGCAGAATCTCATTCCCCAGATCTCCTCTTGCTAGAGAGGGAACTAATGTCTTATAAAAGCTCTAGGCCTTCTATCTTCAGCACCTGAAGATATCTCCTTGATTTTCAGCATGCAGAGAATCCATGAAAAAACTGGACAGGGCTCAAAACATGATTTCACTTCTGCAAAGGTAAAGCATCTTCCTATTTCCATCTTGTATTCATTAGATCTGGGCCTTTGGTTTAAAGTCAGGACTGCAGACTATCTAGAGCTGATCTGGGGGAGGGGTTTAAAGCCCAGATGCAAGTATGAAGAACTCCCTGTAGGGAAGATGTCAAGGGACAGGAGGGGCAGTGCAGGCACTTTAACATGAAGGTTGTCATTTGTGCGCACCCTACTTGTCCTTCCTCACTCCATATGCTCTTGACTAACCTAGTGGCTCCTGTCTCCTCTAGCAGAGTGCAGAAATACCAGGACAAGGACAGCCATCATGCACACCAATGTGAAGACCATCCTGATGAGGTGTGCAGAGCAGTGTCTGGTGTAGCTCAAAGTCCTGTTGCAGAGGAGGTGGATAATGATCAACCTAAACTTTCCCTTCCCTTGAAATGTACTTCTCCAGTCCTTATACCTTCTAGTCCCACTGTACATATGCCCAGTTCAGGGGCCTATCTCCCACATCCCCCAGATGAATCTGTGCTATCTCTAAGCTCTATTCAGAGTCCTGTCCAGTGTCACCCATTGGCACTTCCTATGGGCATAGACCAACAAAGCTGCTCTACACATACATCATGGCCAGCTTCTCCTGCCCCAATGATCTCAGGCACGGACCATGCAGACTGTGCCCATTCAACCCTCTCCTGGTGCCAGACAACTGTCAAAACCTTGTGCCTCTCAATGTCATCATCCTGTCAGTCACAACAAGAAAAGAATTCCTGTCCCCCACAAGGAGGGTTGTTCTGGGAAGAGCACACACTCAGGCAGACCAAATCTGGTAGTTTCTCTTTAACTCCTCCTAACATGGAGTTAAGAAGTCCAGACAGAAAAGAAATTAATAAACACATAGAGAAAGCATCATTTTTAAAACAAGTAAAGCCAAGCTACCACCTTCCATTGAAGAACATGCTAAAATCACTGGGTGATATGCAAAAAACCAGAGCTCCAGTTTCATCTTGGATCACAAAAGGACAATTTAAACAGATGTATAGACAGTTCTCAGATCCAAAGATCTTAGAAAAGAAATATATTCAGCTTTTCTGGGGTCTGCCCTGGCTCCACAGTGAGTCCTTAGTGGCTACCGCCTGGAACTCCACATCACAATACCCTTTACGATTTAATTGGATTGTGGGTACCTTCCAGGAACAAATGAAGGCAAATATATCTCCCCTGCTTTCCCAGTCACAGTCCCTATGTGATCTGCAGTTTGAATCTCAAAGCTCAATTGGAACTCTATCTGATGATCAAAATACTTCTGTGGTTCAGGCCCATTTTGCTCTGGAAAATGAGCCCCTTTTTTCTCAATACCAGAGTAGAGCTTGTTCTCCATCATGGAGAAAGAAAGAATCCCTCATTCAAACTAAGAATCAGCTTCCAGAATGGCTATTTTTGCAAAATGAAGTAGGAAGTGAGTGGATGCTCCATCCTATACCTAAAAAAACACAGAAAATTTTTACTGTATTTACGACCTCTGAGGATAAGATGGTGGACTGTGTTTTTGCAAAAGACTTTTCCATAAATCCCCAACTCCAGGAGAGACTCGAGAAACTGATAAAAGAATGGATCAACAAACACTATAAAGAACTGAGCCTTAATATTGAACTTAGCCTTAGTTCTAGTTCTAGCCTAGAAATAAAACAGCACCAGGGAAATACTACCAAGTCATGCCAATTAGAGGGTAAACATAGATACTCAAAACCCTATGTACTAGCTGGTAGAAGTAAAAAGGAAGAGGTCAGCAAGCACCTGAGTCAAGTTCCTGAGGTTCAGGAATCAGAAAGATCCAGAGTAAAGTTATTTTTAAGGTCTGAGGAGTCAGGCAGTGACCTGGATGTGTCAAGCAGTGAATCTGCAAATGACATAATGAAAAGTTTAGATGACTCTCTAGAACAACGTCTGAAAAGACATCTGGATAGGAAGTTGGGCCATATCTATACAGGTTTCATCCCTGAGAGTGTGGCTCGATCCAGGCTTGATGCCAATGAAACTGGGAAGATGCTGGACCCTCGAGTAAAAAACAGAAAATCAGGAAGCTCAAAGATTGGCAAAGACTGTGCAAAAACCTCTCTCAAAGAGGACTTCCTCGATTCCATCACAAGGTCAGTTCTAGAGGCACACATTCGGAAGTACTGGGTCAATCACAGGTGGGGGCTTCCACTCAAGGTCCTCAAGCCTATAAACATTCTGAAATCTTCACCCCAACGGAAAGTTTCCCCTTCCCAATCCTCCTCCCAATCATCTACCATTGTATCTGGGACCCCCTCAAGAGTCAAAAAGCCCAATTTCAAAGAATGTCCTCAGACCCCACTAGAGAGGAAGATCCAGACAAAAACAGCTCCCATCCCAGAGCAGCCAGTCCAATTGCCATCACCTTCATCTGCTCAAATTCAGAAGTTGTGCAGTAAGATCTCCATTGGTAGCAAACAGGTGTCCATGGGGACATCCCTTTCTCAGCCCACAGAAGACACACAACCTACAGATTCCCTCAAATCCAACATTGAGGCCACAAAAATTGAGAGTAGATCTCTGGAACAAGCTAGGAAAAAAAGCTCAGAGTTAAGTCCAGATGCTGTAATCTCCACAAAAGTATCAAAAGTGGAGATTACTAATTGCATGTCACCGCAGTCCTGCCAACAAGAAAAAGTGGTGGGGGAGAACTTAGGTTCTGTGAAGGCCACAGAGACTACAGGGACAGCAGAGGCTGAAAAGTTGCCTGCGCCTCAACCAGACTCTAAATCCACCTTGGATTCCAGTGTGCAGACACAAGATGAATATTTGTCCACGATTAGCAAAAAAAGTTCCAGCACCAGTACAAGCACCTTATTCCATAAAATTCCAGTTCATCACCATCGAGAAGAGATAGTAAGGGAACTTAAATCTAAAATGAAGCAGCAGCCTGCAGATGGTCAAAAGCATGTGCTTCTTACTTCACACAATGTACCTTCTCAGGTTCCTCAGGTTCCTCAGGTTCCTCGCTACCACATCCAAAAAAGTCCCATGGGAGAACAGTTTGCTCGCCCTGTGCGATGTATCTACAAGACAGATGGAAGGGTAGATCCTAGGAACAGCCTCGATCCTAGAAACCCCAGGAGTTCCAGCTTTGTGGACCCCTGGAAGGGGCAGAGGAATGTGGCTTGTGTGAGTCCCAGACCTAGAAAACAGAAAGGGACTGAAGAATCAAAGATTACTCCACTGAGTCATCGTGTTTGTCTCTTTCCAGGGAAGCCAACAGCAAGCTCTCCGGAATGTAAATGCCTCCAGAAACAGGCTCCTCAAAATTTATTTAGTAAGTTAAGACTATTTATACAATCAATCTTTGCTAACAAAAAAGACAAAGGCCAGGATCCTCTGCAAAACAGAAGACCTACAGTAGCCTCTGCAAAGAGCCAAGGAGTAGGCAAAAGCAGAATGATGATGGGTGGTGAGATGTCTGAGGCTCAGAGACTCATGGAAGCTCTTGGGAAAATTCTAGAAGAAAAATGTGCCAATAATCAGGGCCTTCAAGACACTAAATTACATGTGCACAAAAATCTGCCCTCAGTACATGGGACTTTATGCTCCCATAAGCCCCAATACTACACAGACCAAGGGAAATATACAGCTTCCAGTACTGAAACCACCCCCAACAACCATAGTTTTTTTATCAGGGGAACCCAAGTTAGGAACCAACAACTCAGTAAGAGAGTAAGATTTAAAGATGAGGAACAGGCCATGGATGTCCACCCAGCTACTAACCTTAAGAAGACTGTGCACCCAGACAGTTCTTGTCAATTTAAACCTGAGGTCCCAGGTGCCCACAACCATTATCACCTATGCATGAGGCACCCAGCTTTCTAAGGGAGGTCTCTTACCTGGAACATCATAGAATGTTTTTTGATTTCCCTGGTTTGGATACACTCTGCAAACCTACTGTTCTTGCCAGAAATAAAAGTGTGTGAAGGAAAAAATTTTACATCTACTGTACTTACAAAATTTTATTTTCTAATGCCTATGTCACAAAACTTATACAATCAGAGTGTCTGAGTTGTGATTCATTATGAGTGCTTTTGTCTTTGCTGTGTTTCATATGCACTTTAACTAATTTATTTTTTTTTACTTTAAAAATACTGTGGGGCATCTTTAGAGGGATTGTATTAAATATTTCCAATGCTTTGGGGAGTATTGCCATTTTAATTATGTTAATCCTGCCAATCCATGAACAGGGTGTTTCCATTTCTGTGTGTTCTCTCTTATTTCTTGGTGCAGGGTTTTATGGTTTTCTTTGTATAGGTCCTTTATGTTTTTAGTCAAATTTATTCCAAGATATTTGAGTTTGTGTGACACTAATGTGAATGGGTTTGTTTTCTTAATGTCCATTTCTTCCCTATCATTATTGGTGTATAAAAAGTCTATTGATTTCTGTGTGCTGATTTTGTAGCCTGCCACATTGCTATATGAATCTATTGTTTCTAGAAGCTTTTTGGTAGAGTCTTTAGTGCTTTCTAAGTAGAGTATCATGTCATCTGCAAACAGTGAGAGCTTGACTTCTTCCTTTCCTATCTGGATTCCCTTAGTATCTTTTTCTTGCCTAATCACTATAGCGAATACTTCCAGTGCTATGTTGAATAGAAGTGGTGAGAAAGGACAGCCTTGTCTTGTACCAGAATTTAGAGGAAAGACTTTTAGTTTTTCTCCTTTGAGGATAATATTTGCCATTGGCTTGTGGTAGATGGCCTTAACTATATTGAGAAAAGTTCCTTTCAGTCCCATCTTGAGAGTTTTTATTAAGAATGGGTGTTGGACCTTATCAAATACTTTCTCTCTTAATGTGTCTATTGATATGATCATGTGATTTTTATTTTTCTTGTTGATGTTGTGTGTTATGTTGATAGATTTAAGGATGTTATACCATCCTTGCATTCCTAAGATGAAACATACTTGATCATAGTGAATGATATTCTTGATGAAACATTGGATCCTATTTGCCAGGATTTTGTTGAGGATCTTTGCATCTGTGTTCATCAGGGATATTGGTCTGTAATTTCCTTTTTCCGCAGCATCTCTGTCTGGTTTTGGTATCAAGGTGATGTTGGCTTCGTAAAAGCTATTTGGAAGTGTTCCTGCTTTTTCAATTTCATGAAAGAGCCTGGCCAGGTTTGGTAGTAGTTCCTCTTGAAAGGTTTGAAAGAATTCATTAGTGAATCCATCTGGGCCTGGGCTTTTCTTTTTTGAGCAGACATTTGATTACAGTTTTAATTTCCTCAATAGTATGGGAGTGTTTAGATATGCTACATCCTTCTTATTCAGCTAAGGAAGGTTATAAGAGTCCAAGAATTTATCCATTTCTTCCTGGTTCTCATGTTTAATGGCATTGAGTTTCTCAAAGTAGTCTCTGATTATCCTTTGAATATCTGTAATATCTGTAATGATTTCACCCTTTTCATTTCTGATACAGGTTATCAAGTTTCTCTCTTTCTTTGTGAGTTTTGCCAATGGCAAAACTATCAATCTTGTTTATTTTTCAAAGAACCAACTTCTGCTTTCGTTTATCTTTAGGATTGTTTTTTGGGGTTTCCACTTCATTGATTTCTGCTCTAAGCTTTGTTATTTCCTTCTATCTCTCTATTTTTGTTTCCTTTTGTTGATCAATTTCTAATTCTATAAGCTGTGTCATTAAGCTGTTCATGTATCCTTCTTCTTCCTTCCTGATGTGTGCTTGCAAAGGTATAAATTTTTCTCTCAGTACTACTTTTGCTGTGTCCCATAGGTTCTGATAGTTTGTGTTTTCATTGTCATTTGTTTCCAGGAAAGTCTTGATTTGCTCTTTGATTTTATCTCGGACCCACTGGTTGTTCAGTAGTAGGCTGTTTAATTTCCAGTTGTGTAAGTTTTTCTTCTGTGTCCCTTTGTAGTTCACATCTAATTTCAGACCCTTGTGGTTAGCGAAGGTAGCCTGCAAAATTTCTATCCTCTGAATTTTATGGAGGTATGTTTTATGTGCCAGCATGTAGACTATCCTGGAGAATGACCCATGTACATTGGAGAAGAATGTGTATCCAGGTTTCTAGGGATGAAGTGTCCTATATATATCTACTAGGCCTCTTTCTTCCACTTCTCTTTTCAGGGCTAGTATATTTTTGTTGGTTTTCAGTCTGGTTGACCTATCATGTGTTAACAGGGCCTTGTTGAGGTCTCCCTCAATTATTGTGTTGTTATTGATATCCTTTTTCAGATTTGTCAATAATTGTATTAAATATTTTGCTGGTTCCTCATTGGGTGTATATATGTTTATGTACATATATATGTTTATATATATGCTGTACATATCCCTTGATTAGTACAAAATGTCCATCCTTGTCCCTTACAATTTTTCTGAGTGTAAAGTTTGTGTCATCTGATATTAGTATGGCCACTCCAGCTTTTTTAAGGGTGTTGTTTGCTTGGATGATTTTCCTCCAGCCTTTGATTTTGAGTCTATGTTTGTTCTGACTATTCAGATGTGTTTCTTGTGAGCAGCAGAAGATTTGATTCAGTTTTTTTATTCATTTAGCCATTCTGTGTCTCTTAACTGGTTCATTTAGTCCATTGACATTGAGAGAGGTAATTGTCATGGGATTTAGCTCCATCTTTGTGTAGAAGTTTGTTGTGTTTGAAGTGTCTGTTGGTCTGTCTTGTCTTAAAGTAGACCAGAAAACTAAGCCACAATTAGGCACTTAGAATTGTCATCCTCACTTCCTATTCTTTTGATAAGGAAGAATAGTTGAAAATAGAGTTGATAATTGATTGTGCCACCATAAAAAAAAATCCCAATAGTAGGAGATTTAGGGAGCCTTCATGAAAGTAGATACTTGTACAGTCAGAGGATAATACAACATAAATTCAGGGCATAGAGCACTGTTATCAGAATCCTCTCAGACTTGACTGTGCATCTTTGCACCTGGACATTCATCTATACCACTTATCATATACTTCCAAGCATGTATGTATTTTCCTGAGGATATGAGTGACTCAACAAAATCAATCAGGTCAACTACATGCAAAAAAAAAAGTTAACTCACAACTCTTTTTAACACCATGTATGAGGGTTAAATCAAAATGGATTAAAGACATTGATATCTATTTATTACTTTATTGAAGCACCATGGTTACAAAATTGTTCATGATTGAGTTTCAATCAGACAATGTAGACCACCTTCACCAGTGCACATTTCCTACCACCCATGTCCCCAGTTTCTTTCCCACCCACTCTTATCCTCTTCCACTCTCCTCCCTGCCTACCTTTGGAGCAGGCTCTCTCTCTCTCATTCTCTCTCTTTCATTTCTTTTTTGACACTGTGGCTTGCACTACTGATTTTATCACCTTTCAGCACCCAGTTCTTGTCCAGAGTGATCAATTGCAACTATCATTGTCACAGTGGATCAACCATTCACTATCCTAACTGCATTCATCACTCTTTGTAGTAAGCTTCCTACCACAGACTAGTCCTCTTGATTCTCATCTCTATTGTCTCTGGGTATTACCACCATACTAACTCCCACCCTTCTATCCCACAAATGACTGAGACTATTCTATATCTATTCCTCTCTCTCTGACTCATTTTACTCAGAATAATAATCTCCATATCATCCATGTATAAGCAAATTTCGTGACCTCATTTTTCTTAACATCTACTTAGTATTCCATTGTGTAAATGGACCATAATTTTTTTAGTCATTATCAGACACCTGGGTTGTTTTCATATTCTGACTATTTTAAATAGTCTGTGATAAACATAGGAGTGCAGAGGGCATTTTTGTATTGTGTTTTTGTGTTCTAGAGTATATCTTCTAGGAGTGGTATTGCTGAACATATGAAAGCTCATTTTCTAGTTTTTTGAGGAATATCAGTCTTGTTTTCTAAAAAGACTGGATCAGTCTGCATTCCTACCATCAATGAATGAGAGTCCTTTTCTCCTCACATTCATGCCAGCACAGGTTGTTCTTGTTCCTTGCCAGTCTCTGGTGTGAAATAATATCTCATTGTTGTCTTAATTTGTATTTTTCTGATTGTTAGTTATGTGGAGTATTTTTTTTCATGTGTCTTTTTGCCATCTCTATTTCTTCTTTGAGGAAATGTCTGTTCATTTCTTCTCTCCAATTTTGGATAGGGTTATTTTTTTCCTTCAAAAGTTCTATCAGTACCACCAAAGCAGTAACTGCGACGTACAGACTTAAACTACAGGCTCTACTCATTGAACACATTCAAGCAAACTAGCATTCCCCTGCTACTTTTTTCTCTCTTCTCACTACTTTCTTTTTTATTTTTTCTTTTCTATTCTTCTCTTTACTTTTTTTCTTTTCTCTTCTCCCTCTCTTTCTAATGTATTTTCTCTTTTCTCCCTTCCTACCCCTACCATATACCTTCCCCTTTCCCCCCTTTGGAAATCCAACTATCCCTTCACCCCTCAATCCCATCCAGACCTCCTACTGTATTAAAACTCTTCACCCTCAGTCCTTAATCTATTAGGCATCAAGATTGACCTCCACCCCAATGAACCAGTACCCAGAACCCAAGCAAAGGGACATCCAGTCAAACACACACCTCATCTCCTGCAAGAAAAGGCAGCCAACTCCCCTGCGGACTCAGGCTGCGCGGCCCTCCCTACCAACTCCCCCTAATGTGGATTGTTACTTGAAACCGAACTTAGTTCTAAAAGTATCCCCAATGCAAGAACTCTTCCCAAGACCTCCCTGCCGCAAATCTTTTGCCAATATAAAAAAGGTCAGGGGGTGTGATGGAAAGGTGCCTGGGAACCCACACACCACAAGAAAAACCCAAAAGACAATGGGAAAACCTGTACTTCCAACATAAGCATAAGACCTGTATTACACCTCCTCTTTACCTGCTTTTCCCCAAATGTAAGGTATCATAAATGTTAACTCATTTCTTTTTAAAAAATTGTCTATTCGACATATACATATGTGAGCACATACATTTTTAATCCTATTTTTTGTGTGTCTTTTTTGGGTATGTGACCTATTTCTGTTTTCCGCTCTGTCCACCCCCAAATACACCGACAATATGATGTAGCACCATTTCTCCCTGCAAAGGCACACTAAAAAAAGGGGGAAATCTTACATATAAAAAAGAGCTCTTATCTACTAGAGATAAGAACTCATAGTTGTTTACAATACAGGGATATCTCCTACCTTGAAAATATGCCATGTGGAATCAACTTAGACCTCAGGTAATTAGATACCATCAGCCCAGCCTTGAACCCTGGATCCCAGACATAGAAACGGCACAGTTCTTCACAACAGCTGCAGAAAACAAATCCCATCCGGGACAACCTTAATACTGCTAGAACACCAACAAGTGCCAGCTCTAATGTGATATCCTGACAACGAGGAAAATGGGAACAACTTGACCTAAGAGCAGGTTATCCTACCTTACCAGCTAACGATAAGACAAAATCAGAAGACTTGTCATTCTTTGGTAGGTTCAAAAGCCAAGATCGCGATTTACAGATGACTGGCTGCTAGAACCATGATCAGACTGTATATATCTTGGGACCAATAAAAAAGCCCTAGTCTAGGGTTTGAACTACGACCTGCACAACAACCATGATCCCCAGTTCCAAAGGTCCGGCAGAGACAATTGTAATGGAACGGGGCTTCTGGAAACACAAAGAAAGATGCTATCCTAGGTGCCATCCTAGGTTTAGTGCAAAGACCAAGACCACCAACCACAGAAGATGGATTAAAATGACACTAAGGGAACGGAATTTCTAGAACCACAAAGACTGACTTCATAAGTCCTACCCCTGGAACTGTGCAGATACTGAGATCGCTAGATACAGAGGTCTGATTGTATCACCTAGGACAAGCATAAGTCTTCCAAACAATATAAAAGCACCACCGGGAGAGTAAATGATCCTGAACAGAGTCTATAGTTGATCCCATGACAATATACTCCAAGGGCGGAGAAACCCCATATCTCTTAGGCCAACTGAATTCCTTTTCGAATGACCCCAATATTTACTGTGCCAGGACAGGAGGGGAAAAAAAGCAAACAGCACAAAATATTGTTTATTTTTTTATATATTATTTTTATCTTCATTTATTATTATTATTATTTTTATTTACCTATGTATTTTTGGTCGATTTCTTCGTTTTGGTGCGGTTACTGAAGCTGTTGCCCCCATTTATACTTATTTTTTTTTCTCTCTTCTTTTCTTTCTTTATGTGCTCTGCCATGTTTCTTATCTCAAGACCGTGGCAGTTTTTTTGTTTGTTTGTTTGTTTGTTTGTTTTTGTGTGGTGCTTATCATTATTGTTGAAGTACTCACTGGATATTTGACACTTCTTTTTGTACTAGTGGAGTGTTTCACCTTCTTTTTCTCCTTCATCTCTCAAACCAATGATGAGAGCCTCTAGAAGAATTCCGCTAATTTTTGGCATATTAGACTTTTACCCCAGTTTATTACTTTTCTCTTCTTCAAACAAAACCACGTAACTTGAACTAGCTAGTCCTGCCCCCCAGTTAGAGGGGGAAATAAGGGAGGCACCAGGACCAAACAGGTGCAAGACTACTAAGTAGTAGGCTAGGTACAGAGGGAACATAAAATACATCTTATATATTAGGGAAAGTTACAAAATCAAAGGCATAGATCATTGCTTCAAAGGTTCAACAATCCTTGAAAGATGCTGGAAAGAGCTGGCTAGATGGGCTGAGTGCAGAGTTGACTTGAAAGAGACTGGGATTCCATCTCTGGCACTAACCCTAACCCTCAAGCACACCAGGACTGACCCCTAAGCCCCTGAGGTAGCCCCTCAGTACAACTAGTTGTGGCCCAAAAGCAAACAAAAAAATTCTACAATCTAAATTCATTCCATTTAATAAATGCATCACCAAATTCAAACAGGAAAAAATAGTTTTAAAGTACCATAATCAAATGAGAAAATCACCTCACCATTCCCACTAGATAAAACAAAAATATGGTAAAGCAATAGTACACCACATCAACAAAAGAACAAAAATCATATGACCATCTCATTAGATGCAGAAAAAAAGCACTCAAAAGATTCAACATCCTTCGATGAATTAAAAAAAATCTTTAATAAGGGTTGGAACAATAGTACAGCAGGTAGGGCATTTGCCTTGCACGCAGCTGACCCACAACTGACCCGGGTTCAATCCCTGGCATCACATATGGTTCTCAGAGTCTGCCAAGAGCAATTCCTGAGCTCAGAGCCAGGAGTAAGCCCTAAGTGCTGCCAGTTGTGGTCCCAAAGCCAAAAGGAATCAAACTTCAATAAGGCATTTTAATTTCAACTTTATTCCCAAAACAGCGATACATGTGGCACCAAGTAAAAGAAAAACAGGCAACTGTAACCACGCACACAAACACAGTCGCCATATTTGTATCAGGCCAACTCCAAGACTCACTTTTTTCTTTGAACAAAATATAAACCAAGCCATAAAAAATTATGGCTACATCAGCCCACACAACACAAAACTGGCCATTGTGGGAGGAGAGGGTGTACCAAGCCTCCTACTGCTGAAGCCAGACTTGCTGTTGAGATATCACCATTTCCCAATGGCCCTACCTGATCTGTGACCCTCTACAATTCCCTTCAGAAACACCAATCTGACTACAATTCAGGTACATCAGATTGGGGCTGATATCACCAAGGCTTTTGGGAATGAGCGTGGGCACCCTTCTAACATATTTTCCTTCTTCCAGGAGGAATGGCAACTGAGTATATGTCCATAACAGTAATAGTGCTATGAATTTCTAGACAACTTCCTTTGTTAGATGCTGCTATCCCTAAAGGAACACACCAATTTAACAGAATGGACAGATAACAGCAAAAGCTTACTAAACCTTCTGCTATTGCATTAATGACTTAACTGAAGACACAATAATTTTCACAAATATACTTGCTACTGTGTGAGGGGAGGTCGAACCCCTTGCTGATGGTCTGCGAGTCCAAAAATAACTCCCATAAAGATAAATTAAATCCCATTCTTCTGCCCCCCCCCCTTTTGGGGGAGATCTTGGTAATAATATCCGGAATAAATAATCAACAAAGGCAAAAGATTAGGGGACCAAAGGTTCAGCAAAAGGAGTTTTTTGTCAGTTGCAGCCAGCTCCAAAAAGCAAACCAAACAAGACATCAGCTCTGACAAAAAGCCCCTTACGCCTCCCCAACAAGCTATTTTATTTTTTCCTTAATCACCCCCACCTGGAAGATCCAGGTGGGATGACAGGCAAAAACAATATTACAAAAAAATACACAACACTACTATATTTTTTTCTTTTTTTCTCCACTTTTATTTTATTTTTTTTTTGGTTTTTGGGTCACACCCGGCAGCGCTTGGAGGTTACTCTTGGCTCTACACTCAGAAATCGCTCCTGGCAGGCTCGGGGGACCATATGGGATACCAGGATTTGAAAAACTGTCCTTCTATATGCAAGGCAAACGTCCTACCTCCATGGTATCTCTCTTGTCCTTCGTTTTATTTTTTCTTTCTATTTTTATTCCAATAACTTTGCTTTTACCTATCTACATGATAAATGTATTATGATCAACTATGTCAACTATGTGATACATTTTCTTTAAATAATTTGTTTAAAAAAGAAAATCTGAACTACTCCTGCATAAAACCCTAAATATACAAAGAACTCATAAATTTAACTCAACAAAATGACCCAATTGAAAAATTCACCAAGATTCCCAATTTCTCCAAGGAAGATCTACATATAGCCAACAGGTACAGGAAAAGTATTTCTCATCTCTTACTATTAGTGCATAATACTCAAAGCAATATGAGAGATCACAAGAATGGCTATTCTTCAAAAATCAAGAGACAAGTATTAGAAAAGATGTAGAGAAGGGAACCTCATACACAACATAAAAATGGATACAACATAAGGGTGAGGAGACTAGAAACTCTTTCTTGTTCTCCTCTCCTCTCACTGTCCCCATTGGCTGATGTCCTCTTTCTTAACATGAGAATATTCTCTCATGTATTGTGTATTTAATGTTAAAACCAGGAGTTAGCCATGGATGAATTTGAGAGAACTGTCACTAGATCCACCAAAGATAACTCTCGATGGAGCAGAGATTGTTGTTTCAAAACTTATTAGCAGAAACATATTTATCCTGGAACCATGATTCCAGCTAGACAGCCTCATTACTGGATCCTTCCATATGTCATTGTCTCACCATATATTTACATGATAAACTAATGCCTCAACTAGCCTTATATAATCCCAAGCTCCATCTGAGAATAAGATGGGTTTGGGGGCACATTTATGCTCTTCTCTTAATAAACAGAATAAATGTGTTTTTCATCTCATCAACTCTTCTCTCAAATACTAACTTGCCAGCAGCAAGCAACTAGACCTCATATTATTAACAAAGCCATTAATGAAAAACAAGATAGAAATTCCTCAAAAAAAATAGAAATACCATATCACCCAGCTATCATATTTTTGGGGACTTGCCTAAAATCATCAATTTGAAGAAGTACTTGTGACTTTCTGTATTTACTGTAGCAATATTTATAATAGTCATGAGCAGTATACTGTACTTATCATTTCCATAATAGAAGGAACACCCTAAATGCATATATTGACAAAAGACTGGAATAAAGATGTGATATATATACAAAATGTAATATTGCCCAGATGTTCAAAATTTGAAATCCAAGAATTTGCAACAAATAAATGAAGTTAAAAGATATTTCAATTATTTTAGTGATAAAAGTCAGATGGAGAAAAATGCCCTATAGTCTTTTTTATAGCTGATATCTAGAGAAACCAATAGAGAAACTAGAAAAAAATGTTCAGACTTTAAAATAATTGGTTCCCAGAAGAGAAGGGGAAAGTGAGGGGTCAATATGGTAAAAGGTACCACATAGGGTGACAAGTAGAAGTGGACTTTTTTTTTCTTTTTTTTTTTTCTTTTGGTTTTTGTGTCACACCCGGCAGTGTTCAGGCATTACTCCTGTCTCTATGCTCAGAAATCACCCCCAGCAGGCTTGGGGGACCATATGGGATGTCGGGATTTGAACCACCATCCTTCTGCATGCAAGGCAAAAGCCTTGCCTCCATGCTATCTCTCTGGCCCCAAAATGTTCTTTTCTTTTGCCATTTTTTTTTTATTTTTATTGTGACCAAAGTGCATTACAAATCTTTCACTGCATCATTTATGGCAGCGGTCCTCAAACTATGGCCCACGGGCCACATATTGTATTTGTATCTGTTTTGTTTCTTCATTGCAAAATAAGATATATGCAGTGTGCATAAGAATTTGTTCATAAGTTTTGTTTTTACTATAGTCAGATCCTCCAATAGTCTGAGGGACAGTGAACTGGCCCCCTGTTTAAAAAGTTTGAGGACTTCTGATTTATAGTACATAGTGACAATGAATAAGCGGGATTCCCATCACCAGTGCTGTCCTCCCTCCACCCCTGTTCCCAGTATGCATCCCATATCTCCCTCTTCTACCCCCCAGTATGCTAGTGCAACTGGTCTCCACTTTACAGCTTGTTGTAGATTGAGCATCCATTCCACCGTCATTGGAGATAAAAAGGATAAGAAAAGGGGAGGAAAAAATTGGTGACAACAACCAAAAAAAAAAAAGAAAGAAGAGGCGGAAAAGAAAAATGGAAGAAAAAATAAAAAATGGACCCGGAAAATAAAAATAAAAATAAATCTCTAAATAATAATCACAAGCATGAAAAAGAAAGAGAAAAGTGGAAGAACAAAGAGAAGGAAAATAAAGTCAAAAACTAACAAATCGGGCCCGGAGAGATAGCACAGCGGTGTTTGCCTTGCAAGCAGCCGATGCAGGACCAAAGGTGGTTGGCTCGAATCCGGGTGTCCCATATGGTCCCCCGTGCCTGCCAGGAGCTATTTCTGAGCAGATAGCCAGGAGTAACCGCCAGGAGTAACCCCTGAGCACCGCCGGGTTTGGACCAAAAACCAAAAAAAAAAAAAAAAAAACCTAACAAATCAAAACAAAACAAGAAAAAGTATGGGTGCTGGAGTGGTAGGGTTTGGCGTCCCCCCCACTTTTTTTTTTTTTTTGCATAGGCACAGTAAGCATTGGGGAAGAAAAGAAATTCCCGTGGCCTAAGAGATTCAGGGTTTCTACATCCTTGAAGCATACCATCATGGGATCAACCCCTGGCTCCATATATACTCATTACCCCATCCCAAAGGCTTTTTTTGTGATGCCAGGAAAGTTTCCTCTTGGTTGTGTGTGAGAAAATCAAGCCACTGTAGCTAGCAATCTTGGTATTTGCACAAGTTATAGGTCAGGGTCTAGGATAGAGTCTCTAGGTTCTAGAGGTTCCTATCCATCATTGTAGTGGTGTTCAGTCTTCTGTAACACTTGCTCCCTATTTTTGTTCAGTCTCTAAGCCGAAGCCTAGGATATTATGGATCCAAAGGTTCTGCTCAGTCTCTGTTGTCCAAGTTGGACCTCTGCAATAAGACATCTTGTTGTTGTTGTTGTTGTTTTATGTGTCCTGGACTACAGCCTAGGGTAGTGTTTTCCTTATTAGTCCCAAGGTAGGCTCTGTAACAGTCATGGTTGTCAAAGTCAGTTTTCTGTTGTTGGTGCACTTATTTTTCACAGTTCAAAAGACAATATCTCTTCTGATTTACATTTAGTGTTAGGTGATGTGATAGGACAGCCTGGTCTTAGGTCAAGTTTTCCTTTCCTCGTTGTCATATCAAACTGGCACAAGTTGGTGCCAGAGTAGTGTTATAAATCTTCCAATGGAGCTTAGTTCCTGGTGGTGTTGCCCGGAGCTGTATCATTTCTACATCGGGGATCTGGGGTTTCGGATTGGACTAACACTGTCCAATCTCCTGGGGACTGGTTGTATCCACATGACACATGTTCAGGATGGGAGGCACCCTTCTGCTATAAAAAGTGAGTTCTTATCCCTAGAAGATAAGATCTTGTTTCTGTGTCTATGGTTTCCCCCTTTTTTACTGTGCCCATACAAAAACGTATGGTGCAATACTGTGTTGCTGGTGCTATTCTGGGTAAGGATGACAGGCTGCACACACAGTCTCTGTAGTCTGGTTTTGTTCTGAGCTTTTATCCCAGTCAAGGCTTTTTGTACCAAGCAGCACCAAAAATGGTAAGGATAGAGAAAAAATTTATATATTAAAATAGAACAAATAAATAAAACTGAGTTAAAAAGAAAAGGTATTCAAATAAAACAAATGGTGGAGGTGGCTACTTGTATATTTAGGATTACACATCTTAAAATGTATTGTTATACAGGTATTGAGCTTCCATAGGCAATATAAGATTCCCAATTAAGTCTTTTGATATATTCTTCTGGGGAGTAAAAGCCAAGGTACTTTTCGATTCACGGGCCTTGGAATTGAGTTTGAGAGATGCTTTGCTGCATTACGAGACCATATAGTGTCTTTGAGCTGGGAGTTTTGCTGAGGCCGATTCCTGTATCGTGCAACAGTTCACAATTTGGCGGAGGTGAGAGGGGCCATCAAGCATGAGTCAGCAGGTGTGCTGGTTGTAGTTCTTTGCCAATGCATGAGAACAGGGACCCAGATGGTATCTTTCACTGAGAAGCTGGAAGGTGATCTGTTGGGGCAGGAGGTCGATCTTGGTGCCTACCGAGTTAGGAACTGAGGGTAAAGAGGGTTAAATTAGGGGAGGATAAAGGATCAGGATTGAAAAATGAGGAAATAGAGGAGACACAGGGGTAGGGGAGAAGCAATACATGACAGGGGATATATACAATACATATATATGAATTGTTTGTGATTTCGGCTTGGAGTCAGTCATGTCCATAAAGAGTGACTTTAAAGATCTATTTGAGTGTTATCATCCAAATCTTTGGTATTCCGTTTCCTTTCCTAGGAACCGTCTAGAATGAAGAACATTTTTAGATAATGCTTAAAAAGTATATTTGTCGCGCGGGCACATTTGCGCCTGTGAGGTTATAAAAATGAGTATTAATAAGAAAAGACACTGCTGCAGGGGGTCCAGTATGAATACGGGAGGAGTTTCCCTCCTCCCCCTCCCCCCAGAGCCCAGTTGTCAAACCTGGCCCTGAAGACCAGTTTGGCATGGGGGATCTCGGTCTCCTGGACTAGGTGGTCAGCCCAGGAGGCCATTGGCCAGCTGTCTGCCCAGATTCCCAGCCATACCCATAGGAGAGGAGCAGGAGTCCTGGCATGTGGGATCTTCTGGGTCCAGCTGCAGCCTCCCTCTCCAGTATGAAAAACCATGGGGGAGGAGTTTGCCTCCTCCCCATCCCCCCAGAGCTCAGATTCCAGACCTGGCCTTGAAAGCCAGCTTGGCGAGGGGGGAGTCTCGGTCTCCAGGACTAACTGGTCAGTCCTGGGGGCCTTTCGCCAGCTGTCTGTTCAGATTCCCAGCCATGCCAGAAGAAGAGGAGCAGTAATCCTGGCATGTTGGATCGTCTGGGTCCAGCTGCAATCTTCCTCTCCAGTTTGAAAAAGCATGGGATTGGAGTTTCCCTCCTCCGCCCTCCCCCCAGAGCCCAGTTGCCAAACCTAGCCCTGAAGACCAGTTTGGCATGGGGGGATCTCGGTCTCCTGGACTAGGTGGTCAACCCAGGAGGCCATTGGCCAGCTGTCTGCCCAGATTCCCAGCCATACCCATAGGACAGGAGCAGGAATCCTGGCATGTGGGATCGTCTGGGTCCAGCTGCAGCCTCCCAAAATGGTCTTTTCATGGGTAAAAACACAGTTAAGAGCAAGAGAAATAGTTCAGCAGTTAGAACGCTTGTTTTCCACACAGCTGATCAAGGTTCAATCCCCAGCATTCCATATTGTCCTCCGAGCATCACCAAGAGTAATTCTTGAGTACAGGATAAAAAAGTGTGGTTACCATAACTAATGAATTAAAAAAATGGCCTTCAATAGCTACAATTTACTCTCTTGAGGCACTTTAGTGAGTTTACTTTTGAACTCACTTTAGTTCAAGTTTTCTTCTAAATATGGGTCACAATTCTTTACTACTCGTTTTCTAAGTGCTTTCTTACTCCCATCTAAACTCTGAAGTTCCATGACCAGGGTAAGTGCACATGAGAATACATTATTAGAACACCCTGATAATTGTGCTCTCATTAACTGCAAATTTATGAATACTTTCACTTCCCGATTACATGACACCATATGCTTCCTTAAAGCACTTCCAAAGACATGATACTTAAACACATACACTTGAACACATGACTGACTGTTATGTGATCTTTTCTTTTTGTTACATGGTCTTACATTCAGTACAATTTCAACTCTTCCCTAGAACCAGAACCAACTCTTGCAAGGAAATTATGTTTTATGTCTTTGGCAGGGAAAAAAAATCAGGTGGGCTGGAAATATCCTGTTATTACCAGAAAGGACTGATGCATTGGAGAATGTCAACACAAAGAGGCTTCAAAGGCCACCATGGCTAACATGTGATCATTCCAAGCCCAAATGATAGTTTTAGTGTGAGAAATTGAAACATACTGAACTTGAGAAAGACTTGACGTCCATGATGATACTCAAAAGCATAAGACATAATTTGAAGTGTTGAAGAGGCAGCTGTACTAGAATACATACTAGAATTCATTCTCTAATAAGTGGGAAAACAATATTATTTTGATAACAATTAAAGTATTTTATTTACTGGAGTCATTAATTAAAACTTCTAATGGCAAGCTTATTTATAAAGTAAGCCATAGATTTCTTAAAATGAGGTAGTCACAGTCCACATAGAAAGGTAGCAGCGAGTGATCTGAGAAGACCAGAGAAAGCAAGCAGTTTACCACAGCAGGAAGAACTGATTAATTCTAGTGTCACTGGAAGGAAAAGGATTCAAGAGTTAATCAACAACCAAGTACCAAGTGAGGGGCCTGAGAGGTAGTACAGCGGTAGGGCATTTGCCTTGCATGTAGCCGAACCAGTTGGGACAGTAGTTCGAATCCCGGCATCCCCTATGGTCCCCTGAGCCTGCCAGGAGCGATTTATGAGCGAAGAGTCAGGAGTAACCCCCGGATGTGACCTCCAAAAAAAACAAAACAACCACACACACACACACACACACAAAAAAAAAAAACCCAAGTACCAAGTAAAAGGAATAGAACCTATGTCTGGTAGATAGCACGGTGGTAGGGCATTTGCCTTAGACGCAGAAGGACGGTGGTTTGAATCCCGGCATCCCATATGGTCCCCCGTGCCTGCCAGGAGTGATTTCTGAGCCTAGAGCCAGGAGTAACCCCTGAGCGCTGCCGGGTGTGACACCCCCCCCAAAAAAAAAGAGTATTGTACATTTTATTTTGGTTTTTGGGTCACACCGGGCAGCGCTCAGGGGTTACTCCTGGCTCTACGCTCAGAAATCGCTCCTGGCAGGCTCGGGGGACCATATGGGATGCCGTGATTTGAACCATCGTCCTTCTGCATGCAAGGCAAACGCCTTACCTCCATGCAATCTCTCCGGCCCCCTATTAGATTGATCCCTCCCCAATTTCCAGGCCCTCTCCTTTCACCCATGTAGGACATCACTTGTCCTATCCCTCAATGTCTGGTTTAGATTATGGTCATGTCACCCACCATTTCCTTGATTCCACGTTTGTCTGGTCTTGTTCCTCCTCCCTTGTAAATCCAGTACATGCTTTCCTGCTCTAAAGTTTGCACTTGGATCCTATAACCCGTGTTTTATCCTCTAGAACCTGTCACTAGGCTTCGATAAAACTGTCCCCCAGCCAGCTCCTGTCCCCTTGGCTTTCTTTACTCTCCAGCCATACCCACTCAAGTGTGAGTGAGAACCCCTACTGTCTTGCCTGTCTGGTCATACATTAAGGACATTGCCTTGTGGGAGGTTTCCCTTTATTTTTGCAATTTCCCACGCCATTCATCCCATTACCACTCTTGATTGGTTAGTGTTTGGACAGGCAAGACTTTTAACAATCAATTAATTTGTCCTCCTGGCTGCCCATCCTTCTACTCCGACCAATAACACTCTGTCTATATAACCTGAAATTTTGTGAAGATCAGAAGTCCTCTTTTTGAAGCATTCCCATATTCTAAGTCTATGTATTGTTTCCATCAACTGTTTCCTATCTACACTTTAATTCTAAAATGTATACTATTCTCTCATAGACCTTTTACTATGTTTTATTTCTCTGCCTCATACTTGAATTCTTTCCTGTGTGGGTCAAATAAACCTGATTTGCTTTGATCCTGAACAGGCACTTCTTACCACAAAACTAACTACAAATAGTCATCTGTTAATGTTGACCCAGAAGATATTGCATACATTTCTTTGATATATACATAAATCTCTTTTTTTTTTTTTTTTTGGCTTTTGGTGTTTGGGTCACACCTGGCAGTGCTCAGCATTTACTTCTGGCTCTGCACTCATAAATAGCCCCTGGCAGGCACAGGGGGCCATATGGGATGCCAGGATTCAAACTACCATTCGTCCTGGATTGGCTGCATGCAAGGCAAATGCACTATCACTGTGCTATCTTTCCGGCCCCAATATATACATATATTTCTTTCAAAAAATGTCTTTCATTCCTTGACCTGTGCAGATACCAAGATCTCTAGATACAGAGGTCTGATTTTATCACCCATGACAGAGCAGAAGTCTTCCATACATCACAAAGGCACCGAAGGGAAGAGTAAATGAACATGCAAGGTGTCTATAGTTTGTCCCATGACAGTATACTTGAAAGGTGGAGAAACCCTGTATCTCTTAGGCCAATGGAATTCCCTCTCTAATGTCCCCAATATTTATTGTGTCTATGCAGGGAAAAAAAAAAACAGAACAAAATAATCTTTTTTTATTTATTTATCTATTTTTTTTGACATCTGTGTTTTGGTTTGACTATGGAAGTTGTCATCTTCAATTTTTTTCTTTTCTTTTTGTTTCTTTTTGTGCTCTGTCATGTTTTTATTTCAGGACCATGGCTATTATGGGGTGCTTGTCCTTATTGCTGTAGTGCTCACTGGCTTTTTTTTCTTTTTTTTTATTAAATATATTTTTATTTAAGTAACATGATCATATTTGGGTTACAGTCATAACCAGAACACCCCCCTTCACCAGTACAACATTACCCCCTTCCCCCTTCCCATCCCCTGCCTGTATTCGAGACAGGCATTCTACTACAGTAATTTGTTTTTAAGTTCAGTAAGTTGTATTTTTTTCCTTAAAGGATAAGAGTAAAAAAAAATATAGTAAAGGTGTGATAGTGGAAATTGCCAATGTTTGCATAGGTCCAGAAAAATAAAGAAAAT